>NC_090445.1:1075197278-1075571577 GCF_031143425.1 Pleurodeles waltl
CTTATCCATACACTGGACCCTGCCCTTGGGGCTACCTAGGGCCTACCTTAGGGGTGTCTTACATGTAAGAAAAGGGAAGGTTTAGGCCTGGCAAGTGGGTACACTTGCCAAGTCGAATTTACAGTGTAAAAATACACTTACAGGCACTGCAGTGGCAGGTCTGAGACATGATTACATGGTTACTTGTGTGGGTGGCACAACCAGTGCTGCTGGCCCACTAGTAACACTTGATTTACAGGCCCTGGGCACCTCTAGTGCACTTTACTAGGGACTTAACAGTAAAACAAATATGCCAATCATGGAGAACCAATTACGTACACATTTTACACGGAGAGCATAGGCACTTTAGCACTGGTTAGCAGTGGTAAAGTGCTCAGAGTTGAAAAGCCAACAGCAACAGGTCAGAAAAAAATAGAAGGCAGGAAGCAAAAAGACTGGGGATGACCCTGCATAAGCAAAACTCCAACATAGTGCTTCATTAAAAACAGATTGCCGAATTGGAACTGTGTGTGTTTTTGTAATGTTATAGAATTTAATAGGGAAACCGTCTTCACCTGGAGTTTTACCAGTTGCTGAGCAGTCAATAGCCTTCATTATCTCAACTGTTATAATTTCCCCTTCTAGCTCTCTTTTTGTTGACGTTATAATTTAGGGAGCCTAGGTTCTGCAAAACAAAAGTGTCTTCTTTATGATCTAAGCAATTTAAAGAACCATAAAGTGATTCAGAATAATTTTGAAACTGTGACAAAATTTCGGAAGGGTAAGTAAATAGTTCTCCTTTGGAATTTTTCATGGCGGGTATTACTCTGAAGGATTCTTGTTGGCATAGCTGATAGGCTAAGAGTCTTCCAGCTTTTTCCACTTGAATATAAAGAAGGAAAGGATAAGAAATAACAATAGGACCTGTAAACACCATACAACAAATATTACATTTTAATCTGTGCAGGACAATAATGTAAATGTATATGTAGAAAACAAGTCCTGAGAATATAATGTAATCGGATTAGAAAGGAAAGGATAAAATTATAAGAAGGAAGACATTTAATCAAATAAGTGATGAATTAACAAATTAAATACTAACAACCAATAAAAATATGTCCAACACAAAGTGAAAAACTTTACACTGAGGGAGTGAGTAATGGACGTCACAGAGTGAGAGGGAAGTGAGGATTACAGTGCCAAAAGGAGAGAGAAAGTTAATAAATTTAAATACCCCAAGCACCACAAGAGAAAAAAAAATATGTGAAAGAATATGTATATACGTACACATATAAATATACATAGGAAGAGCGTTTTTTGCTTTGCCAATCTGTTAAGCGGGGCTAAGAAAAAGGGGGGGTCCCAAAACACATTTTCTACATTTATTTTCCCGAAGGGTCTTTAAACCCACCTACAGCCTAAACTGCTAAACAGAAGTATGCCAACTTTGACAGGAAGCTAGATCTTGGTATGCAGATTGTGCTTTTTCTGATTTGGTGTAAATCTGTTCAGCAGTTTCTGAGATATTAGAGTTTCAAAATATAGATATCTAGGGCCACGGAATCGGATTTGTGAATGCAGATCCATGGATCAGGGCCGGCTTTAAGGTGGTGCAAGTGGTGTGGCCGCACCGGGTGCTGACCTAGATTGGGGCGCGTTGACCTTAGGGGGACGCTGTGTTCAGCAACAACTAATGAAACGTGCAATTTGAAAGCACCTACTGAAAAGTTCCTTGTGCGTCCATCCTTCAGGAAGCAATTAAAATGTCAAGATACCTCATCATTAATGTTCCTGCTATGAAGAGAAATGGGAGTTTTGTCTAGCAGCAGCTTAGACTCACCATAAAGTAGCGTATAGGGTTAATATGCCTGCTGCAAAGAACAGAACTATATTTTATGTGGATAGCTGAGTGGATTAGCAATGCCGGCCTTTACAAGCTCTTCAAAACAAATGAATGTATGTAGAAGGGGGGCTATGGAGAGATGAGGGTCACATTTGCTGGGTGGTAGTGAGGAAATCTGAGGTGGTCATGGGATAGGGGGCGCAAAAAAAGACTGTTGCACCGTGTGCCACCAGCGCTAAACCGGCCCGGCCATGGATCCAAAGGAAAATCATGACCCTGATTGGCTGACCGCGACCAGAGAGAAAAGCTGTGGCCACCATTTTGTTTTTTGCATCAGCTTGCGTGGTGGGAAAGTAAGAGTGCAGAAACACATAAGCAGTCAGGATACAGGTATCCTGACCCCCTAGGACATATAGAGGGGTCCCTTAGGGATCCCTCACGTGAAAAAAAATTGCCCAATTATTTTTTTTGCCTGATTCACAAATGCACAGGTAGATTTGTGGATCTGCATATCCAGAGAAAAACTGAAAAAAACACCCAGTGCATCCAACCTCATGGCCATGCGCAGCTTGGGTTTGAGTGCATGCAGGAGGGTTGGCCAGCCCCTGCCACACACAGCAGAAGGCCGTATGTGGCACTGGTTATAGTGACATATGTGCATGCTAAAACGAAACATAGAAATTCACTGAAGAAACAAAGGTTACAAGGACGTTACAGTAAGTTTCTGAATTTACTCGCACAAAACCACTGAAATTCAGCAGATATAGTTATGGTTAACTCAAGTAACTATAACTCGCGCCCTGAGGTAACTATAACTAGCACCTTCGCCATGCACATCTAATTATACCACATACTACATCGTAGATGACACCTTCTATGGCATGTTGATATTATCACTGCAACATTTGCAATAACATTATTGATGAGAAAACTGTGCATGGCGGGCGGGATTAATAGCAGCCTTAGGCCGCGAGTTATAGTTACTTGAATTAACCATAACTATAACTGCTGAATTTCAATCGTTTTGTGTGAGTAAATTCAGAACCAAACTATAATGTGCTCTCACCTTCAAACATGGTAAAACTAGACTACACACAATTGGCACAGGTAATTGCTTGCACATCCCCAGTAAATGATGCTACATGTATCCAGGGCCTATAAATTAAATGCTGCTAGTGGGCCTTCAGCACTCTTTGTGCCACCCTCTGATGTAGCACTTTTAAAGTGTGCCTCCGGTCTCCCATTGTAGCCTGTATTTCTGTTTTGAACAGCCATTTCAGCCTGGCAAAATAAACCTTTTGCTCGGCCCACACCTTTGTTGTTAATGCTTATAAGTCACCCCTAAGGTAGACATAAAGGGCTCATAAGGCAGAATACATTGCATTTAAAAAGTAGGACAAGTGTACTCAAGTTTTACATGTCCTGACAGTGAAAACTCCTAAAGTGGTTTTAAACTGTAGTAAGGCCTATCTCTCCCATCACCTAACACTGGGTTACCTTATTACATTTTATAAGTGCTAACTTTCAGTTGCGAGCAGATAGAGATATGCTGTTCACACTCAAATGAATAGTAACTTAAACTTCTCTTTAATAGTAAAGTAAGATTTTAGGTCACATTTCTGAAAATGGCACTTATAGAAGGATTACATTTTCTTGTCCCAAATGTGTACCTTCTGCCAGTGTACTCGATCACCTGACTGTGAATGGTTCTGTTCTTGGGGTTTCTGTATTCCTTCCAGGCAGTGACACAAAGGAGGCTTAGGTGTGGACAGGATGGGCCATACTGATTAGTTAAATGGGGAGGTGCTGCACTCAGCCCCACTTACACTTCAAAGGGATTTGCCTCCTAAACACACAAGAACCTGGCACCAGGGCTGCCCTGCCTTTTATTATCTCTGGACAGATTGGGGCCTTGACAGGGGAGTAGGAAGAACTTTCCAGAATCAGATGTGTCAGTAGGACAGGGAGTCCCTCCATACAAAGGCTGCCACCAGGAATAAATATTGGACCTCCAGAGCCACACTTCAAAACACTACTGGATTTGTGGAAGTTACAGAAAAATAACTGCGCTGCTGCCAGAAGGCTGCATTGTCACTTGAAGGCTGCCTTGCTGTCTGAAAATGAAGAATGAGCCTGCCTGCCTTTATCCCAGGCTAACCAGAGTGACTCTAAGGGTTTGTTGGCTAACCTCCTGGGTGATTGAAGGGACACAACAAGCTTCAAAGACCTCCCTGCAATAGACCAGCTGACCTGCTTGAACTGGACCCGCAATTGGAGATGCCTGAATCCTGCAGGCCTCTGTTGGACTGAGTCCCCGATCCCCTGGTGATGTATGTGTCTTTTATGATATTTATTGACTTTGTTTCCTCTATAGTGACATATATTATAAATATTATTTATTATTATGATTATTTACATTGGTTGAGTCTTTAATTTGGTATGGTCTTCATTAGAAATAAACTTTACTATTACACCACATTCTTTCAGCACCCCTCTACAGAAGACCAGTACGTCACTAAAGGAGATACTCACTGAACCCCTCCACCAAAACACACAACATTACTGAGTAAAAGAGTTTACCTGTTACAGGTCACCTTATCGCCCAGGGGTATAAGGAGTTAACTACTCACCTGAATGAGGATAAATCATTCAGAAAACCTATTTGCTCATAGTTTCATCTGTAGGAAAGGATATCATTCAGAGGAAACCACCTCTTATCCATTATATATAACAGCACACCACATTATGTTAAGACTGATCTTTTAGCAATTACTTATAGAATAGGCAGACTTAGCAATATACTAATTTGATCATCACAGTATGAGGAAACCTCATAACTCAAATGAGGCAATACACAATAGAATAGAGACAAACATCTCAGTACTTTTCTGTTGAAGAATAGTATGCCACTTGAAGGAGAAATGCCCCTACATTAATTATATGATGTCAATATATTATTCAGAAAAGACAGCTACTTTGGGCTTCACTGTATTGATCTAAGAAAAAAATAACTCCAGGCATAGTTGTAAGTGAACATCCCAGTGCTCACAACATGGAACAGCTTCAACCATTGCCTAAGGGAGAACATCACATCTCTCACTGCGATCATAAGAAAAATCATGAATATAAGGACATCTTGGTACTCCTCGGAGACAGTCTCTTTCCTAGGGTAGCAATTCATCAGATGAAATAGCCACTTCAGACTTCACCTGTATGAGGGTATTGCATCCCTCCAAACAGATGACCATGTCAGACACAAACACCATGTCACTCAAAGAAGAGATCCATTTTAATCATCACTTGTGAGAGGACAGCATGCAACTCTGGGACAGCCACATCAAAGATCACCTGAAAGAGGGCACTTTTTTACTGAAGATACAGTGGGCCTGATTCTAACTTTGGAGGACGGTGTTAAACCGTCCCAAAAGTGGCGGATATACCACCTACCGTATTACGAGTTCCATAGGATATAATGGACTCGTAATACGGTAGGTGGTATATCCGCCACTTTTGGGACGGTTTAACACCGTCCTCCAAAGTTAGAATCAGGCCCAGTATCTTCAGCCATAACTTGTGATGTGACACGATCCATTTTAGGTGAAAATCACTTCAGCCGAAGCCTGTACAAGCACACAGTTCTACGAGTTTACGAACTCTTTCAGATATCATCTGTAGCGTGTAGTTTGGAGATCAAACATCAGCTATTGAAGTAGGATCTATCTTACCGAGAAAAAAAACTCTTATTTCATACATAAAATGCAGTAGGAGGAACTGCATCACTCAGAATCGACAGCCACTGCAAAAATCACTACGAGGCACTGCACACAACGCACAACTCAGAAAAAGACACATCAAAGGTTACCTGTAGGAGGACCCCGTATCACGCTGAGACTATCTGTTAGGATTTTTTCAAGTTACTTGAAGATGTAGAGACTACTGAACCGAATCAAAGGCTAGTCAGCATGTGTTTCATTCTAACCGGGATGTTAGGTACTTGGCCTGAAATGGAAAGTTGGTCCCCCAAAATCTCCTTAACTCTCCTCGAGTAGTTAAATTCTTGCTCCAGACCACGGTATTTCTGGACCGCGATGTGTTCATTAATCAATGCCTTCAAATTGTAAATATGATCACAGTTTAATATTTCTACTTCAAACCCCAATAGTTTTTACAAAGTGTTTATTGTATCACAGCTCGTCAATGGATCGTGGAGATATTTAGGTATAGTTCTGCGGGTAACATCTCTCATAGGAAACAATAAGCCAGGGCCAGCTCCTCCGTTTGGGCGGAGAAGCGTCGCCCCCTCCCCCTGCCAGCAGCAGCAGCTGCCAGACTTCTACAATACAACGATAATAAAACTATGTTTATTATAGTTGTATTGTAGAAGGGACGGGTCCACTGGCTGTGACAAGCACAGAGGGGGAGCACTCCCCCTTAGTACGCATGTATGTTTGGCCTGCCGTCTCAGGCCGGCCAAACATACATGCGCACTAAGCTCTGTCCAACCTGGCACTGCGTTTCCAGTTTGGAGAGAGCAGGCAGACTCTCCCAGTCTGACTAGGAGGGCCCTGGCTGGGGGCTCTGACCAATTCAAACGCTGCTGCCGTGCTGCCAGCAGCATGACAGCAGCGTTCAGATTGGCCAAAGGACAGGCTGGGAGCCTGTGCCTGTGGCAAAGGAAAGAGGAGCTGTGCGGTAGTGGCGGCGGCAGCGCCATTTCAGGTAAGTTTTTTGTTTTTTAAAAACTATACATTTTTCTTCACCCCCGCCTCTCTCGTGTGCCGCCCCGCCTCCGCCACAAGCTGCTAATGTCTTAAATAGTGCTAACTTATAGAGTTTCTGAATCATCATGGATGGCTCTGGGGCTATAAAGAATCCTTAAACAGTATAGCATTGTAGTCTATAGAATTGGGTCTATGGTGTATTGGAGAGAAAACTCAGATGCTGTTGCTGGAAAGAAAACCTTGGGGGCTCACTACTAACCTTACACTCAAACCTTGAGTCGATAGTTCTAGAATTGAGCCCCAATTTAAATAAAAGTCTATCAAAGTTAAGTAAAAGCTACTCAATGACAATAAAAAATCTTTTATACTGGTTTCTAGTAATCTAGGTGTTATTTTTCTGCGGTTCCTGGGGTTCTATATAAACAGGGGTCATAACTCCAAACAAACTTGTCACATTCAAGAGGTTGTGGTTCCAGTGGCCCAGTGGAGCCTTAAGCTAACCAACCAAACAAGTTAGGTAACCCACACCCTTTATAAGGAGATATCCTAGCAATCCCTAACTATGGTAAAAAAATTAGCAATAATCAAGGTGACAGAGGGATCTAGAATATCTCACTGACAGGTATAGGGCCTCTGTTGCTTTGTAAAGTAATGTCTCATGCCCCAGTTGAGAGTACCACAGTTTTGCTAGTTGGGGAGAGACACCTTAAAAGAGAGAGAGAGAGTTCGGACTGGTTTTTACACCAAAATTAAGGAGCTCTGGTAGACAAAAAAGTACATAAGTGGAAATCACTGTCCCTCTATGAGGTCAGTGTCTGAAATCAACAGTGGTTGGCTGGTTCTCTGTTTCTCTGGGTTGGCTCCTCATGTATCTATGGCTGTATAGCAGACATTTCGATGCATGTACACAAATATGGGGTGCACAAAATCAGAACAAAAATGGGAATTGGACCAAGGAAAGTATTGCGTGGAAAAATCAAGCCCCCCCTATACCCCCCCTAATGGGTCATACATTGAAAGTACATTTTTACTAAGCATAAGAAGTCCTGTAAAGGTGTATTATTTTCCCATTTCGTCACTTCGTTTTACATGCTTTCCCTCAGCTAAGTTTAGTAAAACATAATGAGATAAACCTGCATCTACACAACGTCTATGCCAGGTGCAAAGCTAATTGACCTGCCTATCAACAGTTTATGGGTGTGTGCCCCAGCACTTAACGTGAAATCTCCAAAAGTGTTGTCATCCCAAAAATGTTGTCACTGTCACCTTGTATGTGTGCCGAATCTCTCCTCTCAAAGCGCTCACTGACAGAGGGGTTGCCTTACCTCCACCGATTTCTCTGTGCCAGCACAGCACTTGTTTGTCTGTGTCAGTAGATCAACAAGCACCCCTTTTAGGCATCCTAATGCCTACGGCCACCCCTCAGAGAATAAAAAATAGAAGACGGTCAAGATGCTCAGCAATTTGCGCTCCCTGTTGCGAGGATGCTGCCCCTTTGAATGTAATGGGACATGCTCTACTACAACAGGAATATCCGATTCTTCGGAAGGGCCTGATACATGCAAATGAGGGAACACCATTGCCTCAATGCAACATTGCATAATCAGTGCTTTAAATGGGCCGGTACTGTCCGGTACTGAGTACCGGCACTTTTTTATTTTGAGAGGGAGAGTACCGGCACATTTCAAGAAAAACGTAATACTTTTAATAGGAGAGTACCGGCACTTCTCGGGAACAAGCAGGTACTCTGGTACAGAGTACCGGCACTTTAATTTTTCCATTTCAAGCACTGCATATTGTAATGTAGCAGGGGATATGCTAGCCATTTAGAAGAACATTTTACACAAAGAAAACAGCATTTCCGCACTATATAGTCCAGAGATATGTTGGCAATGATTACAAACTTGCATAAGTGGTGGCATTAGAACGGCCTTTCATCATCAAAGGACTTTAAAAAACGAGGATCAAGCAATTTAGAGTATTCAAAGAACCCATGGCACCATGATAGTTGCTGTATGGAAATCTACAAATAATGTCAGAAGCGGGAGATGACGCACACATTCATTCCTCTATTCACACCTGGAAATAACTGCTTTGTATAGAACAGAAGGTCCCGCTTGCACTGTGACTGTCACTGTCAGTGCTGTAAACTGCTGTGCAGAGCCAAGTGTTTCATGTCTGGCAGGGGAACAAATTAGAGTTTTTCACTGATGCGTGCCTTTGGTTACCAAGGGACTCACAGCCTGCTTCCAGCAGCCGCTGGACCCACACAAAGCAGGTAGTTTGAGCCCCTGGCGTCTCCGACAGACAAGGTGACCCACGGCTCCTCATTATCCGCTTCTAGACGGAGGCACGCGAGGCCCGCCACTGCCGCCGAGCCATTGTCCTGCATCATGGCGGCGCGCCTCGGGCGGAGGGCGCGCTGTTACTAGGCCGCATTCTCTGCTGCCCTAGGAAAATAAGCAATGAAAGACTGCGGCGTAGAGAGTTGGCCTTCGCCAAGATTGCTTGTGTTCCTGCTCGCCACTCTGGGACAGCAACAACTATTGTTGTGGCCTTACGTCCTGTCTACCACACAATAGAGCATTTACTGCTGTTCATTTTTTCCTCCTTAAAATAAAACCTTGTTATCAGTACATTACTCCTTTCAGCCGGAGCATGGCGCCACCCCTGAGATCACTTAAGGGCCTATTAGAGGGGCCCAACCCCAGTTTGAAGACCCCTGCAATAGAGGGAGACTCGAGGGACAGACTAACAGACATGCCAGCACAAAATAATACAGAAGGGCCCTGAATAATTCAAAAACAAATGGTGCATACCAGGGCCGTCTTTTGGCATGGGCGAGGTGGGCCCAGAACTCCAACCTGCAGAGGGGCGTACAGAGCTATCCACATTAAGGTCATGCAAACAGCAGCATACACCTCACTTGGTTCCATTAATTCTGTTCGAAGTGCTTTAAATGATTTGCTAATGTGCTACAGGTGCTTTTTCAATGCCCCATGACAGACACATCCTATTTTACACCTTTGTTTTTCAGTATAGGGGAGTGTTGTAGCTTATTTCTATCTAACGCATACTCCCCATTCATTACCTTAATGTTCCCTGCCCCGCATCCAGTGAGTGAGGTCATTATATGGTTGGAATGTTGACAGTGTTTGTGCTTGGATGAGTGGACAGTTGGAGTATGAAGGGCTGAGTGGCAGGATGCTGCTCCTGATGGGGCTTTAGCTGTAACCTACAATTAAGCTAGTAAACCTACTTCTTTTATAACCTACGAGCATCCAACATTGATTACAACAAGGGGGTTGCCAGTATTCATAGGATGTTGAGCAGAGGCCAGAATTTAAATCTGGTTCCCCATGGTGCATGGTCAGTAGCTGTAGTCAGTAGGCCATATCGCCTCCCACGAAGCTCAGCTTGTTTCTTCTTGTTTGATTCTAAGACGACCTCCAGCTGAGTAAGAGACAGGCTCCTGGCTTGAGCTATCAGTGGTTCGCCCAGCTCTTACCAACCTTTAGATAATTTTCACGGTTTGATCATACTATAGGGAGCAACTTTGTCAAGGGGACGGGGACATGTGGTTGGCGATTGGATGTCCTCCTCTGCTTTAAAAGCCCCACTTGCCCTGCGTGGGCCTTACCACCCCAGCCCTCCGCCATAGTAAAATTTCATCAGTTCCCTCGGAAGTCCTGGGGAAATTTTAAATGGATTGAAACTGTGCAAAACTTTCACACCTGAGTTGAAAACCTATTCTATGAAAGGGTTTCTAGCTCACTGGGTGATAGGCCCCTCCATCAGGTCGCCATGTGATAAAGTGTGAAACTGTGTGCCACATGATGGCACCCGGTGAGTTGTCAGGCCTGCATTGGCACGAAAGTAGGTACAGCTTTAGATGACAGATCTTTGGCTTTGCCAGTGCATGGTTTCTTTGTTCCTGGATTGTGTGAAACTTTATTGTTGTGGAGCAAAACAATCCTTGCCTATATATATATATATTCACTTTAAAAAAATGTTACAGGGACGTTATAGTTAGGCTCACATTTTAAATGTATGAAACCATAGAAATTCTCCAGTTTATAGTTATAGTTACCTCAAGGAACTATAATTCATGCCCTAAGGTAACCATAACTTGCGCCCCCGCAATGCACAGTTTATTCATCAAAAAATGTACTGCAACTATTACGTTGATATTATTAATTATGTTATCAAAGATGTCATAAGTGCCGTAATTTGTGGGGTAATTAGCAGGGTTACAGGGTTTGGCTTTTCTCCGCCGAGTTGGCCGTGGCCTCTCTGGGTGTGAGATGGTGTATCTGGGGGTGAGAGTGGCTGTGAGAGTGTCTGTCTGGGTGTGAGAGTGCATACATCAGTGTTTCAGAGGGTGTGTCAGCGTGTGCACGGGTCTGTGAGTGAGTGCATGAGGGGGTCAGTGGGTCTGTGAGTGGGTGTGTGAGAGTCTGAGTGGGTCTGTGAGTGGGTGCGCACCTGTCTGAGTGGGTCTGTGAGTGGGTGTGTGAGGGTCTGAATGGGGCTGTGAGTGGGTGCACGAGGGTCTGAGTGGTCTGTGAGTGGATGTATGAGTGTGTCAGTGGTCCTGTTTGTGGGTATATCAGTGTCTCACTTGGTCTGTGGGTGGATGAATCAGTGTCTGAGTGGGTCTGTATGGGTGCATGACGGTCTGAGTGGGTGTGTCAGTGTCTGAGTGGGTCTGTGAGTAGGTGCTTGAAGGACTGTGTTGGTCTGTGAATGGGTGAGTCAGTGTCTCAGTGGGTCAGTGTGTGGGTGCATAACGGTCTGAGTGGATCTGTGAGTGGGTGCATCAGTGTAGGAGAGAGTCTGCGAGTGGGTGCATAAGGGTCTCAATGTGTCTGTGAGAGGGTCCATGCAGGTCTGAGTGGGTCTGTGACTGGGTGTGTGAGGGTCGGAGTGGGTCTGTGAGTGGGTGTGTAAGGGTTTGAGTGGGTCGGTGAGTGGGTGCATCAGTGTCTGAGTGGGTCTTTGAGTGAGTGCATGAGACTCAGTGGGTCTGTAAGATGGTGCATTACTGTCTGAGTGGATGACTACTTTTTTTGTTGTCGCCATTGTTCGCAGATGCGACACAACGTTACACAGGGTGCCGTTCTGCGCAAGTTATTCGCGACTATCACAACACTCGACCAAAAAATATTTTAAGCTCTTAAGTAGACCAGTATAGTCTCCTACATAAAAGTCCTGGGGTCAGAGTAACTCCACCTTGACCCCTTATGCTACTTTCCAGGTCAAATTTCAGCCCTGAGGATCATAACCTGTTCCCTGAGACGGCAGACGCAACTTTCTAGATAGCTCAACCCCAGCCAATCACAGCATCTCTGTTGTTGTGTGCATTCGTGAATATGTCACAATAATCTCAAATCATTGCAAGCCCAGATATACAAATTTGTTTTCCCTTTAATATCTCCTAAAGTACTGCACGATTTTTCACCAAATATGCAAAAATCATAATCTGCATACCGAAACCTCGTTTTCTGCCAAATTTAGTGTAATTCCGTCCACTAGTTCGGGCTGTAGTCGTGTCTAAAGGTCCTATCGGAATTAACATTGTAAGCCCAACTTTTTTTACACCCCTTTTTCTCGGGCACTGCTTGGCGAGTACCCCAAAACTTTCCATGAGCAACAAGGATCACCAGGGCACTTTTTTGGGAAAGTTTCCTGAAGATTCGTCAAACTGTGCCAAAGATATCGGCAAGTCAAAAACGCTTTTTCTATGGAAACTAGGTCCCAATTACCCTTTGGTCTCAAAAAGCACCTAAGGCCATAGTAGTACCTTGCACTTGGTGCAGTGGAGATTTGGCTGTTGCATTTAGCTTCATAATGTTGATCTATACATGACCATATTGACATAATATTGCGTGAATTGATACCAAGCTAAATGTAAAGTGGTGCTCTGAAGGTACATACTGTAGGCTAGTGTTTTATTGTTTGCAGTATAGATATATTAACTGAGATATATCCATTTAACCTGCTTTTATATGTTTCCTTATGACATCAGAGAATACTTATCATTGAAACAATAATACCTTTCTTGAAGGATGTGTATGAAATGTTATGTGTTAATGTTGAAAAATGTAGTTCCTCATCATATATAATCAAGTTATCACACTTTTGAGATTTACTGTAACATCAAACTAGGCAAGATTTATTATTAGCAATTTGATTATTGAAACATTTGTATGTGTTTGTTTAACCCAAATAAACTGTGCCATTTAAATTCTGTTCTAGTTCAGACCTGCTAGGCCACATCCTCATAGAATGTGAGAAATTTGTTTTCTTTTTGTTAACGCGTAATTTCTTTCAGATGTTGTTCACATGAAATGTTAGTTTGGAAATACATGTGCTATTATCCTATTCATAGAGAACCTGAGAAAGTAACCTTGACGACAGTACACAGAGAAACTGAGAATATGAAGATTGGATTAATTCATAAATTGTTGCAAAGTCGTACAGGAAAATGGAAAACCTTCCCTTGACCGCCCTTGGAACTTGCCTAGGTGTTGCAGATATCTGTCATATGAAGCGCCTTGACTGGACAATTGACATCTTTTAATCCATATGGTGTTACCAATGGACAAATCATCATTCATCTTGGACTTTACTTAGTTGTTTCAAGTTAGTTGTAGTAGGCGCAATCTCTTGGACTTTGAGAGGTCCTCTTTAAGAGGACCTCTTTTCCCCCTACTTTCCCATAGCTTGCAGAGAGGACTTAGACTTTTCTTTACCCATGAGAAGACTCTTGACCAAGCTTCTGAGGTTCTTACACCTTCCCTTTTTACTTACTTTTTGCCAACCTTAGTTACCTTCAATTGCTTCAGATGTCATTTTTCCCAACCTTTTTTAGTCCTTTGTTTCCTTTTTACTTTTTGTCCCCATGTTTTGTAGCCCAGCACATGTCACTTAGTGACCCACTATCTTTTAAGGTTCCCCCATGGCTTAACTAGCTATTTGGGTGATTTTGGTTTGCACTAATGCTTAGACGGGTTGGAAAGTGCTTATTTTGTGAGTTTCAAACACCACTTTTAATAAATTTACATCAGCTGATCACAAATAGTATTGTAAAATGCTTATGGGAAAGTCTTGTAAAATGTAGAAAGGTCAAAGCACAACATAGTCTTGCACCCACACTGGTGTACATATCCCTGCTTGCCATTCTTCCTCTCTCACACAAACCATTCCTGTCTCCACTTCTTTCAACTTCCACATTAACACTTGATCTCCATCCAAGATTTACTCATGCTTCATTCCCTTTCCATTTCTGTCCCTCACATTCTTTCCAAATGCATCCTGTTACATTGCTTTTTGTACAGAGCTACTGTATTCTTTCTTTAGACCATCTTTTTACACCACATGGCACTTAAATCCACTTTCCACCACCACTAGACTCACAAACGTATTAATTGTCTAATTTTTTCTTCCCAACTTGATTTCCACCTAGTCTTCCAGTCATCTTGCTTTACCCACCTCTCTGTAGGTTTGTATATCACTTCTTACTCAAACCTTTCTATCCTTCAACCCCTGCAATGACAATTTGATTGTAGGTTCTCTACCATTCATCACTTCGTAGGGAGTTTTTCCCATCACACAGTTTCAAGTGGTGCAATACGACTGTGCCAATTCTTCTACTGATCCTCTTGCATTGTTCTCCACTCAAAGTCTTCTATATTGCATCTTTACCCATGTGGCTCACTCATTCCACTATACCTTTACATTGAGAGTTGTATCAAGAGGTACCAATACGTTTAACTCCACACCTTTCAAAATAAATTCTGCACCTCTACAGAAAGTAGCTGCGCCCAATTACCAGTAACCAAACACAATAGGCATCCTTCTCTTGCAAACATTTTAGTTAGTCAGTAATAAAATTACTCACAAACTCCTCTTCTAGCCACCTGGAGAAAACCTCTACAGCTACTAATGCATAATGTTCTGTGTCTATTAAATAATTAAAAGGACCAATAAACTCCAAGCAGACTCTCTCCCACATTACTTCTGCAACTTCATATTTTCCAGTTGATTCACCACCCACCATGTAAAAATTACTCTCCATGTAAAATTACATTTTTCCATCCACTACTTAACATCTTCGTCCATTCCTGGCCACTTCTACTTTTCCTTCTATCACTTTTTTTAGTGTTTGTCCCCAAATGTATTGCAGCTACTAAGGTGATCAAACCTTTCTTCTCTTTTTCAGGTGGGGTACATATCTTTTTTCTCATAATTACCTTTTAAGACCCTCCCAAGCTCAATTCATCTTTCAGTTTCACAGTCTGGCATAACCCTGGATCCAAATCTCCTTCTCTCCTCCAACCTTCCTTTATACATGGCAGCATTTATTGCAACAGATTAGCCTTTGACCAGGCAAAGTCCCATTACTTTGGGCAAATCATTGCTCCTCCACTTCTAATTAATCCTCTCCATTTGGACACTCTGATAGGTTCTTTCTCTTACCATCCTCTTCACCATCCTACAGAGGTAATCTTGAGAAACAATCTACCTGCATATTTTTTTTCACTCAGCTACATGCGCAACCTCACACTGAAACTCTTGTTATCTCAAGGCAAATCTTGCCGATTAAGGAGATCCATTCCCAGCTCGTTCTGGCTGTAAAACTGTCAGTAATCGTTAGTGATCCATTTTCAATTTGAAGTTCACTTCCCACAAGCAAGTGCAGAAATATTTGCCACAGCAAGTACCTCCTTCTCTGACACTGAATAATTGCATTCAGTACTACTCAGTGACCGAGAAGCAAAGGTTTTCTCAATGCCTCCCTTCCCTAGTGAAAGCACTACTTCCAACCCTTGAGCACTTGCATTGACAGATGATACACTTTTCAAAGTTACAGTGTTAATGGGCACAACATATTTGCAGTAGAAATTGCTCATGTGATGCTTTCACAGTCTTTCTCTTGTCACTGACCCCACTAAAATTCTTCCCCTCTTCTGAACACTGTTCATAAGGATTCTGTCTTTTTGGCAAAGCTGTCTACAGATTTCAAATAGTACTCTCATCAACGCATGGAAAATCACAACTTACTCCTATTTTGCGGAGAAAGTGTAATTCTGATTGAATTGACAAATTCTTCTTTCAGTTTGATACTGGCACCTGAAATTATATATCCAAAATACTCACGTTCTTGAAGTGGAAACTTGCACTTCTCTCTGTGCAAAGGAAATTGTGCTTTCTTTAATATCCTCAAAAAAGCCTCCATTGCATAGTTGTGTTCACTTGTGCCATGAATAGACCATTACCATGAAAAAATCAGACATTGAAGAGTTGATTCATCATATGTTGAAAAGCACTGGCGGCTGGAGCCAGCCATATGGCATCCAAGTGAATTGGGAAACTCCTTCCTCTTTTATTAATGCTATAAGGGATTTAGATCGTGTATGAATTTTGATTTGATGGTACGTGTCCTTTAGATCCAAATTAAAGAAAACCTTAACACTATTCAACAATAAGACCATTTCATTGATGTTCGGGAGAGGAAAGCTATCCATCAGTATGTGCTAATTTAGGCTTCTAGGGTCAACATAGAACCTTTTACATCCATCATCCTTTCTCATAATGAGCACAGGAGGAAACCGTTCAAAAGTAACCACTTTTTCAATTATTCACTTATGCTTCATCTCTACTAACATTCTTTTAACCTCCTCCTGTGCTATCAATGGAATATTCCTCATAGTATGTCTCACAGGCACTGTCCCTTAAGTTTGGTTTCATGTATATACCATTTCAAGGTCCCTATTTTTCCCAGAAACAAATCTTCAAAACAAAATAAGAAGCTATCCATTGCTTCATTTCTTTGCAGCGCTAAAACCTCCCCCTCATGCCACTTCTCCTGCACTCACATCAACACCAACAAGCACCAAAACAACACCAAACACCATAATCACCTCAACTGCGTCCTCCTTAAAACCCGCTCCGTCCACAAGCATGCCATCGAGCTTTGGCACCTACTCACGACAAACTCTCCTGACATCGCCTTCCTCACTGAAACATGGATGAACTCCTCATCGGAACCCAACATCGCCATAGCCATCCCAGAAGGATACAAAAGCACCCATAGAGACCGTATCAACAAACCAGGAGGAGGAATCGCCATAATACACAGATATTCCATCAAGATTTCCACCAACACCAACAACACCCTAGAAACCGCAGAGCACCTACACTTTCAGGTACACATCAACGCCACCACCACCCTAAGAGGTACCCTCATCTACCGACCACCAGGACCCCGGCCCCCATTCTGTGACACCATCGCCAACACTATCAGCTCCCACGCTCTCACCTCCACTGACTACCTACTCCTTTGTGACCTTAACTTTCACCTGGAAAGCACCCATGACTGCAACTCCACGGCCCTGCTGGACAACTTTGCAAACCTCAGCCTCAAGCAACTGGTCACCTCACCCACCAACTCAGCCGGACACACGCTAGATGCCATCTTCACCTCCAGCAGCCACATCGCCTTCACTCACACCACCAAACTCCACTGGACTGACCACCACTGCATCCATTTCTCCTTCCTGAAGCCCACCACCCACCACCAACAACATCCTACCCCCTACTGCAAGTGGAACAAGATCTCCAAAGAACAACTGATCTCCAACCTCGCACAAGCTCCACATCCCAGTACCAACTACCCCAACGCCGCCGCCCTCAACCTCACACAATGGCTAGAAACATGTGCAGACTCCCTCGCCCCACTCAAAATAACCAACAACACATGCACAAACAAGACCACCTCCTGGTTCACCACAGAACTTCAGTCTTCCAAACGAAAATGCCGAAAAATTGAGAAAGCCTGGTGCCAAGAACCCTCAGTGAGCAACTTCTCCGCCCTCAAATCAGCCATGCGCAAACATCACCAACTCATCCGGACCACCAAACGATCCTTCTACAAAGAACTCAACAAACCCAAATCCTGCACCATCAACCCTCCACACTCCCAAGACCTCTGCAACTCCCTCTCCAACTATTTCCACCGCAAGATCACAGACATACATGACAGCTTCACATCGTCACCACCCACCATCACCACCACCGACACAGCCAACACCACAGCACCCTGCCGCACCAACCTACTGAACACCTAGACCCCCACCAACGACGAAGAAATCAGCAAAACCATGAGCTCCATCCACTCAGGCTCACCAACAGTCCCTTGCCCCCACTACATCTTCAACAAGGCCAGCCAAATCATCGCTACCCAGCTCCGGGCTGTCATCAACAGTTCCTTCGAGACTGCAACCTTCCCAGATATTTGGAAACACACCAAAGTCAATGCTCTTCTCAAAAAACCCAAAGCAGACCTTGAAGACCTCACAAACTACCGACCCATCTCTCTACTCCCCGCAAAGGTCATAGAGAAGATAGTAAACATACAACTGTCTCGCTTCCTAGAAGACAACAACATACTCAACGTCTCCCAGTCTGGATTCCACAAAAACCACAGCACCGAGACCGCCCTCATCGCCTGTACAGATGACATCAGGACCAGATTGGACAAGCGCAAAACCGTCGCCCTCATCCTCCTAGACCTCTCAGCAGCCTTCGACACCGTATGCCACCAAACCCTTCGCAAACGCCTCTTCGACGCCGGAATTCGCCACAAAGCCCTGGACTGGCTCACCTCCTTCCTCTCCGAAAGAACCCAAAGAGTTTGCCACCCTCCTTTCCGGTCTACAGCCACCAAGACCATCTGTGGGGTCCCCCAAGGATCTTCCCTCAGCCCCATCTTTTTCAATATCTACATGGCTGCACTCTCCAACATCATCCGCCCCCACGGCCTCAGCATCATTTCATACGCTGAGGACACCCAGCTCATCATCTCCCTCACGAGGAACCCATCTCCACCAAGAATAACCTACACACCGGACTCCTGGCCATCGCTAACTGGATGACAGCAAGCCACCTCAAATTGAAAATCAACGCCATATCATCCTCCTGCTTCAACACCCTTCACATGCTACGCACGACTTTCAAATGGATTTCGTTGGAAACAAGAAGAACGGCCACCCACACCGTCACAAGCAGCAGACTGGACTACGGCAACGCCCTCTACGCAGGGACCACAGCCAAGCTTCAGAGAAAACTCCAGCGCATCCAGAATGCAGCCGCACGTCTCATCCTCAACCTTACTCGCCACGAACACATCTCCACCCACCTCAGATCCCTACACTGGCTGCCCATCATCAAAAGGATCATTTTCAAAATCCTTGTCCATGCTCACAAAGCCCTCCACGACACCGGACCGGTCTACCTCAACGAACAAATCAACTTCCACAAACCAACTCGACAGCTCCGCTCCGCCGACCTCGCCCTCGCTACAGTCCCCTGCATCCAACGCACCACCTCCGGCAGCAGATCCTTCTCCCACCTCGCCGGCAAAACCTGGAACTCCATCCCCACCAACGTACGCAAGACCCAGGACCTCCTAACCTTCAGAAAGCACCTCCAAACATGGCTTTTCGAGCAGTAACCCCCCACTCCCCCCCAGTGCCTTGAGACCCTACCGGGTGAGTAGTGCGCTTAAGAAATTTGTTTGATTGATTGATTGATTGATTCTGATCTGGGATCCAGTATGCAGGTCATACTGTTGTGCCCAACCAAGAAATGCTGCTTCATCATCAGCCACATACAACTTCTGCTTTTCACCCTTTGAATTCAAAGTTAGATCATGTGTATCCTAAATTGTTTATCTTTTCCCCTCCATGCCACACACAAGCTATTATTTTCAAATTGATCATCTGACCACTAATTTCTGAACACTTGTTCTGCTATAATAATAAACATAGATTCAGGGTCTACCATTAGTGCGAGTGCATTGTCGTTCACTATAAATCTTGCTTTGAATCTGCTCCTTTTGCTTTCCCCCTTCTCATATATGCATAAAATCCGATTGCCTGATTTTGCATCCTCTTCTACCGTATCTGTACTCACTTTTCTCATGTTCGTGCACATAATAGCTAAGTGACTCCTTTCCCAGCACTTCCAATTGTCTTTGTCTCTCACAAAACATACTTTAAAATCTACTGCCTGAATGGTACTCCCACACCTGTAACAACCTTTAATGGATGATTTATCAAATGAAGCTTCCCTTCTGGTGGTGCTACCTCTCGTCTCACTAATAGGCTTGCCCTAAATTGCTCTATCTTTCTTGTTTGTGCAATCTTCTTCTTTCAATCACATTCACATCGGTCACCTCTTTAGGGTCCACCTGTTCCATCTGTTTGCACATACATATGTGTCTCCTCCTCTATTTTAGCTTTGTTTATAGCTTCCTGTAATGTAGGATTCCTTGCCACTCACAACTCTTTTGCATTTTATTTTTACATTGTATTATCAATAGATCTCTTATCATTTGATCTGTCATACCACCCAAATCACATTAGAATGCTAATTTTCTGAATGGTGTTTTTGTGTTTGCCTATAAACATTGTGTCTCCGCATTACAATGTTGACTGATTTACCAAAATGGATGTCCAATCTTTTTTCACTTTTGCACATACGTCATCTATGAGTGTATTCTTAGGTCCTATAGCTACTGTTAAGTAAGTGAAAAAAATGTAGCCCTCCTTCCCTAAAGCATTGAATACCAGTGCCTCTTTTCTACTAGGTCTGAAATCCAAACCATGTAATGTTTGTAGCTAATGCTCTAATATATCTATCTATTCCTCTCATTCTATTGGAGGAGGACATGCATGCACTGAACAATATGGTGGAGGCATGTCAGATTAAATAACTGGTGTCTCTATGTATATAAGATGTAAAGAGCAAAATTGACTGGAGTTAAAGCAGTTCTAAAGTTATAAATATTATTGAACTTCCCACAAATCATCAAGATTTGTTTTTAATCACCCTGCCCTGGTTTGTGTATATGTAGTGATACTGTGCTCTTAGGATGAGTCTTCTTTCCATGTCCATAGCAATACTGTCAATAGGTCCTTCCTTTGGTTCTCTTATCATTTAAACTCCTCCCAGGGGCTTAAAGGTGAATATTTTCATATTAAATGTTTTGCATTCATATTGACATTAACACGTGCACTTGCAGATTTATTAATTGTGTATTATTCACATTTAGATTGCCATAGCTAATGGAGGCCTGTATTTTGAAATGTCTAGCACCTGGTTGCCATCTTGTTTCATATAACGTGATAACTGTTAGACCTAGCAGACTTAGGGTGGTCATCTCCCACCTTTTTGCCTACCACCCTCTATTTTACTGACCTTGTTTTTGCTGGTTTAAGGACTCTATATACTTTAACACTGCTGACCAGTGCTAAAGTGCCTGTGCTCCCTCCCCTAAACATGGTAACATCGTCTCTTACCCAATTAGCATATTGAATTTACCTGTAAGTCCCTAGTAAAGTGCACCAGCGGTGCCCAGAGCCTGTAAATTAATTATTACTTGTGGGCTGCAGCACTGATTGTGACACCCACTTAAGTAGCCCCTTATCCATGTCTCAGGCCTGTCATTGCAAGGCCTGTATGTGCAGTTTCACTGCCACTTCAACTTCGTCTTGGCACTTAAAAATACTTGCCAAGCCTTAAAACTCCCCTTTTTCGACATATGCGTCACCCCTAAGTTACGCCCTAGGTAACCCATAGGGCAGGGTGCTATGTAAGTAAAAGGCAGGACATGTACTTATGTTTTTTACATGTCTTGAGAGTGAAAAACTCACAAATGAATTTTTCACTACTGCAAGGCTTGCTCCTCTCACAGGTGTGGTCTTATATACTTTTAGGTAATAGATTCTGATGTAAAAAGAGTAGCCCTGTCATGTTTAGTATGGCCAGAATGGTAATAGAAAATCCTGCTTACTGGTGAAGTTAGATTTAATATTACCATTTTAGAAATGCCACTTTTAGAAAGTGGGCATTTCTCTGTACTTACTGCCTTCTGTGCCTTATAGCCTGTCTCCAATTCACTTCTGGGCTGTGCTGGTTGACAGCTCCCCTTGTGTATTCCACCTAGACAGCCATAAACACAGGTCACTCAGCCACATCTGCATTCATCTGCATAATGAAGGGGTCTCCGTAGCAAGAAGGGTGGAGGGGTTTTCGCTTACACTTCAAAGGCCATTGGCCTGACCCCACACAAAGGACTGATAAGCCCCCAAAGAGATCCTGGCACACAAGGCTGGGTTGAAAAGTGACCTTGTGCACTTCAAAACCACTCTTTGAAGTTTCCCCCACTTCACTGTCATTTTAGGTATATATACTGGGTCTGTGACCCTCCAAAATCCGACACTTCTAGATCTACAACTGGACTCTGTCAGAGGGACTGCCTGGCTGCCGAAAGGACTCATCTGGACTGCTTTTCTGGAAGGACTGCTGCCCTGCATGTTGCCCTGCTGCCTGCGGGCACCGAACTCTCCTGGAAGATCTCTGCCTTCCCCCTCAAGTGCTCTCCAAGGGCTTGGATTGAACGTGCCTCCTGTTCTTAAGTCTCAAGGCCACCAAGACTTCACCAAAGAGAAAAAAATCCCTGTGTGCCGGAAACTCGATGCAACGCCTGCAGAAATTGACTCAGCGCCTACCTCGCAGCTGAAAAATCACCACATCACCTAGCAGATCAATGCAGTGCCTGCTCCTTCTTACCAGTGTATCAAGGATTTTCAACACATCAGCCGTGGGCATCAAAATATCCCTGCATCACAGTGAGGAACCAAAGCTGTGCTCCTGGAATTCGATGCATCACCTTGCAGCATGAAAAGAAATTACGCATTGACTGTGCTGTGCCAGAACATCTGGTGCAGCGCCTTATTTTTCAACCATCTCCTCCTCTGCGGCCTCCGTGCGTTGTTATTTTTGACACATCCCAGGTACTATGTGTTCAAAAGATGCAACCATTAAAATTAAGGATTGAGACTTATTTAAACCTTTAAAAAGTGATATCTGGACTTGTCCATATTAGATTTGTGCTGTTTTGGTCTTATTTCATTCAAATAAATATTATAGATTTTCCAAAACTGGTATAGAGTATTTTTTATGGTGTTTTCACTTTGTTACTGTATGAGTTTTTCCACAAATACCTTACACGTTGCCTTCTAATTTAAGCCTGTCTGCTCTATGCCAAGCTACTGGAGGTGAGCACAGAATAATTTAGGTTGTGTTATGATTTACCCTGACTAGGGTTGTGGTCCCAACTTGGACAGGATGCATACCTCTGCCAACTAGAGACCGCAATTTCTAACAATAACTGTATAATGTTAACAAGTGCACCTCCAGAGTGCAGGCTGCCCACTGTATCTTGTTATGTTGCAGAAAACTGTAAATTTTAAGGACTTTTAGTGACACTTCATTGGGAATGATCCTGAGAAAATAATGAGCTTAGCTTATCTTCGTGTGCTTTACCCTGATTGGAGAATTGTATGGGAATTGTGTCTACATGTATTAAGTATTAGAATTTTGTGATTTAAGCTAGTACGGTCCATCAAACCTTCAGATTAATTTACAGAGCCTGTTAGCCTTTTCCCTTGACATATTCTATACATGGTTTTTCCACTTCAAGACAAGTCAGAGCAGAGTAGGGTGCTTTCTTTATTGGGAGCTGACTTTACTTAACCTTTTTCCTCTTGAGACAACTTTATTCTGATTTGACTTTCATTATATGATTTAATTGATTTGAACTTCATAACTGCTTCATTCTCTCATGTAATGTTTATTGAGTAATACTGATTGAACTACTTTAGATTTGTAAACCTTTTAACTTTTAAAAAATGTTTATGCTTTGAAACCTTAACCACTCCCTTTATTCCTTGTGGATGTGCTTCAGATTATTTAAATGTATGTGACTGACGACTATCCTCAGTTAAGGCTCTCCATTCATCTGAGGGCTCTTTATGGTCCCCGAATTTGCACAGAAGAAAGTGTTCTAACAGGTATTATGTTTAATGTGCAGTGTACTGGTGAGAAGTTCACAGAATTCTTTGTTGAAGTACTAAGGGGCATATTTATACTCTGTTTGCGCCGGAATAGCGTTGTTTTTTTTGACGCAATTCCGACGCAAAACTAACTCCATATTTATACTTTGGCGTTAGACGCGTCTAGCGCCAAAGTCCATGGAGTTTGCGTCATTTTTTAGCGTGGACACCTACTTTGCGTTAATGATATGCAAGGTAGGCGTTCCCGTCTAAAAAATTGACTCCGAGGCATGTGCGCCGTATTTACACTCCCGGGCAAAATTCACGCCCGGGAGTGGGCGGGTCAAAAAAAATGACATCCAGCCGCTTTTGCGCCGTTTTTTAGCGCCTGGACAAGGCAGGCGTTAAGGGACCTGTGGGCTCGGAAGGAGCCCAGAGGTGCCCTCCCATGCCCCCAGGGACACCCCCTGCCACCCTTGCCCACCCCAGGAGGACACCCAAGGATGGAGGGACCCATCCCAGGGACATTAAGGTAAGTTCAGGTAAGTATTTTTTTGTTGAATTTTTTTGGCATAGGGGGGCCTGATTTGTGCCCCCCTACATGCCACTATGCCCAATGACCATGCCCAGGGGACAGAAGTCCCCTGGGCATGGCCATTGGGCAAGGGGGCATGACTCCTGTCTTTGCTAAGACAGGAGTCATTTCAATGGGGGTTGGGAGTCGAAAAAAATGGCGCAAATCGGGTTGAGGCGAAAAATTTGCCTCAGTCTGACTTGCCCCATTTTTTGGCGCCCAAGCTCCATATTCCCCTACGCCGGCGCTGCCTGGTGTACGTCATTTTTTTTCACGCACACCAGGCAGCGCCGGCGGTTAACGCCGGCTAACGTCATTGAATAAATACGGCGCCCGCATGGCGCTTCAGAATGGCGTTAGCCGGCGCTAATTTTTTTGACGCAAAACTGCGTTAGCGCAGTTTTGCGTCAAAAAGTATAAATATGGCCCTAAGTGAGTAAGTTGTAAGTTATTCCTTCGTGAGAGTGAGAGTTGGTGCACCTTGGATAGCGCGTTCAGTAATGTGCATAGGTCTGGGACACAAAGGCTGTGTGATGTGCTATACTATCAGATGCCTCAATCTGGCAAGTGATCTGATAAACCATAACACAAATAACGTATACTTAATCATAACACAAAGCCATTAGGTCTTGCTTTGATAGCCGTCTTTTTGGCCTTCTCAATGCTTATTCTGTTTGGGAATGGTTTTTGTATGAAGGTAAGGATTGTATGAAAAAAAGCCAAAATGTATATATTTTATTATGTAAAATGTATTAATAGTCCTTTGCCATGAAGCAGACTCCTTATTATGCAGATGGGCACATTGTACAACGGCAGAATGCTGTCACTCATAGTCAGGCACGCCAATGGCTGAAGTTGGCTAAACCTGTGTCCCATGCTGTGTGCTGTTTTGAGTGAAGCAAAATTTGAATGACACTACATCAGACGAATGGATGAGAGGGCTGACTGAAAGCCCCCTTATTTGTATAATATAAATATGTTTATTATAAACAAAAGTCTTGGCTAACTCCAGATCTAGACATGCAGCTTATAGGCCTGATTTCATTTTTATTTATTTTGATAGGCTGGCTTGTGACTACTATCCCCTTTGTGTGATGGTGCGTTGTCAAAAAGTTAATCTGTATTGTCCATTCTTCTTTCCATGTGTAGATTAAGAGACCTAGGATTGGGAAGATGAAGTCCTAGATCTCTGTATTGCTAGACTGTACAACAAAACCCAGAACTTGCAAAGATGAGGAGATAGTCGCAGAAGAAAGTGGATGAGATGAAAAGACCTCTAAGAATACGCTAGTTGACATTCTGTTCAGCTGAATCCTCAAGTCACAACGCAGAGTTCCAAAGCACCCACAACCAGCATCTGGTCAGAGAACCCTTAAGTTGTGATCATGGGGTAATCACACGCCATACTCCAGTGATGTGTAAAAAGCCATTTATTAGGACAGGATTGCAAACATTTAAATCAATTCACTGGTTATCATAACATCAAAACTTCTTAAACATGTTCTCTTTGCCACCTCACCATTGTCACGCCATCTTGCTTCACTCATTCTTTTCACCTTTCTCTCAATTACCTCTTCCATTCCTAAACACTTTCTCACTTATTTTCCCAATCATCCTCCAAAGAATCCTCTTTCTTCTGCCCCGGGCATCCCACCCAAATGTCTTCCATCTCCTGTGTCCCCCCTCTGAGGAGTGAATCCACCCACATCTGACTCTCCACCCCCCCCCCAACTACTGCCACATGGAAAATCCCAGAGGGCGTTCTACTGCCCAACACCGAACTACTGCAACATAGCAACTCAACAGTTGCCCCTTTAGCACAAAATTCTTTTATTCCACAGTTTCCCAAGCAAGTTCCTCAGCTCCAACCTATAAAATTTGTTGCCCTGGTTAGAAAGATGAACCCCATCAAAATGAAAAAGCTCAGTTTCTTCTTCTTTAATTTCCCATGTCCCACCACCTTAATATCCTTTGCCAAACAAAACACCCACATCACCCAGTTGAGTTTTCTCCTGGCCTTGTCAATGGCCACACGTTTGATTGCCCCCACCCCATTTCCTACGATGCACAAATTCAGTCCATACCAGGCAAGTTCCTGCCAATTTCTGTTTCAGTGAAACCAATCCCCGTTGCATGTGCTGTAGTAGTGTCACCCCCAATAGTTGATTCAGATTGTTTTCTCCCAGGTGTATGATAAGTATTTCCGGACAACCCCATTTTTGTATCATCTTATCCCACTCTTACCCAACCAGAGCACCTCACGCCTACTGCTGGTCAATCCCAGGTTTCGTGTATATATTTTCTGTTCCGCATACTCAGCCGCCTAGTGAATAAATTAACATCCACCATCCAAGTCACCAATTTATGTCTCCCTGGGCCACTCACACACCCTACTGGAAAAAGAATAGATTAGCGCACATCATGGAAACCCCCGTTCTATCCACAAGCCAGCACCATCTTCCTTCATTTCTGCACATATCACTCACAATACCTCGACTTCCACCTAACAATCCTGTGACTCTGAGACCAACTCCATCCCAACTGCGCAGCTGCAGTCGCTGCTCCAATCCGGAAAGAGTGAGACCCAAAATTGGCAGAATTCTGACCCAGTTTCCTTACAGCCACACTCAGTACAGCCGATAGCTGAAAACCCATCAGCCTAGTCCCTCCTTCATGACAGAATTTCGCCTCCTGCCTGCAACCTGGCCAGTGTTGAAACCTGCGCCATTCACTCACCGGACACGCCTCCTCTTGGCCACCTTCATGCAACCATATCCACTTTCCTCTGCCTTCCTGGTCCGGCTTGGATTTCCGCAGCCAGATCCCCAATTGACCATGCTCCAAGCATACTCGTGCATGCAACACCCCTACCTCACATACTGCCTCCAACAGTTCGGAAACCCTATAAGTTCCAAAAAACATCCATAGCATACATGCATATATACATGACCTGAACAAGGCTATCTCGAACTAATAGTAACAACAATCTGATAAACATTTTAAACTGTCAAGCAGCAATTCGAAAGTAATGGCTTCCCGTAAGCGACTCCCTACCCAGCATACCTCTCTCTTTAACCCACCCTTTCAAAATTCTACCCAAAATCTCATCCCTTGCCTGATCAAATCCCCAATATAACTTGCCATAAAAAGACAAGCCTGCAGAATTGCCCGCTATTATTGCAATAAACCTTTGTCAATTAAAGATAAAACAAAATGTATAACCTGCCCTTCCTTCTCACTGTGATCCTGACTCAAAAGCCTCCCTGAGTGCCCCTCAAAGGTTTCAAATTCTCTCCAAGCAAGCTGATAGCTCCTCCTCTTAGATTCTGCCAAGGACCTCTCCATCAGCCTAATCACTCTCATGCCCCCCACTCCCAGATCTCAGCAGGAACAGGTGTTTTGGTCTCCTCTGCTCTAGGTGCCAGACAGTGAAATCGGTGCCACTGTGAATGAGAAAATGAATCAACTATAGCATTCACACCAGGCACATGATTTAACCCTGAAAACAATATTCGACTGCAAACATAACAGCATGAATCGGCACAACCGTCTCAAAACCCTAAAATCCTGTGCCTTCTGCCTGT
Organism: Pleurodeles waltl; assembly: GCF_031143425.1. NCBI lineage: Eukaryota > Metazoa > Chordata > Amphibia > Caudata > Salamandridae > Pleurodeles > Pleurodeles waltl. Next base: position 1,075,224,884 of record NC_090445.1, read on the forward strand.
TTACCAACTCCACGATTGTCATGTCGTCCATATGAAGCATCACTGTCCAGTTTTCCAACTGACTACCCCACCCTGACAAAGCCACCAGCAAAGGGAAGAGTTCCATAAATGCTATGCTGCAATCCTGTTGCAACAATTGCTGTGGCCACCTCTCCGAACACTATCGTCCATTGCAGAAAACGCCAAAGCCATGGGCCCCTGCTGCATCAGAAGAAATTGCAGCTGCCACGCTCTGTTCTCCTCCTGAAATATCATTAACACACCATTGAAGTCATCCAGAAAAGACCTCCACATGTTGCGGTCTGTTGTCACTGCCATGGAAATCCATATCCTGTGCTGTGGCAAAATTGCACCAGAAATGGCCATGCACAATATGCTACAAAGGTTGGTTCCTCCACACCACTCTGCAAGCAAAATGAAAAACCCTAAGAACTTCTGAATCTTTCTAAGTTCCAATCTTCTTTCCCCACTCACCTCCTCCAGAAAACTCTGAAGCTCCTGAACCTTCCCTCTGGGCAATCTCGCAATCATATTAAAAGTGTCCAGCTCAATGGCCAAAAAAGTCAACACTTTGCCTGGGACTTTCATCTTTTCCAGGCCCAAGGGAACTCCCAGTGCCACTGCAATGGCCTCAAAATGGCTGAAAGCCCTGTGACATTCACCTGACTCTGCCTTCCTGACAAACAGGAAATCATTCAAGTAATGTGACACTTCCCCAAGGCCGCTCTGCCTGGTAAAGACCCACTGCAAAAAGGTGCTGAATGTCTCGAACAAAGCACAAGAAATGTTACACCCCATGGGCAGGACTCTGTCAACATAAATGGCACTATCAAATTGCATGCCTAGCAATGTCTCGGTGTATTGGCAACAGGCGGGAAGCTGCCTTGATGTCATACTTCGCCAACTCTGCCCCGTGTCCACAGAGTCGGACCAACCTCATGGCATCGTCCATTGAAGCATACACCACACTAGTGTCATTTGCAGCAATGAAGTTGTTCACAGAGGCACCTTCCAGTCACGACAAGTAATGAATCAACCTGTACTCCCTTTCAGGCATCTTAGATACAACTCCTAATGGATATCTGATCAAGTCAATCAAAGGCCAGTCGTAAAACGGGCCCACAATCCTCCCTTCACCAACTTCCTTCTGTAATTTGGCTGACACCACCACTGGCGCTGCTTTGGCTGACCGCAAATTGTCAGCCCACCTCCGACATCTGGGGCCCTGGTAAACCACCCAAAAACTCTCCATAAATCCCCACTCCAATCTCAAAGCTGTCTCCTTGTCCAGGTATTGTGCTCGCCATGGCATTAAGCCACCCAATCTAAGTGGCTTAGGAGCCTTTTGGCCCAACATGTCCTTGCTTTCCGCTACCTCTAGTGGCTTTCCACTGCTCAGAGGGGCTGGCCAACTTGAAACATTGTTTAATGGGATATCTGCCTCCACGTTTGGAACATTTATATTTAAACTTACACACTTGTTACATTTCTATCAGGCACCTGCATTACTACCTGTGTGCCATGGCATACTACCCGCCCCTTGTTGAGCGGGACATGGCTGAAAGGACAGATATGTAATGGGGAGGCCACTGATTGAGTTGAAGACACCATTGGATCCACAGCTCAGAATTGGCATCTCCCCACAGTTTGTCTGGGTTCACGCTCACCATGGCTCTAAACTCCTTATCACAACTGAGCAAAGCATAGCCCTCAAAATGCATTTGTGCTTTCCTTATGCTATCCATATACTTAAATAATGCAATGGCCCTGTCTGGTTATTTTTCACAGTAGGTACAAGCATAAATCAAGAATGGTGACGTCCAGTTCTCTGTAGTATTGGGTTCCCTGGGACACTGTGCCAGCTCCCACTCTTCCTCCATGGACCCTTCTTGGGCCTGATTGTCTCTATATAAAAGTTTGAACACCTCCACGTATTAGAGTTTCCATATTCTACTCTTCGTCTTGTAAGAGACATGATACCTGAGGGGCACAGCCAAGTCCATGTACGGAGGCTGTTTTTTATGTCCCTCCCCTCCCTCATCTTTTTGTCCTCACCAGCTTCATCTGATACCTTTGCGGAGCCATTTGAACACTGGTACCTTCTGCAAACATTTTGTCATTTGGTTCCTGTCTCCCCTTCTGTATCTTTCGGCTTCTCATCTGCACCTTCTACTACCCAGTGGTCCACTCCTATAGATTTACACATCTTCACACCAGGCCTACCACTCTGTGTATCCTATACTGACCACCAATCTTTCTTACCTGACAATAAGCCTTCAGGTTCCCCTCTCATTCTGCGGTCACCTGTGCAAGTCTCCTTGCACTGCCCAGAGGTGCCTCCATCATCCTGCACTTGACTTCTGTAAGACACCAACTGCCGAGACTGTTGCACCACCACTCCCATTGCCTTGCGCCACCAGCAAACACACCTCACCGGCATCACGATTTCACCTTCCTCCCACTCATCTCTACCCTCATCATAATCCAACTCCAACACATCCTCTCCCATGTTCACTTTAGACAGAAAGTATTCTAATGTGTCTCCACACTGCGCAAAAGGCAAAGCCTCTGTACAATGCTGAGGGTGTCGCAACAGAGGGATTGCACGGACGCGCCCTTGATGTAGGGAACGCTGCCGAAGACCCCCTAGTTCTTCTGACCAACATCTAGGGAACGTCATGCGCCCCGTTGGTGTCACCAACTGTCTCCCAGCCTCACCTGCGGGCCTCGATCCACCAATGGCCTGACTGCTCCAACCAGATGGGTCTCCCGCACCACCAGACCTCTGAGCCGCAAAATCTCTTGAAAACTGTAGCCCGTCGCTGCCCGCATCCGGCACCCACAACCAGCGCCCCCCTCACTATGACTACCTGGGGCAGCCCTGGTCCCCTGTGCCTATCACACCTCACACCTTCTCCACCAGTCTTGCCTGCTCTGTTGCCCCTTCCCTGGTCCTGCAAAGACGCTCCCAATGCTCTTCTGCCTCTTCAGTAATCCTGTGCTGCTCCTTAACTCGTGCCTCCAAGTCCAACCCTTGCCATCTACTGCTGTGTCCACTCCCCAACCCTGCTGACCTGTCTCCACCATCCTGACTGGGCATGGTATAAAACATGCCCCAAACGGCAGCTGATAAATTAATGCACCCTGTCCCCACTGCTATTCTGTTCCCTGTCTATGTGTCCCCAACTTGCTTCCTTGAGCTTTGCAGGCCCAGGACCATGTTAGTCATCTTAGCCATGCCTCTCTGGGCTGCCCTGTATGTTAAATCAAAGGGGCCTGCTTGCATCACGGGCCCCTGAAGGCTCCAGAACTGCCTCAACTCATCCGGACCTCCTAGACCCCACCCACCAGCTGCATGAGCTGCCTTCTATACCGGCCTCCCTCAATGTTGCAGGGAGGCTCTGATGCCTCCTCACAGCCTCTTTGATGATCGCCGTGGGCAACGTGTCCCGGCCTCTCCCTCCCCCGCCCCACCTGCACTTTGACTTTCCCCTAGGATGGGAGCAAACTGGGATCACCGCAGCAACACCGCCCAACACAGCATGCGTCAGGTGACATAGCCCAACCCAGGCCTAGTCAAGGACACCAGGCCTGACTCCCTATACACCCTCCAACAAAAATCCAACCGCTGCCCACAACCCACAACACACATATCCTGTCCAGCCTGTCATACCCCCACAAAGTTTACTGGGAAAGATTAGGGTGTGCCTCTAGCTTCCCCCAGGACCCTCCATTATCTGATCAGATTTGCTCTGCTTGATCCTAAATGTCGACTGAGGATGAAGTGTGAAGTCAATATTTATAGATAGGTAGCGCTGAGTCATTTGCTCATTTTGAAGACCAAACTTAGAAATAATATGGAAATAGATCAACTAGTTCTCTCTGCACATTAATGCCACAGCACCAAACATCACTCATTGGGTGTGGCCAGGGAGTTGTTTACAAACTACAAAACTTATGGACAAGGAGTGCAATCCATTCTGTTAGTGAATGAATAACCAGAAAGTTAATCATATGCAAAAATCCAGAAGCAGTGAATGTTCTGGTAATGGTGGGGGGCGAAGGAAATGACTGGCTTGTTACACCATCCTTGACCTTCTGCTGTGCTGTCTGCTAGATACCTTAGGTAAAATTAAATTCTCCATTTGAGGCCCATCAATGAGATGATTGAACTGATGTGGTGACTGGAGGGAGTTATGAAAAATGAGAAAATCCCCTCTCTTCCAAAAAAAACACAAAGAGAAACTAAAAATAAACACTTTTTGGAAAACTGTCTGAGCATTCATGAACTTCTTTCTTGGTGCAACATTAAAATAGCATCTTTAATGTTTAAACATGCGGATCTGCATGTCTTAAACGTGTGGATCCAGTAGAAAGAAGAATAATCAATAAACCAGCCAGCCTATATGTTTCAAATGTAACTTAGCCTAACAAAAGTGTAATCCTTTAGTGTAAAAAACTGTGGTAAACAAAATGAATGGATGGCTATTTAATCCATCGCTTTGGAAATTAGCAATAACAGCATAAAGGTAATCTGTCAATCCCAATCATTTCATACATACAACACTTTTGGCCAGATTGCATTTAAATGTTCAAAAAAACTTACAATGCACTTCCTGTTTTCATTCATTTTTTCAGAAAAGTGACATTTTGATCCTCAAGTCAAAGCAGTGTTCTCTTTAACAAGCAGTGGCGGCTCCCCCATTATGGCGGAGGAGCATCACTCCCCTGCCAGCCGAGACAAATTAAAAATAAATAATAATAGGGTTATTATCATTATATTTTTCGTTAGGAGCCAAGTCTTGAGGGTGGCACCATAGTAAGAATGGGGGAGGAGGGGTGGGCGCTGATGTCAGTGTGCATGTCGGTTTGGTCGTCCTACGGTTTGTCTGTCTGTCTAAGGACGACCAAACGACATGCGCATTGACATCTCTCCAACACAGCTGCATTGGTGGGTGGAGAACAACAGCAGACACAGGCTCCCATTACCCCTTGGTGCACAAAACCAGCCCGCTTGTCCCAATCCTGACGCTGCTTTCATGGGTATTACCTGCATGAGAGCAGCATCTGGATTGGCTGTAGCAGAGTCTGGGAGCATCACCCTGTGCGTACATGCAACAGAAGAGAGGCGAGCAGCAAGTAAGTTATTTTTTTGTTGTTTTATTATTGCCCCCTCTGCGCTCCCCTGCTAGCTTTCCCTGACAGCAGCCACTACAGACAACAAGCACTAAAAAGAAGAAAGTTATGGCTTTGGTTAGCTGGAGCAATAGTGATAGTTTTATTTAATTATTGAAAGCATATGCCACAAAAAATAAAAGCATGCTGCTACCTAATTGGCACAATATTAAGTTGTTTTATATAGCACTAGATTGTCAACATAAACATATACTGAGAAGTATACATTTACTATTCTTAACTACACATCTTTTTATGTTCGCTGCATATATATATATAATTATTTACATGTATACACACACACATATTGCATATATATATATATATATGTAGAGCGAGTGAGAGAGACATACTGGTATTTTCACTGTTTCGCTGTATGGCTGCTGGGTTGGAGGTGTGAGGTGTGTAGAATGCCTTAATCTTTCTGATAAGGTAGAAATTAGAAATTGCAAATCAGCACAGGCAAGAAAATAAAAATAACTTTCATTAGCAAAGTCAACAGTCTCCTTTGAAATGCTATAGTCCACCTTTTGGCTTGCCAGCGCGAGTTGCCGGGACTGCACAGCATTGACAAATAGAAACAAAATGGATGTTGCTGATGGAGCGTCTGGGAAGAAAAACAAAAATAGCTTGATCCAACATTACGACGTATCCATGCACATGCACCACCATGCATGCTCAGATAATGCGTGTGCATCGGTTCTTGCACTCAATGGAAGCTATTTTTGTTTACTTTGTGGTGAACCTCCATTTTGGAGTGGCCATTTTTTTTTAAGTGCAAAAAAATGCACAGTAGAGGAAATATTGGGCCAGAAGGACATTGCAACTGCTAGGTGGTCCTAAAAAGAAAAAAATGACAAAAACTGAACAGGACGCTGAAAGCAGGGGACAACGAGAGAACAGGGCGAAGAGGAGCAAGTCCTCATAGTCATGTGGCAGGGAGCACCAGAAGAGCTCTGGACAGCTGTGCAGGAAGGGTGGGCCTAGGGAAGCAATGGTCAGTTTGGGGATGAAACAACACGGTGAGATGGGAGGGCAGGATGCCAGGGTGAAGCAGCGTAGACAAGAGTGAGGAAGAAAACACATGCACACTTATGGAGTGCTGAAATGAAAAGAAAAAAAGCAGTTCTTTGATGTCATCCGCGGAAGGATACATGTCACCCAAGTAAAAGGTTTTTAAAAAAAAAGCTATGATTTAGGGAGGGACAAACAAAAGATAAGTAAAGTGAACCATTAAAAGAAGAAGCAAACAAATGTCATTGACATGAAAGCCAAACAATGATAAGCAATGGCCTGACCCAAACTCCACTCTATACATAATTGTATACAACACATCTTTGACAACAGACAGCTACAATGTTTCTTATGCAGACCGAAACGATCATTGGCAAAGCCAATAGGGCTATCATTAGGTGCTGAACTTTTGAATTAGTCAATGTTCATTTTGTGGATAGTTTTTAGGGTGAGCATAACAGTACGCTAACGCTGCTTTTCCAACGTGTTGGTATGTATCTGGGCTTTTAACCTCGCCCACCGCGCGCCCATCACTATCACTCGTTTGAGGGCTTGCCTTTCAAAAATCCTTTGATTACATTGGTAGATGGTTTACGTTTGTCCCTCCTTGGGGAGGTTTTGTTATTGCCTTGACAATCGCCCCTGTTAGATGGCGAATTGATCTTTTGCTGATAAGTGTGACTGCGAGCGAACTTCTTTTTACTTTTGTGTGTCTCTTCACGCTGATGCTCATGGCGGCCGTGGCGCTGTGAATCGGCTCGTTTATGTGAAACTGTTTTACTTTTCATTTTCAATTTATGTGGCAAGAAAAGTCCGGTTACGAGTTTACAATACTAATAGCTCTAACTCGAGCAAATGCGAGAGCCATTGAATTGCAAATGCTTGTTGTTTGAATGCACGCACTATATGAAAACAAGGATTGTCTAAAAGCCAAAAGGTATACATTTTCTATGTAAAAGCATGCATTGCACCAGTAGTACCTAGTACTGAAGGAGACTACTCATTGTGCCGATGTGCACTTTGTGCAAGAGCAGAACGTCGACACTCACAAGAACGTAAGATAATGGCGGAAGTGGGCGACCCTGTGTCCCATGCTGCTGGGGGTGTGGGGGCAGTAGCAAAAATGAAAATTACACTACTACGGACAAATGGATGACCCAGGATGGCTGAACGCCCTTGTAAATATGTAAGGTACATATACTGTATTTAAAAAGGCCTTGGCTAAAGCCAAACCTTTAAAAAATTGGTCTTGTAGACCACGTTTCTTGCCAATCAGGGCCAGGAGTGTGACTTTAATTTGTGCAGCCTGTCCTTTGGCACCGGGACCCAGGGGTTACGGCGCCCACTGCATAATAGTTGGTTCTGTATTTTAGCACTCAGCTAGCGGGTTCCTTTGTTTTCACTAGGACCCAGGGCTCCCCACCCTTGTGGCCGGTTTAAACTTCTACAAATGGAGAATGGACTTGACAGCTAATAAATACCACGCGACCTCTTTGCGTCCGCGTTGTGTGTTAAATAAAAGGTGCCATTCCCGACAACGTCCACGGCCTTCTTTTGTGAGCTTGGAGTCCAGGGAGAGGCGGACGGCGAAAGGTCACTGGGGATTGTGTTGTTTATAACGGGAACAGGGACAGCAGCTGCGTGAGTCATTCCTGGAGACGGTCCGGTTTCACAACTAGCCGGGCATGCAGGGGGGATTTGGGGCGACCTTTGAAACAGAACACAAGGGCAGCGATGTACCAGGGCAAAGGCGGCAAGGCCTTAATAGGAGCTTTTCTGCAGAGGCTGGCAGAGAGGCGGCACTGGCCTATAGGGAACCAGGAGGTTTCCCAATACACAGCAGACCCAGTATGGGAAGGGATAGAGGGGTTGAGGAACTGTCAGTCGCATGTCAGGCACAGGCAGGCTTTCGCCTGACATTTGGCTTACATTCTTGCTAACCCTACTGCTAATTTATATACTAATCGAATTTGGTAACTAATTATTTATTGGGACTTCGCAAAATCCTCAAAAATATAACGCATTATTACAACTTACAGTTAACTATTACACAAATAAAAAGCTAAAAGCATTAATAAACAACCAATTCATTTTACACAGTGAGTTCAATACATTTGTAACATCTCAAACTGTGTATCACTGACTCTTTATAAATAGCTAATAACCTGAAAAATCTGTATTTTACATTTCTATTAGGTGAAGCACTGTTGTGACGCAATGCATGTTTTTTTTAAATGGCGTGATGACGCTGTCATGCTTCCTGCGTACCCTCAGAGGTCTGTTTGGGCGTCAGATCTTTCCTTCACACACAGTTAAATAGCGAAGCCTGGATAATGCGCGTGGCATCCAGTGGCTTAACGATAATTGAGGGAGCACCACTGCAAAGTACCTGGAGGGGGCCTCCTCCCCACGGACCCAGTCTGGGGCCTGCCGACCGTGCACAGTGTAGGTTCTGAGGGGGCCCCCTGGAGCTCCAGGAGCCCCTTCTCCCCCTTCACCGCACTTCCTCACGTTGGGGGCCAAATGTGACCCTCTTCCCAGACCTTCGAAGACATATGCTTGACGAACTTTCTATAGTGACTAGATCTTCAGAGGTGAATGTCATATGAATTTTCTGATTGACTCTGCCCCAGCCCAGCAAACCAGATCAGAGGTGTACGTCTGTTGTGTGAGTTACTATATCCCAGTCAAACAGTAAACAGAGGCCCCCCTTTCCGTCAGCGGCCACCATTACATGTCGCCAAATCAGGAGAAAAGGCCTGTGGCAGGAGAGTCGTCCAACGTCAATATATTTGTCTGAAGCGCATAAAATCCTAGCGCCTTTCGTGCTCTTGCACACCTTTCAGAGAAAAGCTTGGCTCGTGACTGATTTTATGCCAGCCTTAAGAGGTGGTATGTCACTGAGAGCCTGGCGTGTACTGATTCCTTTCCAGTCTTTCAGAGGTGTGCATAGGACCTGACTGACTCATCGCCAACCTTTCAGAGGAAAGTCTGGTACGTGGTTTACTCTCCGGCTCTGGTGGTCTTTCAGAGGTTAGCCTGGCATGTGACTGACTCTATTCCAACCCGACTGTCTTTTGACTTTCAAAAGTTGGCCAGGCATGACTGGCTCTGTTCCTCCCATACCCTCTTACCAGTGTCACGATCCTGTGTGGAAGCCCTCGTTTGATATAACCACCCCATATTTGAGTGAGCAAATGAGTGAGACCATTTGTAAAGCGCCCGCTAAGGACCGAACTCCCTCTTGGCACTGCTTCATCGTGAACTCTGTTTGAGAGACTAACATTTTTGGAGTTATATTTGCTATTACTGTACCTGCAGAGACTGCCCAGGAACTGGGGACGGTTAATAACAGCTGCCCCTGAGCCCTCTGAGACCACGGCAAAACCCCCTTACTGATGAAAGCATCTGAAATGTTTTAGCACTCTCCTGTCCCTAGCACTCAGAAGCATACAGTGACTCAGCTGGCAAGGGCGGCAAGTCGTGTTCTCGCCAAGAGTGACTCACCCTTTAGGGGGAGACATGAAATGAGTCCCATGTCTGGTGTGTAATATTAATAATGGGTGACTTACTGCGAGCTTCCTCGTGCCCTTCCACGTCAAAAGAAGCCACACTAGAACATTCTTATTGTTTTAGTCAACAATAGACTATATATAGAGCTAAACATAGTGTGCCGTTCCGAAGGTCTCAGTTTGCACCATGCTGACTGCGAGTGGCGCATGCAGTCGTGTTTTAACCTTTTGGACTGTGTTATGTGTAGTTTTAATGGCAGAAGCAAACACACACACAGCAACACACTCACACACACCCCGTTTCTCTCTTTCCCACTCCAGCTTGTTCTCTTTAGTTCACCTCCCCTTTAAACATTTAAACTTGGTAGAACATAGGTTTTACTGAGTTTCCTTCACTTTAGTAGAAGATTGCAAAGCCCTGGTGAGTCCTAGCAAAATCTTCAGCTCTTCCATGGATGTGTTTGTAGCCCATCTTTTGAAAGATTCCAGAGCCCCCTCGGGACCCTGCCCACACCACATATACATCAGAGCCAGCGCATCCATCGCCCTGAGCTCCAGAACACAATCAACTGCTCCATCAACATGGGCACCTTCCCAGAGGACTGCAAACATGCCGAAATACGACCTCTCCTGAAGAAACCTATGGCCGACCTATCAGCACTAAAGGATTTCCAGCCCAACTTGCTGATTCCCTACCCTGCCAAAGTACTGGAGAAAGCAATCAACGCACAACTACAGAATTTCATCAAGACCAACAACTCCCTGGACAGCTCCCAGTTCGGCTTCTGCAACAACCACAGCATGGAGACAGCCCTCCTGGCAGCCACCAAAAACATCCGATTACTCCTAGACCACACTGCAGTGCTCATATTCCTGGACCTCTCAGCAGCATTCAACACGGTCTCCCACAACACTCTGCGCACCAGACTCCACGACACAGAAATCCGCGGAACAGCCCTGGAATGGATCTACTCCTTCCTCTGTGGGAAGACGCAGAGGGACAGACTCCCGCATTATACTTCCAAACCCACAGGAGTCAACTGCGGACTTCCCCCAAGGATTCTCACTGAGTCCCAAACTGTTCAACGTATACATGCCCCTTCTCGCTGCCTCCTCAGAAGCCACAGTATGAACATCGTGTCATATGCCGATGACACACAACTCATAATTTCCTTCACTGAAGACCCAGACATGGCCAAAAGGAACTTCCACTCAGGAATGGAAGCCGTCGCCACCTGGATGAGAGAAATCTGCCTCAAGCTGAACTCCGACAAGATTGAACTCATCATCTTCGGAAATGCCATCTCAGTTTGGGATGACTCCTGGTGGCCCATATCCCTCAGCGACCCCCTGCACCGACTGAGCACACCCGCAACTTAGGAATCATCCTCGACTCCTCCCTATCGATGACCCACCAGGTAAACTCTGTCGCCTCCTCCTGCTGGCACACACGGCAAACTTCGGAAGATCTTCAGGTGGATCCCAGCAGGCTGTCGCAGGACAGTCACCCACACCTTAGTCACTAGCAAGCTCGACTACAGCAACGCCCTCTACGCCGGCACCTCAACTAGAAACATAAAAAACCGACAACTCATCCAGAATGCTGCCACCAGACTCATTCGGGACCTCCCTCGCCGAGAACACATCTCCCAACATCTGAGGATCCTCCACTGGCTACCGGTCGAGAAGCGAATCACCTTCAAGCTTCTCACCCACACATACAAGGTCATACACAACGCAGGACCAGCCTACCTGAACCACAGCGTCTCCTTCCACACCCCGCCAGAACCCCTCGCTCCGTCCAGATGGCCCTGGCCACCATCCCTTGCATCCGCAAAACCATAGCTGGCGGACGATCCTTCACCTACACTGCAGCAAAGAACTGGAACAACCTCCCCTTGCACCTCAGACAAAGCCCGTCGCTCACCATCTTCAGGAAGAACCTCAAGACGTGGCTCTTTGGATGAGGCCCCTCCCCTTCCCCCAGCACCTTGAGACCCTCACATGTGAATAGCCGCACTTTACAAATATTGATTGATTGATTGATTGAAAGACACCATACAGGTGGTTGTCCCATGAATACACTGAACTTAGGGGAGTGCTAGTGATTTCAAGAAAGCAACCACCTGGAGGACTGGTTACATTTTGGCCAGCCTCCCTCTTGCCTTGCCAAGTGAATTATTCTCATTATTGAGGGTGGCAAGAAGTCCTTTCCAGAAGAAGTTAACTTTGAACTAGAGCACTTTAATAACCTTAGAAAATGACCAAATTAGTGTAAAAGTAAGACAAATGCTGATCAATGGTCAGTCTTCCCAAACTGATAGGAGGAAGCTAACAAATGCAAAAATGTGCTCCAATTACAGGGTATGAAAGACATGAGAGAGCCACGAGATCTATGTTAAACCTTTGAGGGAGATAGTTAGGGGTAGCAACCCCACTACGCCTCCTCCTCCATGTTAATTTCCCAAAACTACATTTGGAAAGGCACAGCAGGTAGAGGTAAAGGAGGTGGATTTAGTAGATGTCTTGAGATACCCCATGCTGGTGGACACTGGAGACTTACCAGCAAAAACGTCTGGAATTGGAGAAATGGAAGTCGAACAGAGAGCTGGTTGCACTTACTCAAGCCTGCATCTTGGTGGAGTATAAGATTGTAACTGTGTACACAGACTTTAGGTACGCCTGTAGAGTGATGTATCAATTTGGCGTTCTCTGGATTCAAAGGGGATTTCTGAAAGCTTCCGGGAACCCATCAAAAATAGCTCAATGCCCTAATGCTACTGAAGCAAATCACTCTAGTCAAATGTGCTACCTACTAATATCTCCACCATGAGGTGTACAAAGAGAATGTCTTAGCTGATTCAGCCACTAGACAGGTCATGTTGTCTGAAAATACTGATGTTGCCATTTCTGTTGTACAAACTGATTTGTTCCCTGTAACTTCTCTGGAAGATTCATCTCTTTTGCAGGAATGAGCCTCTGAGAGTGAAAAACAGCATTAGATCAAGCACAACTGTGAAAGGGACCCGGGGGAGGCGGTGGGTGGGTGAAAAAGCATGGGGCATGTGGTAGGACCATAATTCCTACACCTCAACCCCATATAATTGTGTCTCAGAGCCTGCCGTATTGGTGGAGACAGCATGTTGCATGCCAATGTAACCCACTGGTATAACACGTTTTTCCCCGTAGGGTCCCAAATCATTGCCTGCTTTACTTCTCAGTGTCCCAACACTGGAAAAGTGATCAAGACCAACCCCTGCTGCTCACCCTCCTCCTCAGGGCCCCATTGCACACCTACTGTTAGTTTTTTAAGTTTATGGACTGGGTGAAAGTTTATCCCTCTGCCAAAGCACATGCAGTCACATTTGCAAAATGACTACTTATGGACTTTATCCCCCATTTCATACTCATGGGTTTCCTCTTGAGCGACAGCTTTAATTTCAGCTGCAGGGAAGGACATTTGCAAAGCCTTAGGGGTAGAGCAGCACTCATCTGCGTTTATCACCCACAGTCAGCAGGCAAGATGGAAAGGAATAATGGCACCCTCAAAAATAAAATAGTGAAGATATGCTCTGCAGTACAACTGAAATGGCGTAATGTTCTGACCTTAGCTTTGTGGTCCACCAGGGCTGTAGCAGTGCATAAAACCAAGTTAAACCCCTACAAGATGATGATGGGATGCCCTATGATGTAGTCTTCAAATACTCAAGTCTCTGATACTAAGCTAGAATTACACCTGAAAGATGACGCAGCCTTACAATATTACAGCATATACTAGTCTCTGAAGTTTCCATTTTCAGGTCTGAGCTGCCTTACCTGTGTGCCAACTGAAGCCTGCAATTCCCTCCAGCCCAGCAATTGGATATTCACAAAGGTCCAGTGGAGGAAGACCTCTATGACCTAATCTAACATTGGCTCTGTCAGGCCTCAATCTTGTCCAATGGGTTGCAACCCCTACCCACAAGGCTGGACACCCTCTAGATCCAATCCATGCACCACCCAGCAAGAGCTCCAGCCTTTCAAAGAGCACTGTGGACTGGTCCGACCACTCACCAATCTCTTTTCTTTTATTTGGTTCCTTGGCTCTTTCTAGACATAAATCCAATAGAAAATCAAAAGTAAGACTCCAAATATTGCACAAGACAGACATCTAAGCAGACATCTCAGAAGCTTTGAATTACATCTTGTGTTAACTGAAAGGGCTCTGGCCCTGAAGCACTAACCCTCTTAAATGATAAACTTAACTTCCCATGTATACCGCTTTGTTCCTTAATCAAAACATCAATTTGCATAGTTGCAAGAAGTCATGCTAGCAGATAGCATACAGTAGAGCTGAAAATAGCTAGACTGTTGACTAGAAGATCTAAGCTTAAATGGAGGCTGAAATTAAACTTTACAATGCACTGCCACATGCTACAAAGCTTGTACTCAGCTCAATCCTATTTGCAGTAGTGCAGAATTTTTATTTCTTATGCATGTGACCTCTTGTATCATGCACCTTCTCAGGAGCTATGTGATAGTCTACCTTTCTATTTTCAAGAAAAACGTTCATATTATATATGAGAACTTCCTCTCTACACATCCCCCTGATCCCATAATCCTAACAACAGCCTGGTCAGACAGTCACCATACCTACTCTCACATGCTTCACCTGTATTCCTTGCTAAAGTTTTCAATAGAGGATGTCAGAACTACTATCACAAATATTAAGTCAGGCTCCCAAATGACCCCTTTATGTGATTTTCCTTCCACAATCACATGCATCTGGCATTCTGCCCATGTTAGGCCCAGTAGCAGCTGCTGCAAATACAAAGTGATGGGGTAGCGTGGGAGAAAATAATAAAAAACAAGCATTTGCAAAGCAATGGGTCTTGTGTTTGCTCGAGTTAGAGCTATGAGCGTTGTAAATTTCTAAATTGACTTTTCTTGCCACATAAACTGAAAATGAAAAGTAAAATGGTTGACATAAGCAAGCCGATTCATAGTGCCATGGCCACAATGAGCATGAGCAAGAAGGAGAGACACAAAAGGACAAAAGCTTGCTCGAAGTCAAACGTATTGGCAAACGTGCAATTATCCATGTAACAGGATCGTCCCCAGGATTGTCCCCAATGCAGTAACAAAACCACCCCAAGGAAGGCCCAAAGTAAAGCATTTACCAATGATAACAAAGGATTTTTGAAAGGCAAGCCAACGAACGAGTGAAAGTGATGGGTGTGAGGTGGACGTGGTTAAAAGCCCACATAGATACTAAGGTGTTGGAAAAGCAGCGCTTGTGCACTGCTATGCTCAGCCTAAAAAGCAACATAAACATGGCATTTTTTAGGAAGCAGTTATATGAATAAAAATACATATTATTTGTATTAAAAAAGGAAGATAACAGTATGCAAACAAGTTACCCACTCCTTAATGATGGCAAAGGACATGAAGGAAAAGGACACATATCGAGTAAAACCAAGAGCATGGTTTTGAATATATATATATATATATATATATATATAAAATACCAACGTTGCCAGACATCCGAGGCTGCTATTACAGTAGCGGTCCAGGCGTGGACCTAGCCATCCACATATTATTACCAACGCGTTTCAGCCGTAGCCTTGATCACGTGATCAAGGCTACGGCTGAAACGCGTTGTTCTTGGAGGAAGCATTGGTGAATAAAGTTTTTGGACCTCCACTTGGTGTCCGGGAACTCTTTGTATGAAAAAGGAGGATTGTTGGTAATATATATATATATATATATATATATAGATATATATATAAAGTTCTCCAGAGGCTCTACTCCTGTCAACATGCAAATTAACAATCAAGTGTGACCCAAATGAGCACAATAGAAAGAAAGGTAAAAAGGAAACTCCGTAAGTGTACAAAAGCACGACATTAGAAGAACCATCAGAACGCCGTCACCCCTGTGTACTTCAGATGCCCAACATCTCCAACAGTGCTCGAACTACGAGATCCATCATGCAATATCATTATTTTAAACAACTCCTCACCCACTACAAATAGCGTTGAGCAAAAAGCGACATATTTATCGCAAAGATAGTGTTAAACAGCAAGACACCTGTGACAATAAAATATAATCAAAACCTCTGTGATGCAACAACATGTCCATTCTCCTAGCCTGTCACAGAAAAGGGCAATCTAAATGCAATGCCCAGTTACCCGTTCTAAATCAGCCAAGGCCACCAAGCATACCGAATCCCGCACATATGGACACCTACAAGAGCCATTGGATGCCGTGCGTGTATATTTGAAAAACAAACCTACCCATGTGCATCGCCGATAAAATAAACATATACAACAGACACCTATAAAACAAGCTTGAAAAATGAAAACCCAAATGTATAAAGACAACTTGTGCCACTAGGCAGAATTATTAATGGATCCAAAAAAGAAACCATTGACCAAATGTAAAATGTATAAACGATAATTCAGGACAATATCCCATGGCTTAAATTAAAACACAATGTAGGTGCAGTGGGTTATGAAACATATACATAACCGTGCAGATACTTGAATAGTACCAGAAACGGGCCATACACTCATCCTAAAATGTGCACATCACATGTAGAACAAGTTAATTGTCATCTTTTGACAACAGCACCCACAAGCAAAAAACAAAAAAAGCTCTAATGAAGTTAGCAGAGCAGAATGAAGAAGATTTATGGCCCCCAAGCAATGCCCTGTGTGCAATGACATGAGTGTTGGCAGGGAGGGGCCCTGGAGATAGAGAGAGACTCTCTGCGATGCGGTCCAAGAGAATATGGTGTTTTAATATAGTAAAATAAGCTTATTTTAGAAACCGTTTATTTATGTAAGGGAGAGCAGATCCTCGGGGTCTGCGCACGCTCCCAACATGTTCACCACAAGACAGCCCCAAAACTCTGATAGAAATATCACAGAGTCTAAGAGAGTCCAAGTGGGGAAAAGGGGAATAGGTAGGGGAACAGCTGGGAAGGAGACGTGTAGGAAGCAAAAGGTTAAACAACACAATATCAAGATATAATCACATTGAGATTCATAAAAACTCTCTGAGGAATCTAGAGTTCAATGATACTCGGAACATGAAATAACACTCAGTTGAATCTAGAGTTCAATGATACTCGGAACATGAAATAACACTCTGTTGAATCTAGAGTTCAATGATACTCGGAACATGAAATAACACTCAGTTGAATCTAGAGTTCAATGATACTCGGAACATGAAATAACACTCTGTTGAACCTAGAGTTCAATGATACCCGGAACATGAAATAACACTCTGTTGAATCTAGAGTTCAATTATACTCCGAACATGAAATAACACTCTGTTGAATCTAGGGTTCATTGATACTCGGAACATGAAATAACACTCTGTTGAATATAGAGTTCAATGATACTCGGAACATAAAATAACACTCTGTTGAATCTAGAGTTCAATGATACTCGGAACATGAATATGTAAATGCCATGAAATGATCGCTCAAACCTTTGCCGATCTGAACATTAAGTTTTCCATGCGGGAAATTAATTGCGCACTTGGCCGATTTGAACAAGAATATTTAAATACCATGAGATGATCGCGCAAGCCTTTGCCGATCTGAACACCAAGTTTTACCTGTGGGAAATGAATCGCGCACACTGCCGATTCTAACAAGAATATGTAAATGCCATGAAATGATTGTGCAAGCCTTTGCCGATCTGAACACCAAGTTTTACATGTGGGAAATGAATCGCGCACACTGCTGATTCTAACAAAAATATGTAAATGCTATGAAATGATCGCGCAAGCCTTTGCCGATCTGAACACCAAGTTTTACATGCGGGAAATGAATCGCGCACACTGCCGATTCTAACAAGACTATGTAAATGCCATGAAATGATCGCGCCAACCTTTGCCGATCCGAACACCAAGATTAACATCAGAGCAATGCTTCGTGTACTCTGAAAGTTTCAAGAATAGGCCCAAAAATTCAAGAGTCTTTTTAGAGTGGGGTCGGGGGCCCAGCCCGACCACCGTCTTACCACCCTGCTCTAGGATCACCAAGATAATGCCGTGCAGGCCTGGAACTTCAAGGTAGGCCTCCGGAACAGGAGGTCAGGAAATTGCTGCTGTTCTGTACCGGGACCTCTGAATAGTGAGCACGTGGAGCTGGGCTGGCTCCCTTATATAGAGTCTGGTCCAGCCCACAAACCACCCCCAGTCATGCTGCAGAGAAAGCTTCTAGAAGGTCCTAGAAAGGGACCACACCCTAATACACTCTGTAAGCCTGCAGCAATACCTTGCAAATGAACATTATTTGCACACATCATGAATAGTGGTTTCAAGGTAAAACTCTGCAATGCAAAAGGTTAACAAACTGCATATAAACACAATGCATGAATTACGTTCTTGCATAAAGACTGGGTTTTTGCATTTAAGTCACCCGTAGAGCGCACACTGTCCTGATGTTGACAGTACTCCGCTCTCTATCAAACGCGCACTATGGCCTGATTTGTCTAGGTTTAGGCAATGAAAACGCCTCACTAATCGTGGAGCATGAATGTCGGAAGCGGAGACCCATGAGTTACTCTCAGGACTGTAACTTTTCCAAGAGAGTTGCAGTTTATAGGTTATTGGGTTGCCTTGTTGAAAGACGGTGTAAGGACCTGTGAACTTGGGACTAAACACGTGTCTTTTCTTGAAGTCAATATGTCGTGTAGAAATCCACATTCTATCACCTGTTTTATATTGAAGTCCTTCACAATGTTTCTTGTCGTGATGCTCTGCATGCTTTTGTCTGTATTGCGTGGCGATAACACGCTACCACTCGTTCTATCTGAAGCACCTGCTTCTACTATGACTGGACGGTCAAGATCGGGATGAGTCAAGACTGGGACGGTGGAGAAGTCTTCTTTTTCAGCATCCTTGGCTATGTGGGCTTGTTGAGGATCTATACCACTGGATGTCTGGAGACAGCTTTCTGTGACAATGAGACTTTCAGCCTCTGAACGAGTCAAGACAGGAGTACTGGAAAAGACTTCCTTTGAAACCGAAAAGGCCTTATCGGCTTCTGGGGGCCACAAGAAGGGCTCTCCGTTCTTCCTTGCCCCCTCCACATCCGTACATGATACGTTTTGTGAAGGCAATATCATTTCCTTTGTTGCGACTATAGCTAACTGAGATTCACTCAGATTTAGAACATTCAAAGTTTTAAGACATCTTGTCTTACAAAGAGATGACTGGAATATTATCTTTCTCTCCTCCCAGTCTATCTGAGGATTATGGTAACTCAACCAGGGCATTCCGAGGATGATTCCATATTGAGGAGCGTGTATAACATCAAAGGTTACCAACTCGACGTGTCTAGTGTCATAAGTTTGTCCATTACAAATTACTGACAAGGGCAGGGTCTGCAGAGTCACTGGACCTCCCGTTAGGAGCTTGCCACCTGCGGTTCCCACTAACTCTGGTGTTTTCTTTTTCTCACACGGGATCCCCCATGCTTCCACCAATTGAGTGTCTATGAAATTCTCAGGAGCACCTAAGTCCACTAAAGCTTCTCTTAGGTAGGTGTGTCCTTCTACTTGAATTTCTAGATACAATTTCAAATACCGTACTTTTCTTAACGGTTGTGTCTCTTCCTAAGAAGGGTCTGTGGTACTCCCAAGACTAACCCTTTCTTGCACTCTGGGGATTTTAGTTTTTCCTGTTCAATATTTATTTTGGTCACAACCTTTTTGGCAACAGCCAATTTGCTCTTTGGTTTTATTGGACACTCTTTAACAAAATGACCTTCTTGGCCACAATACAAACATTGTCTCTTTTTCCGGCGTAGGTCTTTCTCTTCATTCGTTAAGGACCGCCGGATAGTTCAAATTTTCATTGGTTCCTCATTGTTCTCTTTCTGAACTTGTGATTCTTTATGATCATGAACACGCCAGGAATATTTCTCAGTATTTGCGTGTTCCCCTTCGTTCTGCAAGACGATGATCCAGTCTCAAAACAAGGTTTATTAGATCTTGACAATCTGTAGGCTGTGGGTCTATCTGAGCAAGAATATCTTTTAACTCGTGCTTGAGTCCTTGGTAGAACAAGGCTACCTGTTTTTCTTCAGGCCAGGATGTCTCGGCTACCAGCCAATTAAAATGAGCTAAGTAGGAAACTAGATCTTGGTTACCTTGTCGCAAGTCTAATAGTTCACGATCTGCCGACAATGTCACTGTACCTCGATCAAACACTCGTCCAAAATCACGAACAAAATGTCTCCAGTTATAGAGCAAAGAACTGTCTTTACGCACAAGAGGAATTGCCCACGTGGCCGCATCTCCAGTCAGATAAGATAGCAAGAAGGCCACCCTGGATTGGGCATCAGGGAAAACACTTGGTCGACAGGTAAAGTGCAATTCTACTTGCATCAAAAAGGATTGCGCTTTCAAAGGATCACCTGACAACCGTTCTGGAGGAGCCAGAGGAATGACTGAGGGAACTTTGAGAGAAATGTTAGTTGGAGGATTACCTCTTGTACCTTGAGGAGGAGGACCAAGTCAACCTGCACCCAAAGGACCTTGCTCCATCTTTCCCACTCTTTCCTGCAACTGACTCACTCTCTCAGCTAAGCTGGCTGCTATATCCTTTGATGACACTACCTCAGCTTGGAGCTGTGTGATAACCTTGACTAGCTCGTCCAGTGTAGCCATGCTGAGAACACACGCAAACCAGGAGGATAATAATTAGTGGGCTCACTATTCTGTCAGGGAGGCCAGATCCTCGGGGTCTGCGCACACTCCCAACATGTCCACCACAAGACAGCCCCAAAACTCCGATATAAATATCACAGAGTCTAAGAGAGTCCAAGTGGGGAAAAGGGGAATAGGTAGGGAACAGTTGGGAAGGAGACCTGTAGGAAGCAAAAGGTTAAACAACACATTATCAAGATATAATCACATTGAGATTCATAAAAACTCTCTGTTGAATCTAGCGTTCAATGATATTCGGAACATGAAATAACACTCAGTTGAATCTAGAGTTCAATGATACTCGGAACATGAAATAACACTCTGTTGAACCTAGAGTTCAATGATACTCGGAACATGAAATAATACTCTGTTGAATCTAGGGTTCATTGATACTTGGAACATGAAATAACACTCTGTTGAATCTAGAGTTCAATGATACTCGGAACATGAAATAACACTCTGTTGAATCTAGAGTTGAATGATTCACGGAACATGAAATAACACTCTGACTAAAGGAACATGAATGGCCTAGAACTAGATCCTAACTAGGCCTCAAGAACTCTGGGTACCTGGAATAAATCAAGAATGTTTAATGCAATGTTTTATATGAGCTTTCATAAAATGTCACATAATGTTTAGAAATACATGAACCTTCTAAAATATTGTTTTCAGAATAAACACTGCTTTTTTAACATGAGGACCAAAAGTCAATCTGAAATAGTTCCTGGAAAACAATTGGAATAGTACCAGGGACTTAATATGCACAAAGAACGTCACATTTTGAATTTAGCATCTTCACAGGAAAACCATAGACTCAGGATAAATGTGTGCACTTCAACAAACATTACATATCAAAGTTCTAGTTGCGATGAAATGATTGCGCACACCTTTTCCGATCTGAACACCAAGTTTACATGCTGGAAATGAATCACGCACACTATCGACTCTAACAAGAAAATGTAAATGCCATGAAATGATCGCGCAAGCCTTTGCCGATCTGAACACCAAGTTTAACATGTGGGAAATGAATCGCGCACACTGCCGATTCTAACAAGAATATGTAAATGCCATGAAATGATCGTGCAAGCCTTTGCCGATCTGAACACCAAGTTTTACATGTGGGAAATGAATCGCGCACACTGCCGATTCTAACAAGAATATGTAAATGCCATGAAATGATCGCGCAAACCTTTGCCGATCCGAACACCAAGATTTACATCAGAGCAATGCTTCGCGTACTCTGAAAGTTTCAAGAATAGGCCCAAAAATTCAGAGTCTTTTTAGAGCGGGGTCGGGGGCCCAGCCCGACCACCGTCTTACCACCCTGCTCTAGGATCACCAAGATAATGCTGTGCAGGCCTGGAACTTCAAGGTAGGCCTCCAGGAACAGGAGCTCAGGAAATTGCTGCTGCTCTGTACCGGGACCTCTGAATAGTGAGCACGTGGAGCTGGGCTGGCTCCCTTATATAGAATCTGGCCCAGCCCACAAACCACCCCCAGTCATGCTGCAGAGAAAGCTTCTAGAAGGTCCTAGAAAGGGACTACACCCTGATACACTCTGTAAGCCTGCAGCAATATCTTGCAAATGAACATTATTTGCAAACATCATGAACAGTGGTTTCAAGGTAAAACTCTACAATGCAAAAGGTTAACAAACTGCATATAAACACAATGCATGAATTACGTTCTTGCATAAATACTGGGTTTTTGCATTTAAGTTGCCCTTAGAGCGCGCACTGTCCTGACGTTGACAGTACTCCCCTCTCTATCAAACGCGCTCTAGGGTCTGATTTGTCTAGGTTTAGGCGATGAAAACGCCTCACTAATCGTGGAGCATGAATGTCGGAAGCGGAGACCCATGAGTTACTCTCAGGACCGTAACGTTTCCAAGAGAGCTGCACGGGGGAACGCCTCCTTTGCATACATTATGCCTGCCGCTGGCACAATGTAGCGCAAAAGGTTACAAAGCGGCGCAACGCATGCATTGTGCCACTTTGTAAATTTGATGAGGCGATTTTGATCTCGTTGGGCACATTAGCATAAAAAATAAAGCTAATGTGGCACAAGGAGGCACTCTTCAATCTGCCCCTTGGTTTGAGAACAGCCTAAAATTTGACATCCAAATACAGAAAGTCTTTGCGGCATAATTTCTTCTTGTGTGCCTTAAGAAAAATCCTCCCTTTTATCCCCCAAGATAAATATGTACCAGAAGTGTGGGCAATGATTCATTCCCATTCGGATCCTGGAAATGCGATCCAGCTCAGACAGCCTGGAAATAAATCAGAAAATAACAATGTAATCAATATATGGGCAGTTCATGTGAAGACTAGGCTACAAAAGCTTGGCCACCTGTTAGAAGCCGCAGGTCAGTTCACTTTAGGTCTGTTAAGGAAAGACTCTAGGATAAGGGACACGTGCTCATGCAACCAACAGTCTTCTAAACTCAGCCTAAATTTCTTTCTTATCTGATTTTAACACATCTTCAGAACCGCTAAGCTCGCTCCAGGTTTCACGGTCTTGTAAGTATTTTGCAGTTTGAAAGGGTCCGTTGCAGGGTAGATCATTTAAGCAATTGGCCCCCGGCTCTAGAATGTCGTTTTCTGTGCTTATGCATCATGCCAAATTACAATGCTTTTCAAAAGCTCTGAAATCCTTCGACTGAATCTTTAGCTCTTGTCTTTGTTCTCTTTCCCTTTGTAGTGGTTGCCTCTGTTTCACTCAGTGCATTGGTGCCTTTTCTGTGCATCCATTTTAGAAATAATTACATAAACAAATAAATAAATAACTATGGGCCAGATGTAGCAAAGGTTTTTACCCATTCTGTGTCTATGGGAAAAAGTGTTTGTAAATATGGCCCTATATTCGTTGTTCTGACATCCTTATCTTTTGATTCTATCAGAGCTGCTGCCTTTAAGTGAAAGTAAATTGTGGCACCGTCTGGTTCAATGAATCGCACATGGATGCTCGTCAAAAGATGTTACTTCCTCACATATCTTTTAAGGTCTATGGGGCAGATTTATGAAAAGTGGCGCTGCACCTAGTACAGAGCCACTTCTCTTGCGCCCCTTAGCGCCCCCCTAACGCCATCATGTGTGCATCTTATTTAAAATAAGGCGCACCATGGCGGTGGTCAGGGGTACTAGCCTCATAATTTTTTATGCTAGTCTGACACTTTCTAGGGTTAGCATAAAAAATGTTGACGCTAATCCTGCAAAGCACATTGAAAATAGTGGGAGCCTTCCTTTAATGCCTGCTCTTAGCAGGTGTTAAAACTGCAGATAAAAATGACGCACAGAAATCTCTGAGATTTCTTTGCTCCATTTTTTCGCCCCCCCCACCCCAGCACTGGAACACCCCCTTTGCAAGGGGTTACAAATTGGCACAATGCAAGCATTGCACCACTTTGTAAATATGGCACAGCTTTTTTGTCCTTCCAAAAATGAGGCTAATGTGGCATTGGAATGGTGCTAGGCCCTCTTAAATCTGGGCCTCAGTTTTTGTGATGAAGAGCTTGAGGATATGGTCCATAAGGTACTTGAAAATCGGAAGTCTTTGGGTCGAAGGGAAGGTCAAGCTTCTCTCTCTCTCTAACAACTCTGTTGAACACTCAGACATTCCTCCTCAAAGTTATGCAGCCGGTCCTGTAGGTAAGATTGTGCTAAGAAAAACTTAATTTCTATTTCAGCCATCTGCTCATAAAAAGTAGTCAATATCCTAACTGCCCCATAAGTCATGACCCCACTTCCAGAAGTTCTGATGGGGATTGCCTTTTAATGTTCAAAAGTTGTTTACTTCAATCTTTCTGAGGTCTTTGGGTGTTAGGGTTGTGGAAAGAGGTTACGTCAGAGAATTTACGAACTCATCAGTGTCACCAGGATTGCTGATTACCCCAGTTCACAGGACCAGGCCAGGTGTGATGCCTGGGCTTCTGAAACGCAGAATCTGACTGGAAAGAGGGCTCTGCTAGCAGTATCATTGGACAAGTTGGACTCAGATTGATGCTGGATCTCAAATCCTTAAACTAATGAACCACAGATAGATGTAAAATGGAGACCTTGCAGAGAATAATTACACATTTGTGATCTATTGAGTTTGTCTTTGTAGATCATCAGGATGCCTATGTCAAAGTCCCTATTTAGCATCCTCACCGAAGATGTATCCAGCTGGCTGTGTGAAACCATAATTTCCAGTTTACAGACTTCCCTGTCTGCCTCGGATCAGCTCTCAGAGTGTTCATCAAGATGCTATGCCTCTATTGGGGGCTTTGCTTCATGAATAGGACATCATGGTGCACCCCTGTTTGGATGACTGGATGATTCACACAATGGTGGAAGATCTCCCAAAAAGAATATGCGCAGTCCTACATCATCACAGGGATCAATCTGTCCAAAGCACACCTGTCACATTCCCTGTAGCTGGGAAATATTGTAGAGGACTTTTTGATTTAATGTAGGGAGGGTTTCCTTCCAGAAGACAGAATCTGACCTATGTTGGCCTATGCAAACTAGATTGTCAGCTGTCCAATCTTCTGGGAAGGCTCCTGTGAGGGACTGCCTGAGTGTACAGGGTCATATGGCATCCACTGTGTGTGTCTGGTATATTGGGTCCATGTTAACCTGAAGCCTCTACTCCATTATCTTTTGAGTTTATCAGACTCAACATCAGAAGGTTTCAATGTTTTGCTGGATGGTTCATTGTTTTCTCTGCAGGCACACATAGAAAGAGGAAAATGCTTCTGAGGGTTGTTTTGTGTGGAAAGGGGCACCACAATCCTACCTACAATGCAGGCAGCCTTCCACCATGATGCAAGGGTGCTGCAAGAGTGCCTTCGTTGGTGCCAGGCAGCACATTGTGCACCAGTGCAAGGAGGAAAACAGCAGTATAATGTTAAATATGGCACATTCCTGCTCCCTCCCTTTCACACAGCACAGCAAAGTGGCTTGCTGCTCTGAGTTGCATGAAAATTTGATAAATATAGACCAAAGTATAAAGGAGGTTCTACAACTGACAGAGAGACATGGTCTTTATACTAGTCTGTGCAAAGTTGATAGGATTGGGGGTTGCTATGAGTATGAGGAATATATGGAAATAAAAAGGTCTGGATTATGTGATATATGAAATGCCGAAACAAGAAAAGAAGACACACGTGTTGCTCTTACTTGCCTCAGCACTCAGGTCCACTTTCGCCAGGTCTTATGCCATGAAAATGTCCAGTCTATCATATTCACATAAGGTGGTGGATGAAGGTTTTCTACTGCAATCTACTGGCTGACACATTACAAGTAAGTACGCTTCTCAGAAGACTTGAAGCATAAACATCCACGCCTCCAGTCTCTGGCCCGGATTCCCAGAAAACTCTGACTGCTTCAAGGTCCTCCCTTAGTATGGAAACTGTCAGTGCAAAAAGGAAGCAATCCTGATGAAAATATATAGTATATTCAATGGGGTTACACAACAAATGTGCTAATGACAACTTGGAACAACAGGCACACAAGGAGACAAAGCGTGGCAGCTCCGAGAGATGGTTTAATGGTCAGCATCACCTCCCTACAATGTAGACTGAGCCAATCAGATTCCACTTCATTAATCTCAACGTCTGCTATGGGAAGTGTTGGACCTGCAGGTACCCAAAGAAATATGATAGAAAGAATAAGACCCACACATATACATGGAAAGACCAGTTAGAGGTAAATGAGGGTATAACTTGAACAAACTCACTGGCAGACCCCGTTGAGTGGCCACAGGCAAGCAGATGCCACTGAGCCTCAACCATTTGGACTAGAGTTGTTTGCCTCTGATGTCCCAGTGTCCATCCTACTATTGCTCTGCAAAACAGGACCATGCACAACCCCTTCTGTATCTGACTCCTACTTGTAGTGATGGCGAGCGAGTAGGTACAGGCTTAGGTGTGGGTGCTCAACAATCACATAGCAGCACAACAACTGAATGCACAACCCAGTGATTTAATATTGGCAAGACATAATTTAGGGTTTGTGTCTGGCTGCCCCTCTGTCCACTACTTCCACTGGTTCCCCTCCATCTGATCAACACAGTTGCCCCAAAAAGACAAACTTATAGCGTGATTAAGCAAAAGTGGAGATTATACCCCATTATACTGAAACTGTGCTCAGTCTTTTACAGTTTTAGGTTTGTTCTCTTGAAGAGAGGATTGACGGCTCAGGTCATGGTGCTTCGGATGTGGTTAGACAGTTGCCAGACTTCATCTCTGCACAGCCTTTCTAGCACTTCTGAGAGGGCACACAAACCAGCTACTGGTGATGCTTTTTGCAGGCTAAGGGTACCTTCATATTTGAAGAGGTTACTATTGACAAAGGGTAACCCTGCGGGCAGAAGCTGTGGTCTCTGCAAATGTCAGATCACCATCGGAACAGGTGGGCAGGTGGCCTGTGACCCTGGTAGTTCCACATATACCAGTCTTTAAATGCCCACACACAGCCCAACTTCAGGGGCAGCAAGGCCTCCCACAAGCCCCCATTTCTCTTGGCAAGTAGGCTTGGGCCAGGTCCTGCTTCTCTCTTGGGCACACTGGCATAGTCTGGTTGCGATCTTTTTTTGGACCTAGTGGTGCAGGTCAAGCAGCGTCTTATTTCTCGTCAAAGCAGCATAAGCCAGGCAACCTTTTTCCAGTTACTGCCTGGAACCAGGAATGGAGAGTCCAGTACTTGCCCACAATCCTGGTACCAAGATTTCTCTCCTCCATCCTCGTTCTCTGGCAGTCCCTACCAACACTGGGGTCATGCTGCACCTGGCTCCTCCTGGACAGTTACTCCTACTACAGGTTTGGCAGGCTCTATTCTTCTTTCAGCAGATCGTTTGGCTTCAAGGCTCTTCCAGTCAGGTGGACATCTTCCTGGACGGCTAAAACTCTGTTGTTGTCCCCTTATCTTTGGTCCAAAGAGGTGTGAGCTTTCTGCAGCTGGTTTTCATCAGCCACAATGAAGAATGATAATAGAAAAGACAAAAGGCTGACCTTGCCTAAGGGGCTAAGGAATGTCAGCAATGCATTCCCACTGTCCCTGAAAACAACCTTACCTGCAGCTTGTGCACAAGGCCAGGACAAGGGCATTCCAAAATGGATCCCACATGCCTCTGTTACCTGGTGCGCATTTATGCGCACAATTCACTAAAATCATTTAATAACTCACGGAACTGTGAGCCAGATGTACAACCTTTTCTATCAGCCCCCCCCCACCTCAATTTGGTAAGTCAGAGGGTTTGTGACAAGTAATAACCTTTTCTATGTATTTAACCCATTTAGCGATTCAAAACAGTCTTTTAATCACTAAATAGGTTTAGAAATTAATACTTATATGCAGTTTAGAAAGTGTTCCCCTTCCAAACTGCAAATCGGTAATCTCTGTATCAATGGTTTGTGACTTTAACTGTGGTCACAAACCATTGAACAGTTTGCAACTCCCACGTTGGGGTGATAAATGATTCACAAAGGGGAAGTGGTGCACCCTTTGGACCCCTTCGGGAATCATAGTACAGTACAGTAGTGCATCTGGCTCTGCATGGTCACAGACACTTTCGCTGAATGTTTGATCAGAATCCACCTCAGAAATGCCCGGAGGTATCCTTCATAATAAATATTAAGTCAGATCTGATGTAAAATTCATCTTCTGTTAGCATCACTGAAATCACACTCCTCTAATAATTTAATCAAAAGACCACTGTTAAGTGGTTCCATCAATTTGGAAGACATGCTAAAACCAGACTCAGTGCAGAATGAACTGGAAAATGGCATACCAATTGTTCAATAATAATAAACACCACTAAGAAAATTTGCTCACTGGCAACACAAAGACAAATATTGAAGCGCATCAATATTTAGTGGACTAAAAAGAAAATATCGAGATGGCATCAGATAGCAAGCCACACTAATGTGGCACAAAGAAATGCTATAGGGGCGGGTAGCTTGGGGACTTTTAGTTGACTTATCAAGGGTCAGGAAAACAGTTTAAATACCCAGCATTGATCTCCAGATCTGGCTTTTTCTGGTCAATGTGTGACTCTCTTGAAGAACAACTGTTCTGTAACCATCCCAGATTGCTGTTTCACTCTGAGGCAACTAACGTTCCAACTATGGAAGAAACTTTCACCTCATGTTGGGTTGAGTCTGGAAAAATATAAGCAAAAATAATAGTCTGTGAATCAGAGAATTGAACAACCAGGGGATCCCCTGAAAATCTTTGAGGATGCAAGCTTGTTAAGGACATGGAAGACTGAGATTTATACTAACGGATTTTTACTATTGGTCACATGGTAAGATTCTTTAAATAATAAAAAGCAGTTGCCTAGCTGATCTCATATGAACTAGTGGAATGCCCTTCAAGAGTTACAAAAATATGAGCAGTTTTCACCTGAGCAAGTTTTTCGAGTTTCTCGACTCCAGTGAATGCCAATCAATACACAGAGGGGCATATTTATACTCTGTTTGCGCTGAATGTGCGTAAAAGTTTTTGACGCACAATCGGCGCAAACTGTGCGCCATATTTAAACTTTGATGCCTGAGTCCGCAAATGCCAAAATCCCGCCGTGTGCGTCATTTTCTGGATGCGGGAAACCGCCTTGCGTTAATGACATGCAAGGTAGGCGTTCCCGTCCAAAAAATGACTTAAACGCCCGTGCGCCTTATTTATGCTACCGCACAAAAATGGCGCACGGACGGCAGGCAGAGTTGGGGCAAACACACCACTACTTAAGGATAACACACAGAAGCAACAGCAGAGCTCCAAAAGGAAGACATGGAGGTGCTTTTCATCCAGCATGCACACAGACGCAGAGCACAGGACCAACAACAGCAGCTTCCACAACACCAGCAGGGACCCCAAAGGCAACGCAGAAGGCAGGAGAGGATATTTCGCACCAGGACAACCCTTCTGGGACTCGGCCAACAAGACATCATTCAGAGGTACAGGCTTAACTGGCAAGCCATTCAGCAGCTGCTGCGCAACATTGAGCCACCGTTGTCACCCAGCTTGCAGACACCCCGCACCATTCCACCAGAAACCAAGCTGCTAGCTGTACTACACATGTTGGCAAGTGGCTCCTTTCAAACCACTGGTGCCCTGCTTGCTGGAATCTCACAGCCATCATTCTCCACCTTCCTACCCAAGGTACTGGATGCCATCATCTCACTCATACCCTGCCACATCAGCTTCCCCAACACACAGCAGAAGCAGCAGTAGACAAAACAGGGGTTTTACCAAATTAATGGCTTCCCACACGTCCTTGGTGCCATTGACTGCAGACATGTACGCATTGTGCCACCTGCTGCAACCGAACATCTATACCGCAACAGGAATCACACACACCCCATTAATGTGCAGGCCATTGTCGATCACCGGAGTTTGATCAACAACATTGTGGCAAAGTATCCTGGGAGTGTACATGATTCATTCATCTTCCGTCACTGCACCATCAATCAACACTTCCAGGATGGACGATATGGAAATGGCCTACTTGTTGGTAAGTACAGAAACCTACTTATATACACACTTCAAAGCAACCCTCTAGGACACACAACATATACACCACAATATCGACACGTGGACAGGAACACACTGAGGTTGTGACACCGCTAGGCATGTTTGATATCCTCACCCAATGGGAGACACACCTAGGGACAAATGACAATTCCAAATACCAACAGATGCCACTCCACAGACACAAGGGAACAATTTAAAACAACACAATGACAAACACATGGCCCCAACTGGCAGTACATTTGGGAAGATTAATCTTTCAATATCACATCAATAAAACTCAATCCAACACCCTTCAAACCAATACGTACTGTGTAAGGGGTGTAATGTGTTTTGCTGCAGGTCAAACACCATGACACACATAGCATGATAATGACTACAATGAAGGTCACGTGCAATCATTGAGGCTGTACCAATATCTCACATCACTCCTGCTCTCACATTGCCCACTACCAAGAAGCAAGTGGACTGTGCGAAGAACACATCTTGATGGGACAATATTGAAAGTCACATTCCTACACATACGCATTGCAACAAATTAACACACACACAACAGATGTACTGGCATACAGACCTTCTGAAACTCTAAATAACAACCTCACAACCAAGTTAGCCATCTGAACTAGAACATGTTCACTAGTATAGGTACACATTACAACCTGAGTCTACTTGGCAAGGGCAGAGAAATAGGTCTGCAGTGAACTTGTCACACATGTGAAATTAGTGCATAGTTAATTGTTAACACGACAGTGCTCATAACGTACGGATATGTTTTGCACATTGTCACCTTGCAAAATCTAAGGGGCATATTTATACTCCGTTTGCGCCGAATTTGCGTTGTTTTTTTCGACTCAAATTCGACGCAAAACTAACTCCATATTTATACTTTGGCGTTAGACGCGTCTAGCGCCAAAGTTCATGGAGTCAGCGTCATTTTTTTGCGTGAACACCTTCCTTGCGTTAATGATATGCAAGGTATGCGTTCCCGTCTTAAAAAATTACTCCGATGCACATGCGTCGTATTTATACTCCCGGGCAAAAATGACGCCCGGGAGTGGGCGGGTCTAAAAAACCCGCATTAGCGCCGGATTTTAACGCCTGGGTCAGGGCAGGCGTTAAGGGACCTGTGGGCTCAGAATGAGCCGAGAGGTGCCCTCCCCTGCCCCCAGGGACACCCCCTGCCACCCTTGCCCACCCCAGGAGGACACCCAAGGATGGAGGGACCCACCCCAGGGACATTAAGGTAAGTTCAGGTAAGTATTTTTTTGTAATTTTTTTTGTGGCATAGGGGGGCCTGATTTGTGCCCCCCTACATGCCACTATGCCCAATGACCATGCCCAGGGGACAGAAGTCCCCTGGGCATGGGCATTGGGCAAGGGGGCATGACTCCTGTCTTTGCTAAGACAGGAGTCATTTCAATGGGGGTTGGGCGTCGTAAAAAAATGGCGCAAATCGGGTTGAGGCGATTTTTTTGCCTCAGCCTGACTTGCACCATTTGTGGACGCCCATACTCCATTTTCCCCCTACGCCGGCGCTGCCTGGTGTACGTCGTTTTTTTTAACGCACACCAGACAGCGCCGGCGGCTAACGCCGGCTAACGTCATTGAATAAATATGGCGCCCGCATGGCGCTTCAGAATGGCGTTAGCCGGCGCTAATTTTTTTGGCGCAAAACTGCGTTAGCGCAGTTTTGCGTCAAAAAGTATAAATATGGCCCTAAGGGTCTCACTGATGGTTAAATAAATCTATTGCATATGTCAAATTGTATGGGATGTCCAGGGTACATAGATGCAACCGTGTTACCACCACTGTCGAATTGATTCTGTGTATGGAAGTATCATCTCACCCCCAGTTAAGACGCAGGGACACCTATTTCACAAGTCACAATGTAAGGGAGTACACACTGTATTGCAACTCTACAAAACTACTGCTGACATCCGGTCAACAGCCAAACACCCGTTCAGATAAGGAAACAACCCAATGCTGATGATACATCCTAGAAGCCTAGGAATCCTCACAATAACAAAAACACCAATGAGTCACAGACAACAAAAGAGAACAACTACCATGCAAAGTGATATTTATGGTGCAAGCTACATCAACATGTTCTCACTCATTTTCTCTTGCAGCTGATCAAGGGTATGGGATCCAGCCATTGATCATGACCCCATTTGCAAACCCAAGCAATGCAGCAGAGCGTGCCTATAATGAGGCACATAGGAGGACACGCACCATAGTCGAGAGGATCTTTGGCATCCTGAAGTCAAGATTCAGGTGCCTCGACATCACTGGAGACAGCCTCCTATACTCACCTGAAATGGTGTGCAAAATAATTTTGACCTGTGCCATCCTGCACAACAAATGTGTAAGAAGTAACATTCCCCTATATCAACCCGACCCACAAATGCGTGAAGAGGAGGAAGAGGAGGATGCTGTCCAGCAACATGAGGGGGACCATCCAAACACAGCTGCAGGATTGCATCGGAGACAATATATTGCCCAAAATTTCTTTTAACTCTACTAACCCATCACCACTGTCTTACCATATGTAAATAAACACCTATACTAATCACTATATCATGGTCTGGATAATCATTTTTGCATAACATTATCTCTAACTATCAGAATCAGAGTGTAGCCTCATGGACCATTGCTGAAATACCGATTAGGACACAGAACATTCCTAAACTAGTTTGATGCGTATGAATGTACAGCCACATTCACTCACACAGTAAATGACATATATCCTGTCCATTTCACATTTGAAGGGCAATAGCAGAGGACCACACCTATTTCACACATACATGTTGGCAACATGGTTCATTGCAGCATATGGCACACAACTAAGACACCATCAGTCAATAAGCTAAAAAAAATGCCTCATACTTGAGGCAGTGGATGTGCTATTGCATTGGTAACAGGAATGTATGACCAGACCCTTGACAGCAGTAAGTCGTACATCACCTATCTTTGCAAGGACTATGTGTGACTAGATTTCCATATAAGCAGCAAATTAATAGCACAAGTGCCCCAGGTATGACTAGCATTGCTCACATGACATCCCCTGCACGTGGCAGCCCATGTCCTACGTCCTGACACACCCATGTTCCCGGTCTCACCCCACCCTTCTTCAGAGGTCCCTGGAATGATAATATGTGTCCCCAGATAATCCCTCCTCTACACACTCCCAGACTCACAATGTAAATCCAGTGTGCTTCCCTCTTTAGTATGGTATGCCATAGTCATTGTACTTCTGTCTGCATGGATGTCAGGTTAAATAATGCACTGGCTTTTAAGACCTGTTATCACCTGTACATTGCTTCCCATGTGAAAGGTACTGTTGGCCCACAGGACTTGTGAGAGACTGATGCTGCACACACCTGTGAGCACCTCCATGGAGACCAGCCATTTGAACATGCACTGCGCTTGCAGCTGCTTGGAACAGCATAGAAGCAGGCATTTCATCTATAACACTGTTATGCCTTGCCGTATAAATCAGCTGTGTAACACAGCCCCTAGGTTAATGTGTTACTTTCCAACACACAGGACAAACACACTTTTCCGTTTCCACTGTCTTGTTCCTCCTTTGACCACTCTCAGTCTGACCACTGTGTATTTACCTTGTGAAATGTTTGGATCCTGATTGACCCTGCATCCTGTTAGCCTGACTGGCTCCTGTCTTTGGTTACCCTAAAGGTTCCTTGGGACTACATTTGTATCATAGTGGCTTTCCCAACCCTCATATTCCTCCTGGGGTATTGTGTCAGGTGGGTCTGCAACGCATACTCAAATACATTGTATAGCATAATCAGTTTATTTATTGTACCATGGAGGGGAACTTGTCTCCAAATAGCCGAATCATGGCCTATCCCTTGTCTGGGTCTCATGTATGCATGAGTGACAAATGGTGACAGTGTACCATGGCTGTATGCATGGATTGGGTATGGTGCCTTCAGCACAACAAACAACGTCAGATATTGTGCATGAAATGTCTACACTTGTTAGGACCCTGACAGTCCACACGCTGATTCACATTGCTTCCAACATATTGATGGGGCTTGTGTGGTGAATAGCTGTGAGAGTAATCAGCACAGAGGCACTGATGTTCCCAGAAGCTGTGGGAATTTTAGAGGCCAACCTGTGTACAAATGTTGTGAGGAAACCTGCTGGTATAAGAATCCTGAGACAATAACTTTGTCAGCACACCAAGGTTGCCCTGTTGACAGTCTCATAACACGTCTGCAGTGACAGGGTTGGACCATCCCCATGTGTGTTCTCAAATCCTCATTCTCTTTCCTTCTATTGATCTGCAAAGGATACTTTGTAGATACAGGAAATAGCTCCACAGACTCATGACTAGACCTGCACGTAACTGTGACAACATAGACCCCAATAATTATACAGGCTAAACACTGGCCCACACACATGAACCAGACACCTCTGTGCATTTTACCACTGGAAATATGTGAACACATGCTACTTGGTCTGCTGGTCCTCCACTGCCACAGGAGATACATGGCTCCGTTATATGACTCCAACTGTGGAGTAACATTACAATTGTGTATTATATTTGGGATTCCGTGTCACAAACACGGCACCCACATAGTCTGATCCCATGCCTGACTCATGGTGGGTTAACAAACAAGTGCCTAGGAAGTAGTATCCAACATTCCAGGACATTCCAGTGATGGCTAAGTTTTGGAACATTGACATGAACAACCGTCTGCTATCTATCCAATGCATGCTTTGTCATTGGTGGTGTTTATGTTCCAAAAAACCTAGGAAGTGCACACAGCAGACACATGTCCTCTCTCATTTCCACACTGACTTGCATCTGAGGGTTGGACACATTGACTCCACATGCATACAAGCAGATTAGCAAAAATGCATCTTGTGATGTTCACACAGTGGGTCAACAACAATAGTAGTAGCCAAATCACACACATTGACCCATAGGCATTGAGTTATTGTAGTGAGTTGCGTCGCCTTGCTATCCTCTCTTGACGCAAAAATGCCCAAACTGGGTAATACATAATTGTATCCCACACGCTTGGCCATCTATTGCGTCAGTGAAGCATGAAAATCCGGTACACCAAGTAGAGGATCATGGTCCGCAGTAGTATGATCTGTCACATGTGCCCACATACCGTAATGCCCAATGTGGGTGCAATCAGCCTATCTCTGTATTGTCACAACTGTCATGTCCCATTCAAAATGAGAAATGACCCAAACGCTGTTAATGACAGAAATTTTTACGCAATGCCCTGAAACATCCATTGGCCCTGAGCGGTAAATCCCACACTATCCCCCCAGAAATTGTATGAAACATATTTATCAATATGGATGTGGGGTTATTTCCTATCATGTGAGTCAAAAGAAAATGACGCACAGACTGTAAGCGTCATAGTATTTTGACGCATAACAAAAAAAACGCACCGCATTTGAGCAGGAAGTGATGTAATAGGATATCCTGTTTACAGATTTGGTACAGTGGGAGTACTTTCACTTTCACTTTGCAGTCTGTGATATTTCCTGACTGTGTGGCTGTGTATAGACTTGTCTCTTTGTGCATTTTGTGATTTTGTCTCCAGTGCGGTCTTTAAATTGGCTTTTTGTGTAAAATAACTGTCTGTGTTATCCTGTCTGAGTGTTTTTTGTGGTCATTTGTGTTGTCAACATTTTTCTTTGTTGTGTTGGGAGTCTGTTGTGGGTAGTGGTAGTTTGGGTATAGTTGGGCTGTGTTCGTAGTTATTTTGCATCTTCCTGTCCTACTTTCCCTCTATTCTCATTTGCACCCTTTTATTCCCTCTTTATTTTTGGTGCTATAAGTTGGGTAGGCATCGTCTTGGCAGGATGGGAGAGAAGGAGCTTGGTGGATTTATTTGGCTGGTGTGCCACTTCCTACCCCTGATGATAGAGGCAGGTGGTCGTGTGATCCAAGGTTATCACACAGAGGCAAGAAGGCTCCAGTGGGCAAAGGTGTTGTACCATCTGCAGAGAATATACAACACACCGCGAAATGACCACCAGCTGAAGCACCGCTGGGCTGACCTTGTTGCCAGGGAGCAAGACCTGCTGGACCACCTGGGGATTGTGATTGGTGGCCCTGTTGGTGAGTACAAATCAGAGTAAGGTTTAAATGCTCTGTAGTGACCGTAGCTGATTTTTTTCATATTCTGCCGGCAATGTTTTTGAACATATGGAATGCTAGTGAAACATACAGGGCCATATTTCTACTTTATTAGCACCGCAATTGCGACCTGTTTTGAAGCAAGAGCAGCGCAAACTTACAAAATACAATTGTATTTTGTAAGTTTGCGCCGCCTTTGTGTCAAACAGCAACACAAATGCGGTGCAAAATATGTATAGATATGGGCCACAGTTCCCTGTGAGGTATACAAATTTCCTACACATTACCGTCATTTGTTGACGCAACAGCTAGACTAACTTTCTAAACACAACAGGAGCCTAAAAATTAGTGCTGGCTTCACGTCAATTAATGATGGCAATGTGGCTCAAACATATGTTTCATGTGTGGTTGGGAGTGTATCAGGAAACATATCTTGGAAATCCAGAGCTTTTCCAGAAATATTGTGTCCCTCAATTGTTTTCAGATACATGTCTGAACTGGATTCTGACACATACATAACAAGATATAGCTTACCTCAGGTAACATCTTAGACTGATATTTTGAGTTTGTAGTGTCACATTTCAATTAGGGATGGCTGGCAAAAGGTATGCACACAGGTTCATATCTCTATGGTGGGTGCAACTCACCATAGCTGTGGCACATCAAATGAAGAAAATGATACAAATTGAGGGCTAACAACTGTGCCTGGCCCTCTGTACATTGTAACTGTGTGTCTAAAATTGGTCTTAGTCACAATGTCTGGGTGACTGGTATTGCAGTCCTCACGGAAAGTGGCTTTGGATGTCTCTCGTGGACACACATGATGAGAGGAATATACTCCATGATTTTGTCTGCTCACTAATGAAGGAGCATGTTTGCCACCTCATGATAGTTAGGGCCACTGAATGTGTGCGGATATGTGTGTATCACTCACTGGAGTCCATGGGTCTGTACATGTTTGTAGTGGTATGTAGGATGCAGTATCATCATGTCTGAGAGGCTTTACTTTCTGAGTTAATATTACACAAAGTATTTGTATTTTGAAGTGTTGTACAGTGCACAGACATTGAGCACATTTCTCCCTTCCATGCCTTACAGGTGGACCTGCACCCTACACTATTGGAGAGGTGGCTCGATTTGCAGACCCAGACATCTCCAGGAAGTGTTGATATTTCTGTTCTGTGTTGTGTTTGCTGATGATGTGTGATTGACTCCTGTGTGTTGGACACATAGCAAGGTGTGATGCGCTGGTTAATAATTTGTTTTGTTCCTTGAGTGGAGTATCATTTTATCACCATCTTTGAGTTGGCCAATCCTTATCGCATTGTCATTTTGAGATTCTAGGTCAGTCCTGTAGGCACAGCAATATGAATAGGGATGAGTTATGTAGATAAAACTTGAAATCAGAAAATGTAGCAGTAGACCATATTAGTTAATTAGTCAGCCAGTCAGACCCTGATTCTCCCAGAATAGGGATGCCAAAGTCTTACCCACAGACTTCAGCTTCCCTATTCACTAATGAACATGTTTGACTGTATGTTTAACTTCCTAGCAGCATGTAGCTCCACATGTTGTGCTACGAGTATGAGGCACTTAAGTACAATGGCCTAGGTATGCATGCAGCTCATGGCCAGAGGTGTGCTTGCATCTATCTGTTTGTTGTAAGTCATGGTTTACTGGTAGGAAATGATGTAGACCAGTGGTCTTCAAACTTTTTTATGCCGCGCCCCCCCAGTTGAAAAATAAAAATCATTGGGCCCCCCCCCTCAGAATTTTTCACAATTATTTTAGAAAGATGGCAATGTTTAAATAGGTCTAAACCTATTTAACCATTGCAGTTAAGTACTGTTACCTTTTTAACACTGTAATAACATGCTTCTGCTTAAAACAAAGGCATGTTATCTGCATAATATTTATTTTGGCCAGAGTTTGGCGCCCCCCCTGGGATCACTTGGAATGGTCTGCATTTCCAAAGATAAGTGTTGATGGGATTGTCCAAGGTTTGGGTGTATCCTATTTGGAGTTCCTCCTTACCTGTGGTGTGCTGGCCAAACCCAAGTACAGCTTTCCAAAGCTTCATGGGTGTCCTTGTTGTTAGAAAGTATTAGTTGCTTGTCCAGCCCCCCACTTCCCCCAGACACAGGCGTAGGGTTGTGAATAGTGTACCTAGGACTGATGATCCAGGTTTGGTACACGGACATGTAAATCAGTAAATCACTTGTCCAAACCTAGGATACCCACTCATGATTAGCACATGCATTCTATACTGGCAATTCCATTTACAACTCACAGATCTTGTGGCCCTAGATTGCCATCCAGAACATAGAATTTTGTTGGCATGTCAGTGGTGGAGGATATGCAGCATGAGTTCTACCTGACAGCTGGCAGAACAATGATACCAAAGTCATTCCAGTTGTTACCCATCTTGTAGGGTTTGGATGTGCTATTTGATGATAGGACATGTGTATGCTGGCTTGCCATGTACTTACTCAGGGACTATCAGTGATCTGTATGATGATATGGGCTGTTACAGGTACATTAGATGTATTGTCTGATTTACTTCTTGAGCCATTTCACACAATGCAGTACCTAATGTTTGGTTTTCTATTTTTCTTAACAGTTGCCAATATGACTCCCATCCAGCTTTGAGAGTTTCAGCGCAGGGCAATGCGTTACCGCCACATTCTGGATGTGGAGTCTGGGTACCGCAACAGGGCAAGACGATATCGCCATGAAAGAGCCTCCGGAGTGTGGAGGGCTTTGCACAAGGGGGCCCTTCCATGTCCACCACAGCCACCACCACCAACACCACCACTACCACCCAGGTGGCACCAACAGTAGCTGGGACCTTTGCTGGACCATCTACAGCAACAGCTCCAGGACCAGTCACAGCACCGCCTGCACCTCATCCTACGGACATGGCACCGACAAGGGCCCATACTTCATCCACTGGCACCCAGATCACCCCTGCTGCAGCCATAGACCCTGCAGCTTTTGCCCAAATGCAAAGGAACTTGGACCGTGTCCTACGGAAAATGGCCAGACTGCAGCAGGAGGTGTCACAAGTTAACCGGAGGGTGTGTGCCATCAAAAAGACCCTGAGGAGGGCCAACTTGTAGGCTTATACTCAGACATGATTCCCTCCCCACCCTCCTCTTTCCTGGTTCTTTAACTTAGTGGGTTTAGGGGGCTTAGAGTTAGGTTAGTAGGCTGTTAGTTTAGTTAGTAGTAGTGGGTCGGGGGTGTTTCATACTTTTTTCAACTGTTTTTTATTATGTGTGTGGGTGGGGGGCAATGTTGGGGTTTTGGTGTTTTAAAAAATGAAAAAAATAAATAAAATATATATATATATATATATATATATATATATATATATATATATATATTTGTTTAGTATTAGATAGTATGTGTTTAGGTTAGTATCTGTTGTCCTCCATGTGTCCCATCTTATAAGGGGGTGGGGGTTGATGTTTAGATCGTTTCGTTAAATGTGATAAGTAAGTTTAGCTTAGGTTAGTTAGGGACAGTTGTGGGTAATGTGTAGTTAGAGTAGATTAGGTTAGGTGTTTCCCCTAGTTTTAGCTTCTGTTTTTACTGTTTAATAAATATCTAGGTAACCCTTTACAGTATGTGTCAAATGCTTGTAGATCAGGGCCTTGCCATGAGTGAACAGTGTCTCTTTTGTATTAACTTTTGTGTCCCATGCTGCAACCATATCCCAACTGAGCTGTTACATTGGCAACTACACCAAAGCTACTTAGCTAAGATTCGGCCATCCATTGCACCCACCATTCACGGTCACTATGGATCCCAAACTGTGGTTATTTTGTGCTGTATGTTTTCAATGTCACATACTTTGCTACCAGATTTGGTATTGGGGACACTGTGTTAAGTCTGCCTGCTGCCTGATGTCCAAGCAAATCCTTATAAGGTGAGTGGCAGTATGCTCTCATGTAGTATGGTATACATAACTCACACATATCATTTGTTACAATGTTCAGCACGGTTACTTATTTGTATGGAAACTCATACACATCCCTTCATGCTGTTTGGTGTGTGTTAGGTGAAAATTGGCGAAAATGTTGCATACGTAAGTTTTGACTTTCAGTAACAATCGAAGGCACCATTTTCTGGCTTAGACATCCCTTGAGGAGGCGTTATTCTGTACAACACAGCATTTTGGTGGATAGTTTATATTTTCCTCAGAAATGACCCTCATTGAGGGCAGATGATGGTACAATCCAGGCCACTGTGCATAGTT
Source organism: Pleurodeles waltl (assembly GCF_031143425.1). NCBI lineage: Eukaryota > Metazoa > Chordata > Amphibia > Caudata > Salamandridae > Pleurodeles > Pleurodeles waltl. The sequence continues at coordinate 1,075,265,191 of NC_090445.1, forward strand.
ATCAGCCAAGAATCGTTCAGGTCAGGTGTATAGACAATCAATGATCCTTGACCTGAGGTTAACATCACTGATGGCCATCACGGTTGATGTGTCACATTACACAGAGACAAAGTTGTTGTTTAAGTGCTATTTATTTAAAAGTGCTGTAGTGCTATACGTACATTGTCCATGATTGTGAGTCCATTAGTGTGACATCTTCCATTATGATCCTACACAAGTGCAAAACGACATGTCATTGGACATGCTGGGGTGAAGTGTCAGACAGTGCAGAGGGACGGGATTTGCCAATCAGTTAGTGAGAGACAATCACTGGACAGGCTGACAAGATAAACAGTGGGTTGAAGAACAGTGCTTTGAGTACAGTTGTTGCAAGACTGGTATGTTACAAAGCAAAGGACCTTGGTAATAGATGGCCATGTGGCAGGGACTAGTGCTACCGGGTACTCTTATGGGTGAAGGTGATCTGCTCCACGTCTTCATGTTCTGATGTGTGTGTAGTCTCCTCTGCCCTTGGTGGTGGTGGTTGTGAAGGGGCAACACACACCTCAGTGTTTGAAGACGTGTAGTCAGACATCCCAGTAGCTGCTAACCCTGGGGGTCTTAAGGGCAGTACTGCAGCAAGGAGGAGCTGCTGGTTCTTAAGAATAGCAGCCACATCACGGTGGTAGGCAGCCAGGTCAGCCCTGAGGGGTTCAATATTGCATTCATGCACGCTTTGACAGGATTGTTGTTGTAGGTGTTGGGTCAACTCTATTACAGCTGTGCTGATTTCCTTCAACCTTTTAACAACTTCCTGCAAGATTGTTGTTCGCCCTTGCATAGCTGCTGCCTGTTCTTCAGTTGACATCATGCACGAACGTACCCCCTCTAGGCTGGCTGCCATAATTTGCATCCCCACCGCACCTCCTTGGCCAGCTCCCGCTGTATTACAACTACAGTTCGATCAAAGCTGGTGCCAGGGTCGTCAGAGTCCTCAGCTGTGTAAGAGCTGGCAGGTCTTACAATTGGGGTGGTGGGTGGGCCCTCTGTGATGGCTGCTGTATCTGTGCTCCTCCTTGTGACTGAAGGTGGGGTCTGGAGGGTTCCAAGGACATCTTGGAGGGTCTGCTGGCTGATGTTTGTCAGCTCGTCATCCATGTCATCAGGGAAGTCCAGGACAGGCATATCCGCAGGAGAGCCATCGTCCTCTGCAATAAGATACGGTGCAATTAGTGTGTCTGTGTTGTGGGCTTTGTAATGTGACATGCCTGCCTTCCGAATATTTTAACATTGTGATCTTGGTTCCTGTTCATTGTTCCTGTCTTTCATTCTCCCAGGCCTATGCCAGCCTGCATGTCACATGTATTGTGGTCAGTTTGTGGACTTGTAAGCATCACATCCTCTAGGTGTTGGTTCAGGCCAAATTGTGATTTGCCACCTTCTTGCTTGTCCTACTCAACCCTCCGTCTACTTCCATTCTCATGGTGAGGCCTTTCACTGTCTGTGGGTGCTCTGGTGGCACAAGCACCACACTTAACAATCTGGACCTGCCCCAGTCTCTGATCTTTCACATCCACCTATATGTAATTGAGATGTAGCATATACTATGTCTAGCTTTGTTATGGCACAATATTGATGTCAGCATTGGTAATGTGTACTGCTGATGTTGGGGAATGTGTGGTACATTGGATTGCACTGATAGTCGTGGCAGTATTCTATTTCCGCCTCCGACTGTGCAGGTGTATTTCTGTAACCACTCACATGTGTCCTTCCCCTCAATGCTGTTGTTTGAGCAGTATGACATTTGGGATGTTGCATGGTGTCATTGGAGCTATTGTGACCCAGGCACAGGGTGGACCCTGACATATGTAGCATGGGTATGACATTAGTGCTGTGTACCTCCTAATGTTAATGACAATGGCTGATGTTTGTAGCAACTTTGGACAATCACATTTGACTGGACTGGAACATTTGTCTTGATTTCAGGGGATTGATAACGTTGTCATCCTGAAACCTCTAATTTTTGTGTGTTTGATCCATGGGGACATTACTGCCATTAGCTACTTGACCTGCACACACAGCAGAGGTGGTAGTGGCAACTGTTGTCAATGTTACATTCCACTTGCAGGTATGGCCAGAGGTTATTAATTGGGCCCTAGTTACTGTAGGCAGAATACTGGCTGATGTGTGACGGGCTGCCAGTTTTACGTTGTACCCTGCCCTCCTGGCCTGGCTTTACCTTTGCAACATCCTTGGCATGGCAGCATACCCCCATGTAAAGGTCGTTGGTGTTGTGTAGTAGTGTGCCCCAGGTTTCCTCAGAACGGGGCATGCCCCTGTGCCGTGCCCCTTTACACATTCCACTCCCTGAATATCATGACTTACATGCATTGTGTAGTAGGTATGATCACCCCCCTGCTTACAGTTAACATTTGTGCATTTTAATTCCCCATGCGACTTACCCTGCATGTGCGTTGTCTCCTGGTAGTCTGCGCTGTCCTGTCCTTGAATCCCTGTGATGATCTCTTCAGGGATGACGGCTGCTTCATGTGGTCCAGGGCCTCCGGGTGTGCTGGACTCCCACCTCTAGTCTACAGTGCTGCCTTCCTGTTCCTGGCCATCTTTTCCTTGGTACTGCGCTTGCAGTCATGCCAGCGTTTCTTGCACTCGATGACTGTTCTCCGTACTTCTGCCACACTGTTGATGAGGTGACAAACAGTTGGTGCTGGTGTTCCGTCACCTCTTTAACCAGAATTTCCTGCTCCTCTGCACTGAAGCAACACTTTCTTTTCTTCTTCTCCCTGTTCTGGGTCTTGTGTGGGTCCTCCTGGCTAGTTCCTGGTCTGTTGTCATCTTCCTGGGGTCTGTGCAAGCATCTGGGATCTATTTTGGCTCTCCTACGCAAATTTTGCAGTGTTTGCGACGCTTTTTGACGCAATTGCGTAAAAAAATGGCGCGTATCCGGTTGGCGGCATCGTAAACCGGCTCACAGTCATTTTCGCCGCGTTAACGTTGTTTTCCTTTACGACGTGACGCAGTGGTTTGATTAGAAAAACGGACTCACACCTGTGGTTTGCGCCGCCGTGCGTCAAAGTATAAATTTGACGCCCGCACAGTGCAAAGAAATGGCGTTAGCCGGCGGTAATATTTTTGACGCAAAACTGCATCGGTGCAGTTTTGCGTCAAAAAGCATAAATATGGGCCAGAGTGCCTCAAGCCAGAGATGGACACATTCTGTGGGCAATGCTACTATAAGGAGAAGCATTATTAAAGCAGGTTACAATAAGGCAAACGTTTAAAATGTTTAACACAACTGATCAGATTGATTTGTACCACAGTATTGCCTCCTACCATCAGACTCTGCACCCATACTGCTCTTGATAGCTCTTTCCCCAAAAGAAACTAATTTAAAAAAAAGAAAACGAAAAAATGAGCCCAAGAAAAGTCCTAAGTTAACATTGAGTGTGTTTTCGTTGTCTGATTATTTAATTGCAGAAGCTGAGTTTGTTACTATTGAGTAAGAAACTGATCATGTCTAAAAATCACGTTATACTGCACATGGCAGCTTAACCGGGTTTCTTAGCATCTTTGGTGCATAGACTGCATTTGTCTTTCTACAACAGCTGATTGAGTCTGTTCTATTTTTTTCTTAGAATCTTATATGTACAAGGGTATTATTTTGTACAAGGTTCAGGAGTTGAAGGGGTCTCTATGGGGTGAACAGAGACTCCAGGGCTGATTTATGAAAAGTGGCGCTGCACCTAGTGAAGCGCCACTTTTCATGCGTTCCTTAGCACCCCCCCAACACCACCATGAGTGCACAATATTTATTTTACGCCACACCATGGCGGTAGTTAGGGAACTAGAGTCAAAGTTTTTGACGCAAATTTGGCGCTTTGCAGGATTAACGTAAAAGATTAGGACGTTAACCCTGCAATGCAACCAGAAGCCCATTAAAACCAATGGGAGCCTCCTTTTAATGCCTACTCTGAGCAGGCATTAAACAGGCTGGAAAATATGATGCAAGGAAATCTCGTAGATTTCTTTGCGCCATTTTTTGTGCCCCCCTATCGCTGGAAGGCCCCCCCTTACATTGTGCCTGGTGCAGTCATAATGTGGCGGAAGGGGTTACTGAGTGGCGCAATTAAAGCATTGCAGCACTTTGTAAATCTGGCGCTGGGTTTTTGGCCAACTAATGCCACATTAGTATCCAAAAAATCACGCTAATGTTTCGTTAGGTGGCACAAAGCCTTCTTAAATCTGGGCCTCCATCTCATAAAATGGTGGCTTAACTACCCAGCTAATCAAATGAGAAGTGCAATTTGTATCAAGCTTGTAAACGGTGGTAGTGTTAAAATGAGTGCAAATTGTGTGTGCACAAATTTTACTTCAAGAATAAGGTCTAAATATGCAGTGCTTAATTTGTAAATAAAAAGGTCCTGGTGCCCAAAGCCCTCCTCTTAAACATGCGGCTGCTGTAATTAAATGTGCGAGCACAGGATACTGAGGCGGTGTAATCCTGAAGCCATCTCGGGCCTCTTCAATCTATAAAAAGCCACTCCATGCCCATTCGGCTCACTCTCTTGCAGCTTTCTAATTTCTCCCTTTGTGACGCTTTTTCGTTTTTCTCTTCCTCCGTCTTTCCCATATGTGTCTTTTGCTCGCAGCAAATGCCCGAGGCAGAAGAATAAGCCCCGGCCCTCAAAAATTAGTGTCGGTGCTCAGCACCGGAGACAACAAGCACAAATTAACCACTGTAGATCATTCCCCCAAATTCTGAGTCAGTAATAGCCCTTGGAGCAAAACTAGACACAGCACAACTCACTCAGCAGCACTTAACTGTTGGTAAGCAGCAAAAAGGAAGTAACTGTCTAATGATTCCAGGCCTTAGGCAGTTAAAATGGCCCTTTAAGAGGCCATATTTTTATGCTCTGTTTTAAAAAGGGTTTTTTATGAGGTAATCCTTTTATTCTGAGTTCTCATAAATATGTTCGTTTTGCTGCTATTGGTTTGTGACGTAGCTGCTTAATGTTTCCCTTGTGAATATGTTGCTATAAATACCCATGCACAGAAGACCCTAGTGTCTGGCCATGTTTAAATGGGCCTTATAGTTTATAGTTGTACTTATCCCATTGATCATACGACAAGGTGGTATTTGTGATCCTAAAATCAATGTGATAGTTACAACTATAAATTATGCGGCCCATTTAAACATGGCTAAATACTAGGGCCTTCTTTGCAAGGTTGTGTATAGCAACATTCTCACAAGGAAAATGCTAAACAACTCATAAGAGGCAAGTGGACTGAAAAAACAGTACATGCCCTGCTTTGTGTCAGTCCCTCTGTCACCAGTGTTTCTATGTGAAGAAGACACAATGTAACTGCACATGATCAAACTAATGAAAAGCAATGGCCTAGTTAACAGAATATGAAGACTCTTGTAAGAGCAAGCGACAGCTGGGAATGGCACAAACGCAGGGGAGGATTTGCTTCTGATATGAGATTTTTGTGAGGATCCAGAGGTCTGGCATCGCCTATCGGGGTGCTTACTCTTACTTTGGGGATGGAGGTTGTCCTTAGTGCTAAGAGAGGTACTTAGATAATGCTACGCAACACAAAAAGCTCGAGATGAATTTACATTTCATGTGTCAGGGAATGTCTTAGTAGAGCGCGTGTTGCCTGCCCTGTATAACAAGGGTTCCTCCTGCACGCAGGACGTCAAGGAAAGGGAACAAATGCATAAAGCCAGTGGAACACTTCACTTAGTCACCCTTTCTTCAGCAGTTATTGTAATCTAGCCATGCAGCAAAGAAACATGCTTCTGATGTGGAGGGAGGAGTGGCCCTGCAGTGGGCAACAGTTGCAGACAGCTTTTCCTAACCCGATATTGTTCATGATGCAGGCAAGCTTGGACCATGGTAGAAGCACCAGACTCTCTAACCTCGGGCATGCTGCTGCTGTAGTTCACCTTCACTAGACCACAGTTGAGAAGTTTGCACCAACGGAAACTGCCTCTCCCTTATCACAAAGGCCCCATTTGCCATCACTAACGTCTCTTCTGATGCAATAAAGAAGCATGGGGGCAAGCAGATGTACGGGGTAGTGGGCAAACATGAACGACAGATCTGCTGTTATGGACACTGTTGACACCTGTCCAATTTTGACATCTTTACGAAGTTGAATGGTACATATATTCAGAATGTTGGGTCTAGTGCATAGAACCATTAGCTGTGCCTTGTGACCAGTTCGTACTACGAGCAGAAGAACTGAGCACAGGACATGGGTACAGACCATGCCCAGCTCTCAATGCCTACTGTGTACAGCTGCAAGCCCAATAGGTACTGGGAGCTGGGTACTGGTCACAAGGCAGGGGTACTGGTCATTCTTTGTGTCCTTAGCCTCCTACGCATAACCACGTGGAGCATGGGCAGGGGTTTTATGACTATAGACCATGTTTGAAGTCTCAGGCGTGGATTCCGTGGCGTTGTGGTGCCGTGGCTAACCATAAATTGGTGAAATCAAGTTTTTTTAGGTTTTAAATCACAATTAGAATGTTCTTTCAGCAGTGGTTTCCATTCCTCAGTTTCAACAGAAAGATATCATATCACAGAATTATTTATTTTACAAATAACAAAGAAATGAAATAAATTACAATATCTCAGTGAATTTCGCATTTAAACCAACGACAATGCTTGGAAGGAAGGAGTGTAGTAAATGACAAAATGCAGCAGCATTGCATGGTACTGCTTTGAGTACACATTTCCGTTCAATATATGTAATATACAAAATACATCGTACGTAAGGTTTTGGTGGCTCTTTGAAAGTTACAAACCTCTCTACCTCATTCTTCATTATCATGTCTCAGGAACCCCACATTGGTATTATGGAACTAAGGGGTGCAAACTATGAACTTCGTCTGCATATTTTTGCATCACTTCCTACATGTTCCCTGCAGCCAGACATCATGCAAGACATCTGCGGGGATTTCTGCTCTGTCACTCACCTGCTAGGCCTGAGTAACAGTTGGGAAAACAATTTCGGTTGTCCAACAAGCTGCATCCTTTCCTACTGCAAAAGGCCTTTACCTAGTGCTTCCAGCGCTAGCCAACACCTTCCATTCTCAGGAATAATCATCCCCATCAGTGGTGGGACTACATCTTTGTGGAGTACATCGTTAGCAACCACCAACCTCAGAAATAATCATTTACAGAAGGGCTCCAGAATGTAGGTGGAGGGCATCAGTTATTATGTGTCAAGTTCAAAGACTAGCATCACCAGACAGGTTCTGAAGCAGTGGTAGGGGGAACTAGGCAGCACTTCTAAACATCACAAATTACTTATGCCAAAAGACCAATACGCTTAAAATGTCAATGATGAGCATGCCTGGAGGGCCTCCTAACAGGTCTCCGTGACCTGAAGTGGGTCTGGCTTTTTCATGTTAGTAGGTTCTAAGAAAAAACCTGCAATGGATTCTCCCATCAGTTAATAAGGGAGCAAGGCTGACGAGATATAAGATGACTGTTGAATTTAGCCCTCTCAGCAGGGTCACTACTATACTTTTTGCCCTCACCCCTGCTGTTTTCTGAATTTGTGTTTGCTGCCATTACGACTCTGTCCACGTTACCACTGCTAACCCGTAGTAAAGTGCTTGTGTGCTCTTTCTCTCTCTCTCTCTATCCGTCTCTCTCTCTCTAAAAGATGTTTTAAATAGATTGACTTAAACCCAATTGGCATATTTAATTTACTTATAAGTTCCAAGTATATGGTACTACATGGAACCCAGGGCCTGTAAATTAAATGGGCTACTAGTGGATTTGCAGCACTCAAGGTGCCACCCACTAAAGTAGTACATTAAGACCTTTCTCAGGCCTGCCATTGCATCCTGCAGTGCAGTGTTAAACTGACATTTCGACCTGGCAAAACAAACCTTTTGCCAGGCCTAAACCTTCCTTTTAATACATATAAAGTCACCCCTAAAGTAGGCCCTAATAAGGCAGTAGGCAGGGTGCATTGTATTAAAAAAGTAGTAGACATGTTTTTAAGTTTTATGTACCCCAGTAGTGAAAAAATTATAAATTTGTTTTTTACTACTGTAAGGCCGCCTTCTTCCATGATATTACATTGAGTTCCTTATTGCATTTATTATGTGCTAACTTTTAATTGAGAGTAGGTAGAAATATCATGATTGCACTCAAATTAATTGTAATTTAAAGCTCTCTTTAAATGTAAAGTCAGAATTTAAGTCACAATTCTGAAAATGCCACTTTTAGAAATTTGAAGTTTTCCTGTCATAACAAGTTTTGTGCCTCCTGGGTCACAGGACTGTGAATGACTCAATTGTTGGGGTTTGTGTATTCCTGCCAGACAATGAGACAAAGAGGACTGGGCGTAGACAAGGTGGGCCATCCTGCCTGGATTTCTCGCAGCAGAGCTGTTCCCTTACCCAATTACATTTTAAAGGGCTGCCTCCAGCACACACACAAGAGACCTTACACTAGTATTTTGTCACTCCAGACTTCTTAGAGCCTTGCAGGGCAAGGGAAGAACTTTCCAGAACCATATGTTAGGGTAGCCTAGAATATTCTCTGATTTCAAAGGCTGGCACCAGGTATAAATATTGGACCCTCAGATAACTCTTAAGTACACTCCTGGAACTATGAAGGACTTCATAAGTGCCTCCTTGTACTCCAGAGGACTGCCCTGCTGATTGAGGCCTGCCTTGTTCTTCAGAGGACTGCCCTGCTGCTATCAGAGGACCGTCCTGCTGCTTGAGGAATGTCTTGTTCTTCGGAGGCCTGCCCTGCTGGCTGCTTGAGGCCTGCCTTGTTCTACAGAGGAATGCCCTCTGAATTGAGAAGTGTGTTGCTCGAAGGAGAGAGGCCCAATTCCTTCAACCTATGACAACCACAATGATTCCAATGGCAGCTGGCGGGCCTCCTGTGGGAGTTACAAGAACATAACAAGCTCCAGAGACCTTGAACCCTGCACCTGACCTCTGCTGTGGTGATTCCTAACCCCACACGCAGTGCCTCAGTAGGTGATGGACATTTGGAAGGGGTGTTAGAGGTGCTGTTCCTACCTAACCCTAAAAGTTGAAACTTTGAAAAATTAAGTGACAGATGAACTGACAGAAGACTGTCAGCTGATCTGCCCAAGGTGCATTGCCAGTCAGTCTGAGCTTGAGGTAGCTCATGAAAGATTCTACTCCGCAGCTGCAAATTCTGTTCAGCAGGACCTCTGAGCGATAGTATCTGTCTTATGGAGCTCTTGACAGCTATGATTTGCAGCTTCATCTCACTGGAGGGGTTCAACTTCCAAAAAGTTGTCTAAGTCCGAAGGTAAACATCTTCACCAGGCTCGATGGCAATAGGCTATTCATCGACGACGACAACCTTGTCAGTCTGGGAATCTGGCTTCTCCCACTCTGAGCTTTTTTCACTATTGGTAATGGCTTCACTAAGACCTCATCCAGAGCTCCCCAGTGACGATGATTCCTCTTTAGACACAACCCCCTGTCTCGCCCCACTCAACTCTACCTTCTTCTGGACTTTTTGTCAGAATTTCTTCTAAGTCCAAAGGTAAGCCAAGACTGGACCCAATCCACTTTTTGTACTCGATCCATACTCTATTGCAATCAGCCTTTAACTTTGAACTTTGCCCCAGTTTCCTATGACCAGATACCCACGGTTGGCACTTTGACCTTGCAGGTACTATTTTTCACTACAAACTTTTAAAAATCATAATTCCATATGTACTTATTTAATATGTACTTGGATATAATTCATTTTGTATTATTTCATTTATTACATTTCTCTACAATGTTCTAAATTGATGTGGGATTTTTCTTGTGTTGTATTTTCACTTTATTATTGTTTGTGTCTGTTGTACATAAATACTTAACAAGATACCTCTAATTTATGCTGCACTGCTGGTTAAGCACTGGTTAATTTAGTGACTTTTGTTGTTCACTTTGACAAGGATTGTGGTTGTTGCTTGAGTAGGATTTTCAATCCATTCATCAATAACCCAATTTCTTACAATAACGCTGGAGACAGAGGGCACATGCCTTCTAAGGGCCAAGTTGAAGTTTAGCAGCTAGGTAGTAATTGAAAACAAAAGTGTGTGCAAGAAAATAAACCTACAACCTGAATATTTATAACAAGACCTTAATATCCTTCAAACTGTTGCTCTTTCACATCCAAAAACAAGATGTTGAAAGCCTTCCGAGAACTGACCATAGAAAGGGATAGGCTGTAAGGGATGCGTGTCCTGCTAACATGTTTAGGACTATGAGAACCAGGCACAGTAATCAAACATAATGCAGTTTATATTTGAGTCAACAGGATCATTTTCTCAGTGTGTCCCAAAGGCTGAGGCCCACCTCTTTATTACCAGATTTTGCTTTAAAATTGACTAATCAGACATACTTCATTGCATTGTTTGAAACCCCCTCCTTAACAACAGATTTTGCTTCAGAATACACTAGTATGCCCCGCTTCTTCGTTATTTGAATGTCAGCCCCTTTGTTAGGGTGAAGCCAGGCTAAGACACCCAGTAATCTCCCCATTATAGCATCTAGGTCAAGCGGGTATGGAGAAAACACATGTCTTGTCTTGAGACGTAAGAGTCAGCCCACTTTAGCCACTGGCTCACTTCACATTGAGTGACAGTATTCTGCCCTTTCACAAGGGGCACATCCACACACAACTTTCCTTTAGTGTCAAAGTCTACTATGGCTTTTTGAGATCAAAAAATATTTTTGATTTAAAGTAATATATTTTTTGGGATTTGCAAGGGTTCGTCAGTTTCTCCAACAATAAAGTTTTGCAAAAAACATGACAAAACAAAACAAGCAAAACTAGACTTTCCCAAACATTTGCACCATGAGAAAGCTCTGTGTTGCTCCCTCATTCACCCCCAAGTCCATTGCTTTCCCCACCTGCTCCCTAGCTTTTCTTTTGAATATTTGTTGTTCATCCCACAGGGCCGCGTTCAAGTTCCTCCATAGATCCCTAGCCCCCTGTTCACTCATTATGTTCTTTGCTCACCAGCTCCTCTCTTGCACCCCTAGCCCCCTCAATCCAACTGCTGTTTGTTGCCAGGCTCCTCCTCCTTATAAAAAGTTTTTTCGTGCAATCATTTTTTTTTTTATTTCCCGATCTCAGTAGTGTTTGTCATCCTGGACTGGCAAATAAAAAAAATGGCACTGTCATTTCATAGGTGTAAGTACACTGGGTGAGATGTGCATGTTCATACTTCAAAACATTTGTGTTCACCTATGAGATGATGTAGCTGCCAGCAGTGGACATATCATTGTCCCTTTTTTGGCCAATGCTGTACAACATCAGCAAGCAGCACTGGGAAAGTCAGTAGGTTCAAAAGGTGACAACTATTGTCTTTGTCAGTGTCTGTTCGTATGCCCACTACACCATATAGCATGGGGCAGTGGGGCAGCTCAGTGGGGCAGCTACTGGCTTACTTCATGTGAGACAGCATTCTGCCCTTTCACAAGAAGAACTTCACACACAAAGTAGTTCCCATCAGTGCCAAGGACTACTATTCCATATGTTAATTTTGATATCAAAATAATATTTTTGCTTTTAGCCAGTACACATTTTTAGATCACCAAGGGCGTGGCAGATTCCCCAGCATTAAAGTTTACCAAAAGCCACGAGAAAACAAAACAAGCACAAAAAAGGCTGCCTGCCAATGCCAGACATAAGGGCTTTGCCATTGCATATTTTCCTATGTATTCGGATAGCTGTAGCTCTATATTTGTAATGGAAATACCATAACAAGGGCCAAAAATCAATGTAAAAAAACACAGTTAGCTATTCATAAATTACAGAACGAGTGGATTTGCTGGGAGCTCCTTTGATCAACCTGCTTTCTTCTTTGCAGTTTACGAAGATCTCGCCTTGCTCCACTCCAGGTGTGAGTATTTCATCCAGCCCCGCATTTTTAGGGCCGAGACTGCGTTGCATGCGCTCGCGCATGCGTATCGCAGCGAGACGCTTTAGTGTTTAGAAAAGGGCTCAGAGCCCTGTCAACGTCACGCCAGTATTTTTGATTGGTTCGTGGGTTTGCCTAATAAAATCTGCTCGCTTTCATTAGTCGAAGGCATGCAAACGTCATGCCTTTTCCGGTGGCTAGCCCTCCTCCAGCACATCGACCAAGTACAGAAAACATGCGAGGCTCGCTGTTTTCTGTTCGGCTCGTGGACTACTTTTTCTCTAATTTACTAGCGCTGTTTCGCTTGGCAGAAGTCGAGTGCTTTACATAGTTATTTGGACTTTTTCGGGTGACGTACATGAATGCACTTTTGCCGATAGGTGAAAAGTCGGGTTAGGAGTTTACAATGCTATCAGCTCTAACATGAGCAAACGCAAGACCCGTTGCATTGCAAATGCTTGTTCCTTTTGTTGTAGTTGTTTATTGTTCTGGTTGCAAATGGAAAACTATCAATACGAGAATCGTGATCTTTTTGGGATATGGGACATTTTGAATTCTCCACTAATACAATGGTGGGACTTAGCACATGTTTGTATATCTTGTGTTTCTAGAAACGCTGCAAAGGACACTGTTGTCAGTTTCGAATTATAGCCAGCACCAAACAGGGACAGAAAATAAGCCAAAATAAAAGTAGCCTCCATTATGGAATGAGATAGCTAAAAAAGTGATCCATGTTTGAAAACTCTGTATATGAGTTTGCTAGCTATGACAGCCTGCATGCATTTGTGTTGTCTGCAGTCCGTTTTTGAGGTGATATTAGGGACATCAAAATTTCAAAACTGGCCCACAACACCATAAAGAAGGCCCACAAACAACCAAAATCACGGCCCTCACACTTATCTGTCCAGCCACCCATATGGCACTGTCCGATCATTCTACAGGACAGTGATTACGCTAACCCCTTATGGGGTCCTCCTTGTAACAGTCCTAACCATTTGAGGTTTTGACCTCCACCCGACAGGGGTAACACTTAAGTCCTTCTTTTATGTTTTTTTTTATTTTTTTTTTTTAATAAAGCGACTTCACCTGTTTATTTCCTGTCCTGCCTGGGTGAGTATGCGTGTAGTCCTTTGTTTACCTCTTTACATGCACAAAGTTTAAACTATGCTTAATCGGGCGAGAGGGCAAAATAAACAGGCCATGTTTAAGAGAGTAAAAGGCCACTTTATTGGTCAGGTAAGCAGTTCTGAAACCTTTAAAACAGCTTACAATGTATAACCCATGCCTCACTAATATAAAACCAAAACTAACACCCTACCCTTAAACCCCCTCCAAACAACACAAATTCCCAGAGCAGTCTTCCACGATTCAATCTTCCCCATTCCCTTTCTTTCATCCACTGACCTTCCCCGTGCCAACCCCTAGTCTGGAATGCCCCCAATCCTTCCTGCTTACTGCGCACCCCACTTACTGCCACCTGTCCGAGCAACAACAAAGCCTAAGAACTGCACACCTATGAGCAACAAAGCACAAAGCTGTACCTAAGTGCATGGGCCATGCGGGGGCCCCCAGGGGCACCCCGAGTCCCCTTACCGCCAGCCTTTCCATGGTGGTATCCACCGCCATGGACAGGCTGGCGGTAAGGGGAGTCGAAATCCCCAGGGCAGAGCTGCTCGCATCGCTGCCCTGGCGGATTGCACCTGCCGGTTTACCACGGCGGTACCGCCACTGTCAAAATGTGGTGTCCAGCCTGTTGGCGGTATCAACGCCACTATAGCCCTGGTGGTCACCGACCGCCAGGGTTATAATGAGGGCCAAAGTCTGCTCTCATAGTTGCTGTAATCCTAACCCTATGGTGTGGCAAACTGACTCCTGACATAGCAAAACCAAGCTGCCTACAGAATAACCTTCCAGCTCTTACCACTTTACAAGCGAAATTAAGAAGACCTAACAAGCGTTGGCTTTGATGTAACTCCAACTTAGGTGCATTTATTGCTTCTTCTAGCACCTCAATGATCTCTGTAACTTTCTCCCAGGGAAGGTGTGCCTCCATCCTTACTGTATCCAACTTGATTCCAAGGTAAACTATAAAAGTACTCGGGCCCTTCATATTTTCTGGAGCCAAAGGTACACCAAATACTTTTGCCATGGCCTGAAATTGCATCAATGCATCTTCACACTCTTGACTCCTACCTGAACCTACCCGCCAAAAATCATCTGAATGGTGTGCAATCTGTTCCTGTCCTGTTGTATAAGTGAAACACCACTGCAAAAAGGTACTGAAAGATTCAAACAAATTACAAGAAATGGCACAACCCATTGGTAAAACCTTATCAACGTACCAAACTGAATTCCCAACAATGAAAAATCCAAAGGATGCACTGGTAATAGTCGAAAAGCTGACTTAATATCACATTTCGCTAATTTTGCTGCTGAACCTACTTTCCGCACCAGCTCCATAGCTACATCGACTGAGGCAAATTGAACTGCGGTATACTCTCTCGCTATGTAATCATTAACCGATAGACCTTCTGGCCTTGAAAGTTGATGTATCATACGAAACTCACCTTTGTTCTTTTTTGGGTCTACCCCTAACGGAGAGATCATCAAGTCAGGGAAAGGCCAGTGATCGAAGGGGCCTGCCATTCTCCCTTCTGTCACATCTTTGCCCAGCTTCTCTTTTATTGTATGGTGATGCTTTTTTGCTGATTTCAAATTATCAGCAAACTTCCTTGCTCTTGGACCTTGGTACCCCGACCTAAAACCTTCTTTAAACCCCCATTCCAACTTTGCTGCATCCTCTCTGTTGGGATAAAATTTTAACCAATAACTCAGGACTTCCAATTTAATTGGTATAAAAGCTCTTCTGTCCGGATTGAAAGGATCCCCCTCTCCCCCTACCTTGCCCACATGTACCGAAATCTCCTTGCTCCCCAAAACATTGCAGGACCGCATGTCTACCACCACATTTTAAACATTCATGTTTGTATTCACATGGATTTCACGGGCAACAACCTCTTTTGAATCTCCAACTGGTACCTGAATTGACGTTCTGTCCACGTCCCCATGAAGCCCCCCAGGATGGATTTCCCATGAAAAGGCCAGGGATGTACTGCTAACCCACTAGCTGTATGCATCGTAGGTGGTGGCCTTTGTGGGTACATCCATTAGACCCACAGCTCGTTATCCGCTTCCCCACGGTTTCTCGGATATAAGTACCATTGTTGTCCTAAACTCTTCATCGTAGTGTAACCACGCAAATCCGCCAAATTCCTATGAGCCTTCCTAATTGTGTCAATATACTTGAAAATGGACACTGTCCTACCAGGAATTTTTCGCAATATACACTTGCAAAAATTAAGAATGCTGATGTGTCAATTGTCATTGGTACTCTGGGTCTCTTAGCTAATTCCCACGCTTCCTCTATAGACCCTTCTTTAGATTGTATCTCCCTGTGCAGAAGTTTATATACAGCCACAAACTCCCCCATTCAGATTTTCTCTTTTGTCCCTATGCTTAAGTATGCTCCCAGTGCCATTGATAGCCCAAAGTATGGCAGCCTTTTCAGTTCTTCTGTTCTGCTCTTTGCTTTCTCTTCCTCTGCCTTTTCTACCTTAACCCCTACCATTTTGTCTTTGTCACTCTATGTACCCTTGGGTTTGGATTCTACCTTTGCCTCTGGTTCTGCTACTTTCTTACCTGTTGTGTCTTCTTCAGCTTCATATTCAGTCCCCACGCTCTTATCCGCTGAGCTCAATAATACTCCTTTTTGCACTTTAACTAATTCATCACATTCTTTACTTCCCCTCCAAGTACACCACCACTGGATCTCACCTGTATTCAGTCTGTCCCCTGCTTCAGGTGAAGTTCTGCACCATCCATTCTTCCCTTGTGGCCTCTTAACACCCCGTCTTTTTTCTGAATTATCCGTATCATTTGTTCCAACCTGTGAGATGTGATCTTTGGACCGCTTTTAGCATCCCCCGACCTCTTTTTCTTCAATACTTCTTTTGGTTCTATATTCCCTTGCCAATAAGGTATGTCCCCTTCTTTCAGCTCTTCATTTCCCTCATCATAGTCCAATTGACACTCCATGACCTCACTGACATCACAGAAACTAACACCTGTGCATTCCCCATCTCCCACACCCCCATTAAAACTTTTCCAATCCATACATTTCTTTTTTAATGCAGATGATGCCAACATTTGTTTCTCCCCCGCTGTCGGGACTGTTGCTCCAAGCCTCTCCCTCACTTCAGGCTGGTTTTCCCAGGTCACTCCCAAGGTGGCCTGCTGTTCCTCACTGCATCTGTGCTGTTTATGCAGCATGCTCCCTACGTCGCCCTGCAAGTTGCCAAAACCTACAGGGGCTGTGGCTCTAAATTTGCCTTGACCTAAGCCTTCCTTGTTCACTTTACTTGTCTCAGGCACCCATAACCATCTACCAGAACCTGCCTTCGAAAAGAAACTACTAGCGCCACCATAAGACCCTTCGCCTGACCCTTTACTTAATAAATCCTTCTGCACTTTTATGTCAATTATCTCACTCCGTTCTACAATTTCATCAGCACCTCACACCCCCTTATCTGCATCTTTAGATTTTTTATTTGTAGCTTTTTGGGGATTCTTACATTCTACCCCAACTTCACCCCACGAAGGTCTCATGGGCAGAAGAGCTCTCTCATCACTTGGAGCAGTTTCTGAAAAATGCCCTCCCATTGCAGAAGGCTTTCGAAAATGTTGACATTCGCCTTCCCAATTGTTTGGATGTGCTGTTAAGAGCGTGCTTTGTTTCCTTTCTGGGTCAATCACATTGCGGTCAGCAGGCGGTGCTGACGTAGCACGCCGCTGGCCACTTTCCTTTACTGTTTGAAAATCCTCTGGGGCTGGCCCTTCACGCTCAGTCCTACGCCCAGGAGCTGCTGGTGCGCACATGCGGCCCGTGCTTCGCCTCGCCTCGCTTCACCTATTGAAAACGTCTGACTGGGTAAACTGTTTGGCGCTTGGGGTTGTTCAATAATCTTCTTTTCTCTTTGCTGACATCCCCTAGGCAACGAGCAGTTTAATTTTTAATACTTGCTGTGGCGGCAATCACGCTAATATTGCCGTTGCCACACCACCTGCCACAGCGTGTTTCGGACGCTCCAGACCAACTCAGACTCGCAACAAAATGCCCGGTTGGATGAGGTCCTCCCTCCCCGCTTCACAAAGTAGCCTGAGCACTTCTCTTACCGCTTGATCCGCCATAGCGCAAACCTTCAACCTGACAAAACGTTTGTCAAAAAGTTTCCTTCAACTGCACTATAGGGCAACAGAGTCAGAATGACACGATTCCCACTAACTGTTATTTTTAACTGTTACTCCACTCACCCGCGAGGAATAGCCAATCAGCAAACCCCACGGGCCTGGGATTTACCACTTGCCCGAAGTTGACTAGGGGCGGACATCCGATGGATGCCACCCCCAGAAGCCCCATTATGGTTTTGGGTATTTGCTTTACTCATGTTATCTTTGTATCTGTGCTGGTTCCGCGCTGCGAGGGCGTGCCACAGCATTGCATTTTCCAGCTTCAGACGCGCTCCCTGCTCATGTGCTGAGCTCGGGCAGGGAGTTTAGGTCACAACCGGAGAATGTGCGGTGCAGGGGCCAGAGTGATGGCTTCCATACTCGTGGCATGTGTGTCTTTTTGATGCATTTTGGCCAGTTGCTTTTATTTGTTTTATGTAGAAGCCTGTCTCTCCTTTATAAACAGGAAGCACAGGCACAGTGGCAGCACATCCTTGTGCTTCCTGGTGGTTAGCTTGCTGGTTATTTTTTAACTATGTTCAAGTGGCTGGAAAAATTGAATCATTCCCGGGCCCCTTAGCAGGAGGATTCTGAGGAACTCCTGCATATTTCCAGGGATTACATACAGTCACTAATTTAGGAGGTAGTGGATACTGCTTTAAAAGAGAAGACTTTGCTGCTAAATGTGAGAGGTTATATCATGACGCTAGGCCCAACATGACTGTAGTGGCAGACATATATAGTCTGAACAATTTAAGGAGGTCCTGTCTCATTTCAGGGAGCAGTTGGGGGTGTCTTACTCCACAACTGGCTGAGGAGGACTTTTTGGTGCAGTATGATACATCTCCTTCTGACCTCTTGCCCTTCCACAATGTCATTTAGAATATGCTGCATAAGCAGTGGAGAGATATTGATAAGGCATCTATTCCTCATTTTTTTCACAAGCGGTATTTGTCGGAACATTTTGAAGACAAGTTTCTTTAACTCCCTAAGGTTAATACTATTCTGGTGTCTATGTCCTCCTCTTCCACTTTTGCCTCCGAGAACTCTGTCCACCCTGACCGGGCAGATAAGAAAGTGGAATCTGCCTTGAAGCAGGCTTATGCAGCTTCTAATGATGGAATCTGAGCCAACTCTTAGGTTGCATGTGCCACACAAGCTCTCCAGAAAGATTTCTATGCATTGCTTGATTGCCTCCAGGATCAAGGGGATCCTTCAGACCTGTTGGCCAACATGGACATTTTGTCACAGTTTTTATCAGACACTGTTTTTGACATTCTATGGGCCTCCACTTCTGCAGATGGTGCTCCATTTCGAGCAGATGATCCTTATAGTCGAAATCTTGGAAGCTGGATGCAGCCAAGATTCCTTGATTTGTAAACTACCTTTTTTGGGTTCAAAACTGTCTAGCCCAGAACTCACTCACATGGTTGAGAAGGCCGCAGAGGAAAAGAAGACACTCCGCCCTTTTAAGCTAAGGATGGATAAGAAGCAATGGGGTACCTGACGAGATGTTTTTCAGTCTGTGGATTGTCAGCACTTTTGAGGACAGGCCCGTGGTCAGGGGGCCAACTTCTTTAATAAATCCTGGCCCATTTCCTCCAGTGCCTCTTCTGTCCAGCAGCCAAAATGACTATATGGCAGTAGGAGGTCACCTCATACCTTTTCTTCCACAATGGAAGCAGGCACTGACAGACGCCTGGGTCCTTACAGTAGTGGAACGTGGATATCAGTTAGGATTCAGAGAGCACGATCTGCCTCCTCATTTCAGAGTTACTCCTTCTCCAAAGGATCCTAGGTGGTTGCCAGTCTCAAAGTGGGCGTCGAGATGCTGTTTAAGAAACAGGCTATCGTCCCTGTTCTGAAATATCAGCAGGGTTTGGGGTTCTACTCAACCCTGCTTTTGGTTCCAAAACCAGACAGGTCCTTTCAACCCATACTCAACCTCAGGTCTCTGAACGGGCATCTGATGGTGAAACATTTCTGGATGGTGTCCCTGCAATCCATCACCACATCTGCTCATGAAGGGAGATTTTCTGGCCACCCTGGATCTCCAAGATGCCCACTTTTTTGTGCCGGTTCATGAGGAGAATCAGATGTTCTTGCAATTTACAGTCTTCAACCTGCACTTTCAGTTCTAAGCCCTCCCATCTGGTCCAGCTATGCCTCCCCAGATCTTCACCAAGGTATTTGCCCCTTTTATTGCTTTCTTAAATTTTGAAAGGTGTTGCTCTTTATCCTTATTTGGATGATTAGTTACCGACAGCTCCATTTCTTTTAAAGACTCAATACGATGAGGAGTTTGTGCTCAAGGCCTTGGACGACTTTAGTGTTCTGGTGAATCTCCTGAAGTCTCAACTACTCCTTCCCAGATGAAGACATTTATTGGGGCTTGTCTGGATGCTCAGCTGGGGGCTGCTTTTCTTCTGGACAACAGGGTTCTTTCTCTTCATATGGTGATGTCAGACTTGTTGACTCGTTTACACAGTTCTACAAGGTGCTGATTAGGAGTGCAAGGACTGTTAGCTGCTTCCACTGCTGTGGTCACTTGCACAAGGTCGCATTTGAAGCCCATTGTGAATCATATCCTCACATACTGGGGTTTCAGCTCCAGGGACTAGGGGATCATGATTCCTCTCTCAGATCAGGTAGCTCAAGATCTGTCCTGGTGGTTGATCAAGGACAATCTGTTCAAAGGGGTACCTTTTCAGCTCCCTCCCCAAGTTCTCTTGACAACGGATGTCAGCTAGTGGGGTTGGGGTGCTGTGATGGGTCACCTGGAGATGGGGGCTCCTTGGTCTCCATGAGAGAGCAAGCAGTCCTTGAATTGGAGGGAACTCATGGCAGTGATGAGGGCTTTGGTTGTTTTTCAGGAGTGCCTGAGAGGTCAGAATGTGGTGGTCCAGACAAACAAGCCGGTTGCCAGAGCTTACCTAAACAGATAAGGGGGCCCACAATGCAGGTCACTCAGTCAGGTTGCATCACAGATTTATGAATGGGTGGAGGTGAACATTCTGGATCTAAAGGCAGTGTACATTCAGGGGGAGATGAAATTTTGGGTGAACAGTCTCAGTAAGAACCTTCTGCCCTCAGTAAAGTATCACATGACTCAGCCCTTGTTCCTCATAGTGTGCCGGAGGTTTGGGGTTCCATTGCCATCACTTTGCATGGAGCTCCTGTCTCCTCTAGCCTGGGCAGAAGATGCTCTGTCAATCTCATGGCCAAAGGTGTTGCTGTATGCTTTTCCTCGAATCCCTCTCCTGCCCAGGATGCTGCAGAAGGTCAGAATGGAAAAGACTCATGTGATCCTCATTGCTCCTTATTGGCCCTGATGTCACTGGCTTCTCCTCCTTCTGTCTCTGGCAAGGGGTCAGGTTCTTGTTCTTCCTCAAAACACTTCTCCCCTTCAGTTTCCTCTGCTCCTGTTCGTCCCAGGTTGCTTTGGATATTCATTCTTCTTGGAAGCAGTCTACCTTGAAATCTGAAAAAAAGCACTGGGGGTCTTTCTTTTCTTGGTGCACTGCCTGGTCTGAGGATCCTGCTCGTGTTGATCCTTTTAAGATCCTGGATTTTTTACGAGATGTGTTTTGAAAGGGTTGGCCCCTAGCACTCTGTCTGATCAGTGGGCTGCTATATGGGTTTGTTGTTCCTTTGTAGATGATTTTTTCTACCTTGTCCTCCCATGATCGTGAGGTTACTTCGAAGCTTCAGGTTGCAGTGGCCTCTTGTCTGACATATGGTTCTTTCTTGCATGGTTTGCAGGGTGCCCAGTTTGAGCCTCAGGCGGAGTTAGTCTGGTTCTCAGCTAAGATAGTTTTCATGGTGGCAATTACCTCGGCCAGATGTTTGAAGGAATTGGGGGTAATTATGGCTGTTTTTCCCTACTTGAAGTTTTTCAAGTTGGACCCTAAGTTTGTCCCTAAGGCGTCTCCTGCTTTTCATTTTGCACAAGAGGTTGTTCTGCCTGTTTTTCCTGATTCCTCTTCCTCCCTTCCTTGTACCCTAGATGTAAAAGAGGCTCTTCTGATTTATTTGGACCGTACAAAACCATTTAGGTTGTCTCAATCTTTGTTTGTGGCTTATGATTCTGTTTCTAAGGGAAACAAGGTTTCCACCCAGACTCTGAGTATGTGGGTTAGACAGGCTATTGTCCGAGCAAATGCTGCTGTGGGGAGCCTCTTCCTGAGGATGACCTAGGGAGGTCTACCAGGGCAGTGTCCACTTCCTGGGTGAAGACTGGAGGGTTTTCTGTTTTGGAAATTTGCCTGCCAGCCACACTGTCATCTCCACATACATTCCTTACTCATTACCGTCTCTGTTTGCGATGACCTGGATGACCATTTTATTTCTGTTGTCTTGTCTACTGCTACTAAATATTTATTTTTTTCGCTCAATAAAATTGTTTGCTTACAGTTGGTTGGTGCAACTGTGTTTTCCTTGAGCTTGGTTACTTACTCCTGGGTTAGGACTGGGACAAGGAGAACCCCCTGAGGGGGTAATGGTATGTTACTTCCCCATAATCTTCATTACTCCAATTAGGGATCTTCCTTGTCCCAGTCCTCTTCCCTCCCTCCCTCTTGCACCTTGTCTGGTATGCTTGGTAACATAAGGAGGAGGTGGGGGAGGAGCCACTTTTTTACAAAAAAATAGCTAAACTAGAAGAAGAACCTAAGTGTTACTCCTGTCAGGTGGAGGTCAAAACCTCATGGGTTAGGGCTGGGATGAGGAGGACCTCTAATCGGGGTTATGAAGATTATCGGTAAGTAACAGAACATTACGGGCTCATTTACAAGCCCCTAGCACCACAGGAAATCCACATTTTGTGACGCTCTGCTGGCACTGTGCACTGCGCCATATTTACAAGGTGGCGTTAAGCCACTTTTTGTGGCTTAACGCCACCTTGTAAATACAGCCCCTTCACACGCAGGCCTTTTGCGTGGAAGGGGCGTGTAATGGGGGTTGCTGTGGGTGTGCCACAGCAACACACATTGCATTTTGATGCTGCCCCAGATTTACTAGATTTTGTAAACCAGAGGCAGCGCCATAATCTAACGCCCCCCAGGGGTGGCGTTAGCATGGCGCAACAAGGAGAAATGTTTTTATTTCTTCAAATTTTTTGTCCTTTCTATGTGTGCTGCATTATGCAGCACACACAGAAAGAGCAAATACAGCTTCCTGCACAAAAGCAATCTCCCCCGCTCAGCAGCAAATGTAGCACGGGGGGAAACACAGGGGTGCGCCATATTCTTATTAATATGGCGCATCCCTGCGTTTTTAAAGTGACGCAGCGCAGCACTGCCAATTTTGGTGCTGCGCCACCTTATTGAAAATGAGGCCCTATGTTCCATTCATCCATTAACATGTTTGTAAAATAAGCATCTTAAATTAACTTTTCATTCTTTTAGATTTTGAGCGAGTCCTGCTTTCGAAGAAACAGAACATTTTCACACTAAGCAGCTAAGCACTTTATGAAAAGATTTATGAAAATTTACGCTGCACTTAGTGCAGCACCACTTTTCTCGTGCCCCTTAGCACCCCCTAACACCACCAGGTGTGCACCGTATTTAATATACGGCGCACCATGACAGTAGTTAGGGAACTAGCGTCAGAGTTTTTGACGCTAGTTCGGCTCTTTGCAAGATTAGTGTAAAAAATATTGACACAAATCCTGCAAAGCACCCAGAGGCTAATTGAAAACAATGGAAGCCTCTTTTTAAGGCCTGCTCTGAGCTGGCGTTAAAAATGTCAGAAAACATTACGCAAAGAAATATCTTAGATTTCTTTGCGCCATTTTTTTACCCCCCCGATGCTGGAATGCCCCCTTTGCATACAATATGCCTGGCACAGGCATAATGCGACACAAGGGGTTACAAATTGGCAGAATGCAAGCATTGCACCACTCTATAAATCTGCTGCGGTGTTTTTGGCCATCTAACGCCACATTAGCATAAAAAAATGGTGCAAGTGTGTTGTTAAATGGCGCTAAGCCCTCTTGAATATGAGCCGTAGGTTGTTCTTTTTTATTATCCTTTGGGGTTAGTGGGAGTTTCAACGACAGTATTACTTTTAAGGCTTTGCCTTTCAGTCCCACATTAGCCAGTGGCACACTGGAGTTTTGAATCCACAAAGGAAGCAGGGCAAGTACATAGTGCTTGAAAGACCAGTCTAGGAACATTTCGCAGCTCAAAACTATTTAAAAGCTGGCACAAATCCAGCAAGCGAGCAGAGTCAGACATTCACCTTTCAAACATGGAAAGTGTTTGACTGAACCACTGCATGGCAGGGTTAAGTCTAATTTGTGTACGGCATAAGCTGTGCGACAGGATCAGGGTCCCCTCAGGTATAGATATTGATCTTTGTGTGTGGGAGGAGGAGGTGAGCAAGTGCAACTATAGCATTAATCCAGTGGCTTCGCTCCTGTCCCTAAATTAGCATTGCTAAAGGAATAGCTCAGTGAGCTGGGTGGTCAATGCTGGAACAATGAGTTGATAGGCAGGTGAGGAGTTCGAGTCCCAGCCATGCTTTCTCAGTGTTCTATGCCCCTGAAGATAAGTAAATTGAGTGGCACGAGTGGGTAATAATAACGTATGTTGTTTTAAAGCACTTGGAAATGACAGACCTGAGGTATAAGGTGCTTTATAAATCAACGTATTAATCATTGGTGTTATGAGTTGGACCAGACCCTAGTGTCACTAGTACGCTCAGCTACAGATTTATACTTTTATTTTACTATAGAGTTCTGGGTTGCAATATAAATATTATAGATCACTCCCCCAAGTAACATAGCCCAAGAGGTATCTTCCTCCTCCGTGGCAATTGTTTCTCTAAAATGAATTGCTTGGGCAGGCTGATGAGGTCCCAAAATAGATGTGATCTGTTGCGGCTCCAGATCAAATGTCCACCTATTCTCCTACATGTCCACTCTGGCCACTCTGGGGCCCTGTGGTGCTGTGTCATTTGCCGAAATATTCAGGGGCAATGCAGTGTGCTTTCTGAGACACTGGGAACAGAGCCTGGAGGTAGTGATTGATCAATTTGAGGCCCACCGTGCTTCCCGGCCTGTTAGTGGAACTGCTCTGAGCATATACGTTTCGGAGCCAATGGTAGCATCCATGCCATGACTGTCCCCTGACTGAGAGTTGAAGTAAGTTGCAATGAACATTGATTGCATTGTGCTGCCAAAGAGTTTGCCTCTAGGAGGTGTCTTCTGTAGTGCAACAGTGCAACTTGAGTGGTGTCATCAGGAGCTGATAGTGACTGATGCTTGACTGGTGCCACCTCGGCAAGGGAAAAGTCAGAGAGAGGCATTAAGTTTACCTAATGGCTGATGGACCATATCACTTTATGCATCAGACAAGAATCCATCCTGCACCACCCTTCAAGGTCCTCACCCTGTTCACTGCTTCTGTTGAGAAACATCTTGGAAGGCTTTTTTCCATTCAAGTAGTCTGCCTGGAAAGCTGTGCGATTGGATCCATAGGCTAGGGGAAATCATTCAGTTGTGTACTCAACTGCACTTTTAATTTCTGTTGTTGGTGAGGAAGAATGGGATAGATTACTTTTTTGCACTCTGTTGTTTGGTGATAGGTCAAATGTATTCATACACTCATCATCTTCATGGGAATTGGAAGACACAAGAAAAAAAGTACAGTAACTAATGCACTCCACCCTGACCTGAGCAAAAAAACAAGCACTACTGAATCGGCAGTGAGGGATGTGGCAGGTATCTGGGAGGACTTTCAGGTAGAGTGGTCGAAGGGGGCAGAAAAGAAGGTTTAGTTCTGAAAAGAACAGGTTGCAGAAATTAAGGTGGCTCCAAAGGGAATAGATACCCTGAGTTGAGTACTCTATGGCCATCATTACAACATTGGCGGTAAAAGCCGCTTACCGCCGTGCAGAAGACCGCCAACACACCGCCGTGGAAATCCGCCACGGTCATTATGACCCAAAGGCCGGAATCCGCCAAAATCTAGACACCCACACAAGTCCGCCACACCAAAGGTCAGTGATAAACTGGAGATAAGAATCCTCCACCGTCACGCCAACAGGAATACACCCACACTATCATGACCCACGAATCCACGCGGCGGTCTTTCAACCACAGTATTCCATTGGCGGTACACACCGCTGCGCTCAAAATACACACATTTACAAAACACAACCACATTGGACAATTCGAAATACACACACCTGATACACATACACACACCACTCCCACACACCCAATACAATATAAAACACACACCCACATCACACACATACCCCTACAACAACAATTACGACTGAAGGCCAGAGAGAGACACCACCATCTACAAACGAGCATCCACAGGCACTCAACACCATCACCCACATAACATCCACGCACCTCAGACAACACACCACTAAATATCACAACACACATCACAACACACCCCACCCCACCCATCACCCACACCACCCCATGGCACGGCAAAGACACCCCAGGTTCTCTGAGGAGGAGCTCAGGGTCATGGTGGAGAAAATCATCCGGGTAGAGCCACAGCTATTCGGATCACTGGTGCAGCACACCTGCATAGCTAGGAAGATGGAGCTATGGCGAAGAATCGTGGACAGGGTCAACGCAGTGGGACAGCACCCAAGAAATAGGGATGGCATCAGGAAGAGGTGGAACGACCTACGGGGGAAGGTGCGTTCCGTGGTCTCCAGACACCACATTGTGGTACAGAGGACTGGCGGCGGACCCCCATCTCCTCCCCCACAACTAACAACATGGGAGGAGCAGGTCTTGGCTATTCTGCATCCTGAGGACCTCGCAGGAGTAGCTGGAGGAATGGACTCTGGTAAGTCAAATCTTTACTACTATATCCCCCACCCTACCTGCATGCCATCACATACCCCCACCCTCGCCCTCACCCCCATCACTCCTACTCCTCACACATGTCCCAATATCACAAACCACCCATCCCAACACCAAACCCTGCATGCAACACCAAAGCATGGACACCCATCACCAAAGCATGGCCACTGCACATACCCATACACCCCCCTAAACCATCATCACACAAGGTCCTACACAGGAATGCAAGCACTGGGGTACACGGTCACCCACCCATTGCACACCATGGCACACACAGATGCAATAATCATGCTTTTACACCCCTGCAGGGCCCCTACCCAACGTCACCGGACAGGAGGGTCCAGACATGTCCACTCCACCCGCAGAAGAGGCACACAGTGATGACAGCAGCTCTGTCCAACTGGATCTAGACGACCAGCCCGGCCCATCTGGGACCTTGGGACAGTCAGTTCCCCTCACACTGGCACGAGCCACTACAGGGATTCCCCCCTCTGGAAACACCAGCACAGCACACACCCAGCGGGCCCATACCTCTGTCCCCAGGACACTTCAATCAGCAGTGTGTCCACCACTACAGGGAACCCAGGCTAACCCACCACCCCAACAACAACAGGGACCTGGGGGCAGTGGGCACACGGTTCAGGGGACAGAGGCCCAGGAACACAGGGGAACTGGAAGGGCTGCTGTGCAACTGGGGGAGGACAGGCACTGGGAACCAACTCTCCACGAGGTCCTCTCCAACATCATGGGAGCCTACCACCATTCCCAGGAGACGATGGCAACGGTACTGGCCAAGTTTCAGGAGACCCAGCGGCTGCAGGAGGAACAGTATTTGGGCTTCAGGGATGAACTCAAATCCATCAATTCCACCCTGGGTACCATTGTAGGGATGCTGAAGGAACTCGTCAACACCAGGAGGGACACTGTGGCACAACAAGGGGCCCCTGACACTAGCCTGGACGATGAACTGCCCACCACCTCCGCCGGCGCTAGTGGACAGGAGGCACTGCCACAGGACCACCATACCAGCACCCCACCCCCTGCAGAGGGAGAACCACCCCGCAAACGGTCCCTGAGATCCAGGACAAAGACAGAGAACAATGCCAAGACCCCCGCCAAGAAATGAGAACACCTTAATTGTCATCCATTTGTCCCACCTTGTCACCCTGTCTATCCTTAAACTGCCCCAGCTCCACTTCCTATGCCCCTTTGGACAATGCACCTGTGAGACTAATAGGCTGGACTCTGCCATGGGCATTCCTCCACCATCACCCCTCACCATTTTACAACCCCCTCCAATATTGAGCACTTAAATAAACTCCCTTAAAGCACAAAACAATCTGGAGTCTGTCTGTGATTTCGAAATAGTGTATTAACAATTACAGTGCCAAAATGCTCTTTCAAATGTAATGTCAACATACCTCTGTCACACAGCTCTTATCCATGAGGAAACAAAGCAGATGTCACACAGTGGGATCCACATCTGTGAAATCATAAGGGAAAGTGACAACTCAGTGACCATACACTGGGTGAAAATGACAGACAGTAGAGCGGTATTAGATTTAAATTAGATGTAGCAGGCAGGGTTGTCTTCTTACCTGTGTCTCACTGGAAGTATTGCAGGATCACCGTGTTCCTGTTGTCGATGTCCTCTTCTTCTGCTTCCTCGTCTTCACTGTCCACAGGCTCCACAGCTGCCACAGCACCTCCATCTGGACCATCCCCCTGCAGAAAAGGCACCTGTCGTCGCAAAGCCAAGTTGTGAAGCATACAGCAGGCCACGATGATCTGGCATACCTTCTTTGGTGAGTAGAATAGGGAACCACCTGTCATATGGAGGCACCGGAACCTGGCCTTCAGGAGGCCGAAGGTCCACTCTATAATCCTCCTAGTTCGCCTATGGGCCTCATTGTAACGTTCCTCTGCCCTTGTCCTGGGATTCCTCACTGGGGTCAGTAGCCATGACAGGTTGGGGTACCCAGAGTCACCTGCAAATGGCGAGGGACAACTGTTAGACACACACTAACTCATAGGGACATCCACAGACCCAGACAACCATTCCCACTGATTTGGGTCCATGTGCTCACCTAATAGCCACACCCGGTGCCTCTGTAGTTGCCCCATCACATAAGGGATGCTGCTATTCCGCAGGATGTAAGCGTCATACACTGAGCCAGGGAATTTTGCATTAACATGGGAGATGTACTGGTCTGCCAAACACACCATCTGCACATTCATGGAATGGTAACTCTTCTGGTTTCTGTACACCGGTTCACTCCTGCGTGGGTGGACCAAGGCCACATGTGTCCCATCAATGGCACCTATGATGTTGGGGATATGTCCCAGGGCATAGAAATTACCTTTCACTGTAGGCAAATCCTCCACCTGAGGAAAAACGATGTAGCTCCGCATGTGTTTCAGCAGGGCAGACAACACTCTGGACAACACGTTGGAAAACATAGGCGGGGACATCCCTGATGCTATGGCCACTATTGTTTGAAAAGACCCACTTGCTAGGAAATGGAGTACTGACAGCACCTGCACTTGAGGGGGGATTCCTGTGGGATGGCGGATAGCTGACATCAGGTCTGGCTCCAACTGGGCGCACAGTTCCTGGATTGTGGCACGATCAAGCCTTTAGGTGATGATCACATGTCTTTCCTCCATTGTCGACAGGTCCACCAGCGGTCTGTACACCGGAGGATGCCACCATCTCCTCACATGCCCCAGCGGACGGTGCCCATGGAGGAGAACAGCGAGCACAGAGTCAACCAACTCTGAGGTACGTAAACACAGTTTACTCTGAAAATATTCATAAATCGAAATTTGCCTGTATGAGTGCCTAGGTATGTGTGACGCAGTCAAAAATAATGCCATGTGGCCCCCTGTAATGGCGGCTGCCTGACCTGTACGGTGGGACAAGGGGATATGAGGTAACTGCGCTGGCGTTGTACACCGTCGCAGTAGGCGGTCAAAGACGGCGGCGCAATTCAGCATTGGTTAACATTGGACCCTTTGGGTCCCAGGAGCCAATGACGATGAACGCCGGCGGTGACGGTACGCACCGCCGCGGACGTGACCGCCATTTTCTCTCTGTTCAATCACTCGATACCTGATCTTCGACAGGAGAGGACCTACACTGCAAGTGCTGCT
This sequence comes from Pleurodeles waltl, assembly GCF_031143425.1. NCBI lineage: Eukaryota > Metazoa > Chordata > Amphibia > Caudata > Salamandridae > Pleurodeles > Pleurodeles waltl. The sequence goes on from NC_090445.1 coordinate 1,075,294,397, forward strand.
GTGACCTCAGTCTGGAAGAGACAATGGCTCGTGTGTCTGGGGAAAGGGCCCTTGCCTTCAGCACGGAGGAGTTGGAGAAACTCGTGGATGGGGTCCTCCCCCAGTACACGTTACTCTACGGTCCTCCAGACAAACAGGTAAGTACACTGTGAGCATGCTGTATGGGCAATGCCTGTGCGGAGTCGGTGGATGAAAGATGGGGGGTGAGAATGAGGCGTGCATGAAACGACGGTGAGTGCATGTGCGTCATGGCAAGGGTAGGGATGTGGGCCAATGACTGTGACGGTGCAGTTGGTAATTACTTCTCTTTTTCCCCTGTACAATTCCTGTAGGTCAGCGCCCACCAGAAGAAGGACATCTGGCGGGCCATCGCCAAGGAAGTCCAGAACCTGGGGGTCTACCACAGACGGAGCACCCACTGCCGGAAAAGATGGAAGGACATTAGTTGCTGGAGCAAGAAGACGGCGGAGGCCCAGCTGGGAATGGCCTCCCAACGTGGGAGGGGTGCCCGTCGCACCATGACCCCCTGATGTTCAGGATCCTGGCAGTGGCGTACCCGGAGTTGGATGGGCGCTTGAGGGAATCACAGCAGCAAAAAGGGGGTGAGTACAATCTCATTCTGCTGATTCAGCACACATTGTAGGTGCCTGGGTGGGGGAGGTGGGGAAGGTGGGCTGTGGCTTCCCCTAGGCCAGGGCGAGTTTGGTAGTTAATTTCCCTTCTTCAGGCAGGCCCTGTGGTACCCCACCCCACCTGTGTACAGTGCCAACTACACCTAGTCAGGCTCCTGTGACATCCATGTGTGCAGAAATCGGCCATAGCCTTATAAGCCATGTCCCAGGGATTGAATAGTGGACCCCAAGTGCGCAGCGTAGTGCAGGGGGCTTCTGTGTCTGTCGTGTCCGCCAACGGTAGCGGTACTGCATGCACTGAATATGTCTTTCTTCTGTCTTCCCCCCCTCTTTTTGGGGTCTCCCTGTTTTTGTGTGCATTAGCATCATCAGGCGGAGGAGCAGTGGCACCGGATCAGGAGGGACCTGCATCCCACATGGCCCTGCAGGGCGAGACTACGGACTCCGAATTCACCAGTGGGACGGAGGGCGAGGGGAGCTCCACGGCGGGGATATCTGTGCCCCCCACATCCACAGGTACAGCCGCCACCCCCCTTACCAGCACCGCCCTCCGAGCAGCCCCTCAGCATTTGCCCCGTGCCCCAGGAGGGTGGGCATCACCTTCGCCCCAGGCACCTCAGACCCTGCCCCAGTCACCCCTGCTGCCCTCAGTGTGGAGGCATTGACCTCCTCAGGTCCCTCACTGTTGGGCAGTCTACCATTTTTAATGCCAACCAGGGTGTTGAGAGGCAGTTGCAACAAACCAATGCATACCTGGAGGGCATTCATTCTGGTCAGGCAGCCCTTCAGCAAGCTTTTCAGACTCTGCCCTCCACACTGATGGCAGCCATGGTCACTGTCTCTAGCTTCCCCCCTCCAACTTCCTCCACCCAGACCCACACCCCTGTACCTCAGCCTATCCCAAGCACACCATCAGACCAGCATGCACACACCTCAACACACAAGGGAAGCTCTGGCAAACATAAGCACCACACATCCCACAGGCACTCACGTAAGCATCACACGCATGTAGACACAACAACATCCACTGCCTCCACTGTGTCCCCCTCCTCCTCGTCTCCCTCCTCCCTCCCTGTCTCGTCTCCACTCACACCTGCATGTACTACATCCTCAGCTGCTACGTCCATCACCAGCACACACACCACCACATCTCGCTCACGTGCAGTCACCGCCCCGACTACCATTCACACATCCCCTGTGTCCTCTTCCAGTGTGTCTGTGAGGCCACCTCCCAAGGTACACAAACGCAGCCACACACCCACCCAACAGCCATCCACCTCACGACAGCCTCCAGCCCATGCACCTTCACCCAAAGTCAGCAAATGTACACCTCCTACAACCACAACCTCTTCCTCCGCTCCCAAACCCCCTCCAGCTACCCGTCCCAGTGTTCCTAAGAAACCTTTCCTGGCCAGTCTTGACCTCCTTCCCTCACCTCCCCCACCCCTTCAGTCTCCTAGGGGCCGACTCTCCAGGTACCAACCTAGCACCTCAGCCACAACATCGGCGGGATCAGTGGTGCCAGTAGTCACCGGATTATGGAGTGCACCAGGCAGCAGGGCAGCCAGTGTGGCAAGGAGCCACAGCACGGACAGTCCCCCACCTGTCAAGCATAAAAAGTTGGACAGTGCCCGGCGGGAGAGGGGAAAGAAATCAGCCACCAAAGCCGCTCCCAGGGGTACAGTTGGGAGTGTGGAGACAGCTGCGACACCATCCAAGGTGGGGAAGGGGAACAGTAAAACCGGCAAGTCTGGGAGGATCAGCACAGCGGACAAGACCGCCAGCAGCCCCTCTGCCCAGGAGAAGACTGCCAGCAGCCCCGCTGCCCAAGACAGGACCGCCAGCAGCAGCCCCGCTGCCAAAGACAGGACCACCAGCAGCAGCCCCGCTGCCCAGGAGACGACCGCCAGCAGCCCCGCAGCCAAAGACAGGACCGGCAGCAGCAGCTCCGCTGCCAAAGACAGGACCGCCAGCAGCAGCCCTGCTGCCCAGGAGACAACCACCAGCAGCCCCGCTGCCAAAGACAGGACTGCCAGCAACAGCCCCGCTGCCCAGGAGACGACTGCCAGCAGCCCCGCTGCCAAAGACAGGACCGACAGCAGCTGAACTGCTGCCCAGGAAACCGCCTTCAGCTGAACCGCTGCCCAAGACAGGACCGCCAGCAGCTGAACCACTGCCCAGGACACCGCCACCAGCTGAACCGCTGCCCAAGACAGGACCGCCGGCAGCTGAACCGCTGCCCAGGACACAGCCACCAGCTGAACCGCTGCCCAGGACACCGCCGCTAGCAGCACTGCAGGCCAGGACAAGACCGCCACCAGCTGAACCACTGCCCAGGACACCGCCGCCAGCAGCACCACAGGCCAGTGAGCGCCAATGATTCCGACGCTACTGAGTCCGCCACGGGCAGGATGAAGCACTCTGGGCACAAAGCCCCCTCCAAAACCAGTGGAGTATCACATCCACTTCCTCAGTCCTTGGCAGGATGAAGCACTCTGGGCACAAAGCCCCCTCCAGAACCAGTGGAGAGTTACATCCACTACCTCAGTCCTTGGCAGGATGAAGCACTCTGGGCACAAAGCCCCCTCCAGAACCAGTGGAGAGATACATCCACTACCTCAGTCCTTGGCAGGATGAAGCACTCTGGGCACAAAGCCCCCTCCAGAACCAGTGGAGACTGTTATCCACTTGAGATACTGTGGCTTTGCACTCCCCAGGATTGAACAGTGGGCAAACCACCCACTGGAGAGACTTGTGAGACTGTGGCTTTGCACTCTCCAGGATTGAACAGCGGGAAAACCACCCACTGGAGAGACTTGTGAGACTGTGGCTTTGCACTCCCCAGGATTGAACAGTGGGAAAACCACCCACTGGAGAGACTTGTGAGACTGTGGCTTTGCACTCCCCAGGATTGAACAGCGGGAAAACCACCGACTGTAGAGACTTGAGAGATTGTGGCTTTGCACTCCCCAGGATTGAACTGTGGGCATGGAGCCCCCTCGTGGATCTGGCGTTGTGCACTCAACTGGCTGAGGTGACTCCCCCTTCCCTTCCCCCTGAGGCGCCTGTTTTATTTCTAACTGATGGCCCTGCAGTGTTCTCTCCGTCTTGTTCGGGTATTGAGTGTGTGCCTCGCCCATGCCTTTTGGGCCCAGTGATCCACGGACTATGATGGTGGAATCCCTTGGATTTGTGTTCTTGGTGTATATAATTGTATATAGTATAAATGTATATATTTGTAGATATTTATGATGTATGTAATTGAATATATCACTAATATGCGACTCATTTCCTTTTGTTCTTGCATTCTTCCAGCGTAGTTTGGGGGGTGTAACTGTTATGTATCAATATGTATTAGCGTGTGTGTTGTAGTGGGTGAGGGAGAGGGTGGGGGTGTTGCATGTGTGTGTGTCACTGTTTTTTCCCTCCACCTCCCCTGTGTCGTAGGTGCAGAACTCACTGTAGTCTTCGCCGCCGGCATTCTTGCTCCTGGTAGAGGAGCAGGAAGATAAAGGCTGGCAGAATCTGGAGCTCGGGTTCCATGGCGTCCTGATTCCTCGTGGGGTGTGTAGAGGTGAGCGTTTTCCCTTCGAAGTCCTGTTTCCGCCGTGTTTTTGTTTGCGGTGAATCCGCCCCGAAAAAGGTGGCGGATTGGTGGGTTGTAATAGTGTGGGTGGTACATTGTCCTCCGCCTGTCTGTTGGCGGTTACCGCTGCGGTGTTTGCTTGCACCGCCGTGGCGGTCGGAGTGTTAAAGTGGCTGTCTATGTTGGCAGTTTTCGCCACGGTCGTGATTCCATTTTTTTTTCTGCCAGCCTGTTGCCGGTTTTACCGTCGCTTTAACACCGACCGCCAGGGTTGTAATGACCACCTATGTGTCTTAGGGAAGCAAGAAGCAAGACATGATTGAGACAATTGACAGCTTAAGAAAACAAGCCCTCCACAAGGTGTTAGAGGTTCCAGTAAGGATCTAGTCAGATGCTCTTCTAAGCAAAATTGCAGGGGTGTTTGCCCAGTTTTTTGGTCTCCAGAGGAAAGCGGAGCTGAATATGGTAGTTAAGGGCTTTTGAACTTCCATATTATCCTAGAAACCAGATGATGGAACTGGTGATAGCAGTGTTGGTGGGGACCATTTTGCAGAGGAAGGGAAACAAATCTTGCAGACAACCATGCAGACGAAAACTGTGATGACAGTGGAGAGTACTGTGTTATTTTCCAAATCTTGAGGCCTAATTTTGCCAAGTAAAGGCATTTGATTTGAATCAGTAAAGAGCTAGCAGCAAAATGTGTTATCTTATCAGTGGGTTTCCTGGGAATTTGCAGGGAGGGTCAAAATGGCAAATGTTTGTGATCACATAGATTAACTCAGTGAAGGCCTTACTGGAGAATCTATTTTGTCACTTCCTGCAGCACTTCCAAGCTCATACAAGAACTTCAACCAATTCAAGATCTAGAGCTCAACAAAAGCCATATAAACATTTAAACATTTGATATCCCCTTTCAACACTATTTTCAGCTTGAAACAACATCTTCTTGCTTGACACTTCAAGCAGAAATGTTCCTCCACTGTTCTATTGACCACTTGACACAAAACAAGCAAAACTAAATCTACTCTATTTCAACTTGAAAGAATATGAAACTTAGGGCCAGATGTAGCAAATAAAAAATTTGCGAGTTGCAAAGTGCGAGTCCATGCGACTCGCAATTTGCAACTCACAAATTGGTATGCAGTACGGTGTCTCAGACACCGACTGCGACTCGCTATGGGGTCGCAATGACCCACCTCATCAATATTCATGAGGTGGGTCGCAAATTGCGGCCCCATAGCGAGTATAGGGACTCGCAAACATGGAGGCCTGCTGTCGTCAGCAGACCTCCATGTTCGTGACTGCTTTCAATAAAGCAGTTTTTTTTTTTTTAAGTGTAGCCCGTTTTCCTTAAAGGAAAACGAGCTGCACTTAAAAAAAAAAAGAAACCTTTAGTTTCGTTTTTTTTTCAGGGCAGGTAGTGGTCCCTTGGACCACTACCTACCCTGAAAAAATTGTTTTGGGTCCATTCACAAAGTGGAAGGGGTCCCATGGGGACCCCTTCCAATTTGCGAGTGGGTTACCATCCACTTGAAGTGGATGGTAACTGCGACACCATTTGCGACCGCGTAGGCGGTCGCAAATGGTATTGCATACCACTCAGAATCGCAAATAGGAAGGGAACACCCCTTCCTATTTGCGATTCTGAAATGCATATTGCGAGTCGGTCCCGACTCGCAATATGCATTTCTGCATAGCAAAGAGGCATTTGCGCCTCACAAACGGCGATTTTCGCCGTTTGCGAGGCGCAAATCCTTTGCTACATCTGGCCCTTAAAGTACAAATCAGTGTAACAGTCTTAAGGGAGGGATTAGGAGAGACATCGCTAAACTCGGAGTCTTTAATAAAATCCAGATTCGCCAAATACGTCATCACGCCGACTACGATGGCAACGACACCTGCCAAGTCGACCAATGCCACCTACCAACGGGCAAGGGTATTGCTCAAAGGAAAATCTCTGGATCCAGTCTGACACCTAGGGGAAATTCTAAGGTGAGGAATCTGCATCTAGAATATGTCTCTATCAAATATTTGGTTACCAAAGGTAAGTAATGACGTATTACGTAAGTAATGACGTATTTGGCCAGCTGGTTCACCCCCGACCTGCAGGCCTCCAAACGGAAATGTCGAAGATTGGAGAAGACCTGGCGCCTTGCACCCACTGAATCCAACCACACGGCCCTCAAGACTGCCATCCGCAAACATCACCAGCTGATCCGCACTACCAAAAGAACCTACTACAAAAGCCGATTAGACACCAACGCCCACAACAACAAAGAGCTCTTCAGCATTGTCAAAGAACTCACCAACCCCAAGACCGGCTCCCATGAACCCTCGCCATCACAGGAACTCTGCTACTCCCTCGCCACCCACTTCCGTCAAAAGATCGAAGATATCCACAACAGCTTCAAACCCCAGACCCATCAGCCAACCACAGAAAACCACGAACCCAACGCTTCAAACAACACCAACCCTCTATGCTCCTGGACCCACGTCAACAATGAAGACACCATCAACACCATGGCCTCCATCCACTCCGGCTCCCTCCCGGACCCCTGCCCGCACCAGATCTTCAACAAAGCCAGCAACATCATCGTATCCCACCTCTGCGCCATCATCAACAGCTCCTTCGATACAGCCACCTTCCCGGAGAGATGGAAACACCCCAACGTCAACGCCCTGTTGAAGAAACCAAAAGTAGATCCAGACGACCCCAAAAACTACCGGCCCATCTCCCTCCTCCCCTTCCCAGCAAAGGTCATCAAAAAAATCGTGAACAGCCAACTATCCCTCTACCTAGAAGACAGCAAAGCACTCAATACCTCCCAATCAGGATTTCGCAAGAACCATAGCACGGAGACCGCACTCATTGCCGCCACAGATGACATCAGGAACATGCTTGACAAAGGTGAAACCACAGCGCTCATCCTCCTGGACCTTTCCGCAGCTTTCAAAACCGTCTGTCACCACACCCTTCGAACACGCCTCCACAACACTGTGATCCGCGGAAAGGCCCTCGACTGGATCACCTCCTTCCTCTCCGGCAGAACCCAGAGAGTCCGCCTTCTGCCCTACCTGTCCGAATCCTCCAAAACCATCTGTCGCGTCCCACAGGGATCCTCCCTCAGCCCAACACTTTTCAACGTTTACATGGCTCCCCTCGCCAACATCGCACGATCCCAACACATCAACATAGTATCCTACGCAGACGACACCCAGCTGATCATCTCCCTCACGAAAGACCCCACAACAGCAAGAAACAACCTCCACAAGGGACTTCACGCCATTGCCAACTGGATGGAATCAAGCCGCTTCAAGCTAAACATAGACAAAACAGAGGTCCTCATCCTCGGCAACAACCTCTCTGCCTGGAACGACTCCTGGTGGCCTACCTCCCTCGGAGCCGCCACCACCCCTACCACCAAAGTACGTAACCTGGGCATCATCCTCGACTCAGCACTCAACATGACTCAGTAGGTTAACGCAGTCTCTTCTTCCTGTTACAACATCCTCCGCATGCTCCGCAAGATCTTCAAGTGGATTCCTGTTGAAACCAGAAAAACAGTCACCCTTGCCCTAGTCAGCAGCCAACTGGACTTCGGCAACGCACTCAATGCAGGAACCATGGCCAAACTACAAAAGAAAATGCAACGTATCCAAAGTGCCTCCACCCGACTCATCCTTGACGTCCTACGCCACAACCACATCTCTGCCCACCTCAGAGAACTACACTGGCTACCCGTATCGAAGAGGATCACCTTCAAACTACTCACCCACGCACGCAAAGCCCTCCACAACAAAGGTCCGGCCTACCTCAACGACAGACTCACCTTCCACACCCCCGTCTGCCAGCTCGGCTCCGCCAGCCTCGCCCTCGCCTCCGTCCCCTGCATTCATCGCACCACCACCGGAGGAAGATCCTTCTTTCACCTCGTCGCCAAGACCTGGAACTCCCTACAGCTCCAACTACGCCAGACCAAAGACCTCCTGACCTTCAAAAAATGACTCAAGACATGGCTATTCGACCAGTAGCATACCACCCCCACCCCCCTGCCCCCCCAGCGCCTTGAGACACTGACGGGTGAGTAGCGCGCTTTATAAATTGACTGATTGATTGATTAACTTGTACTTTAAGGAAAAATCGTAGGCAATCGTTATGGGTGTTCAAAGATCCTCAACAATGCACACCCTGCATGCTCAACAGGCTTAACATAGAATTGTGCCTAAACAGCAACATTCAACCAATTAGCTTCCCTATGACATCCTCCAAATGGCCTCTCAGTAAAAAGTTTTGCTTGCTATTCCCCCGATACATAGTTAAGAGGGTGGTTCCTTGGAATTTTGTTGCTCTTTTGTCTCTCTGCTACCCTCTTCTCAGACGGGTCTCCTCCAGAAGCATCCATGATCACTGTGATATAGTAGTATTCAGTGAAAACACAAATTAAATTATTTGGGTGGTGGCCTTTTCACTTTACAGAGGATGTTTTATTGCTGAGGTGGAGTATTGATTGTTTATGGGACAGTGCTTGAATATGGGATAAAACTCTGTTTGGTCTAATATAAAGAAAATAGATTTAAATCTATTGCTATGAGTTGTATATTATAAAACTATAATTTAATTAAAACACTGCATTGCTCTTCGTTAGAGGAATTGATCTGAGGGAAAATTCACAAACATTAATTGTCTGTTCAATTGCTTCTTATTTTGCACCATTTAAATGTGAACCAGATCATGTTATTTACATGATGGTTACAATGCTTAATTTGTGAAACTAAGAGTGCTGGTGCCTGCAGCTCTGCTCAGAAGCCGGTAGCTAGTGGGATTAAACTTCAGAGCACAGAGTACCAAAGTTGTGCTCTTTAATTCACTACCAGACTATCCTTGCCCCTTTTTTTCACTCTTGCAGGTTCGCGCTTTCTCCCTTTGTGATGGTTTTGTCGTCATTCTCTTTCTCGGTCTTTGTGATCTGTGTGTCTTTCCCCCTCTCGGTAAGTATCTGATGCAGGAAAATAAGCATTGGTGCTCCCCCCACCAGCAACAACTGGTCCAAATTAAGCCCTGGTTAGGAAACGTTTTCTAAATAAAGATGTGAACTTACAGCACAAAACTCGAGGGAAATACTATGGAAACTATGTACATAATGTTTGGAGTTCCACTGGAGGGCTCTCCAAAGAGGAAGCGGGTATTTCAACCTGCAGTCTGAACTGTACGCGTGAGTCACAGCTTTAATGAAGGGCCCATTTAAAATTTAAATGCTGATTCCACTTGAGGCGTTCATTGAAATGCATGGCATGGAAGGGTGATTTGGAAGGTCACAGCTTCAAGGGTTGGAATAATAACGGGCCAGATGTAGCAAGATCAGAATTTGCGATTCTGAAATTGCTAGTCGGTGCGACTCGCAATTTCAGAATCGCAAATCCTGATGCAGAACAGTGTCTCAGACACCGGCTGCGACTCGCTATCGGGTCGCAAAGACCCACCTCATAAATGTTAATGAGGTGGGGCGCATTTTGCGACCCCATAGCGAGTCCCTGCACTCACAGGGATGGTGGCCTGCTGAAGTCAGCAGACCTCCATGTCTGTGACTGCTTTTTCAATAAAGCAGTTTTTATTTTTTATTTTGCAGCCCGTTTTCCTTAAAGGAAAACGAGTTGCAAAATAAAAAAATATAACAAAACCATTTGGTTTCGTTTTTTCAGTGTAGGCAGTGGCCCATTGGACCACTGCCTGCTCTGAAAAAACCTTTTTGGCAACATTCACAAAGGGGAAGGGGTCCCATGGGGACCCCTTCCCTTTTGCGAATGAGTTACCACCAGTGTGACACTGGTGGTAACTGCGAATTGCGATGCGAGTCGCAAATAGGAAGGGAACACCCCTTCCTATTTGCGAGTCGCATTCACAATTTGCGAGTCAGTACCGACTCGCAAATTGTGAATGTGCATTGCAGAAGGCTATTTGCATGGCGCAAACTGCGATTTTCGCAGTTTGCACCATGCAAACGGCTTCCTACATCTGGTCCAACATTTTTTACTAGGCAAAGTAATTTTTAGGTCTGGTCTTTGAGACAGCTGTCTTCCAGCTAATTGCTTTGCCCAATTATTCATGAATATTATGCATAATCAGAGGGGCTTTTGGTCAGAGAGTTTCAGCCAATTGTCATTTGCATTTTGCTTCTGCCCAACGCAGCATACAGGGATGGGGCAATAGGTCAGTCTACTTTCCCCATGGCTCTCTTCACTTTCAGTGACTTCGCAAAGGTTATGCACATAGTTCACATAGTCTGCTTCTCTACTGTAACAAAGCTAGTTTACACAGAGCTTTTTATCATATTTTAAGCCACATTTACAAGGCCCTAGCTCCTCCTTGAGCCACATTAGTGTAGTCTTTTTATGCTTATGTGGCTCAAGAGGCAATTTTCGCCGTGCCATATTAACAAAGTGGCACAATGCATGCATCATGCCACTTTTTGACCGCTTGTGCCACCTTATGCCTGCGTCAAGCATAATGTATGCAAGGCGGGCGTTCTGGCATTAGGAGGTCCGCAAAAATGGCACAGTGAAATCTAGAAGATTTCACCCCTCCATTTTTGCTCTGAGCAGGCGTTAAAAATAACAGAAAAAATGGCGCAATGAAAGCTGTTAGTTTTCACTGCGCCAATTGTTCTGGCCTCCTAGCGCCGGAACTCCCCCCTTGCATACATTATGCCTGCTCCAGGCATAATGTGGTGCAAGGGTTTACAAAGGGGCACAGTGCAAGCATTGCACCACTTTGTAAATATGGCGCATGGGAAATGCCTCCTTAACACCACATTTGGGTAAAAAAATGATGCAAATATGGCACACGGTGGCGCTAGGGGCTTCTTAAATATGCCCCTAAGGCTCAGATTTAAGAGAGTCTAGCACCATCTCACGACACATTAGCATCAGTTTAGTGTGTGTAATGTGGCGTTAGATGGCCAAAAACATTGCACCATATTTACAAAGTGGCGCGATGCATGCAATGTGCCACTTTGTGACCCCCTGCATCACATTATGCCTGCACCAAGCATAATGTATGCAAGGGAGGTGTTCCCCAGTTAGGGGGGTGCTGAAAAAATGGCCCAAAGAAATCTAACAGATTTCTTTTCGCCATCTTTTTCCAGGATTTTTAATTCCTGCTCAGAGCAGGCGTTAAAAGGTACTGTTCAGGTTTGGTGCTAACCCTGAACAGTACATCAATAGCCTCATACATTCTGACGCTATTGCTCCCTACCCTGCGCCATGGTGCGCCGTATTTTAAAAATGATACACACATGGTGGCCGTAGGAAGGGCGCTAAAGGCCTCAAGGAAAGTGGCACTGCACAGGGTGGAGCGCCACTTTCCTTAAACCTGGCGCTAAGGCCCAGATGTAGGTAGGGAAAAATTAGCGACTCGCAAATTGCGATTCTTTGCGACTCGCAATTTCCGACTCGCTAACTGCAATGCAGGTAGAAAATGCGAGGACACTTTGCGACTCGCACACGGAGTCGCACCGCAAATAGCGAGTCCGCTGTTTGCGAGGTCGCTTTTTGCGACCGCGCAAAAAACGGATACGCAATTTGCGAGTGGGTGTCGCAAATTGCGACTGTGCCGAAAATTGAATGCAGGTGCTGCAGAACACTCTGGAAAACACTTCCTGGCACATGATGATGACATCACAGCCAGGAAGTTTACAAATACACCTGGGAGGAGGGAGGACCACACCCATTTCTACTTCAGCACAGCAAACAAACAGAGCTCCTGCAACCATGGCTGAAAACCCAAGGAAGAGGAAACTTAAGTTTGCTGAAAAAGAATTGGAGGTGCTGACAGAGGAGTGCTGTCAGCACCATGACCAGTTGTTTGGCAGGTCAGCCCTCACCATGCCAGAGACAGAGAAGAGAAGACTCTGGCAGGAGATCCAGGACAAAGTCAACTCCCTGGGGGTCAGCCACCGGAGTGTGGAAGAATTTAAAAAAAGGTGGTACAACCTGCGCTCCCGGACCAAGGAGAGGGTGGCAGAGCGGCTTCGGGAGATGAGAGGCACAGGAAGGGGACCATCAACAGTACCACCACCCACACCCCTGGAGGAAAGGGTAGAAGAGACCCTAGAGCCTGAGGCTGTAAGCGGGATGGGAGTTCTGGACACCTCTGAGGCAGGACCATCAACCGGTGAGTACCATGTGACATGCATGTACCCTCATTAATGCCATACCCCCACCCACCTTGTACAAAGGAGCATGCACAACCAAAACAGCTCCATTTCAGAGTAGCAAACACCAGAATGATGCATTATGGGCAACATAGTCAAGTAGGCAGTTCATAGGCAATAGTTTATTAGGAAGTTGATAACAGATAGTAGATACTGACAGTGTGTTCCCTATGTCCCACAGGTCTCCCACAAGACACCCCCACCAGCCCAAGCAGCCAGGGGCCACTGGTCAGCCAGCAGGCACATGAGGGAACAGGACCAGCCACCACTGCTACCTGCACCACTGACACCATGTCCCCTCAGGAAACACCTGTTGCAGTAGTGGTGTGGGAGCCTGCACCAGGTACGAGCCAGAGTGCCACGGGAGACAACACAGGGCCTCCACCGCTTCGCAGGCGACATGGAACATCAACATCAGAGTGGCAGGCAGAGTCAGGGCATGCCTCCACATCACCAACCGAGGCCGCACTTCTACGGGGTCAGCGCCTGCAAACACAAGAATTGAGGAGGATTGGTGGGGCATTGTGGTGCTTTGAACGCAATCATGGCAACAGTATGCAGCTGGTACATTCGGAGTTGCAGGTGATCAGTACCAACATGGGTGACCTTGCACTTTCCATGCACCAACTAGTGGCAGGACTGCTAACGCAGACTGAGAGTGCACAGCGCAGGGACCGCCAGCTGCTGCACCGCCTGGACAGGATGTCCACCTCAATAGTAGTGAACACAACAGGTCTGTCTAGGCGCACAGTCAGCCACCAGGTGGACATGGGCCACTTTGCTGGTGACGTGGCACGGGGACTGGGCCGTCTCAGCCATGCTATGGACCTCATGGAGGCACGGCAGGTGGGCAGGGGCACAGGCGACACGCCACAGGACAGTGAGGAGAGCTCCACTGTCAGCAGTGTCTCTGCCGGTGACACCAGGGTGCTTCGCAGTGGAAGCACAAGGCAGGGCACTGCTGACCCCCCTAGTACCAGCCAGGCTGGCCGAGCCCGCCGTAGGGTTTGAGCTCCACACAGTCCTGGGGTTGGGGCACATGACGTCAATGTGTCCTATGCCAGGTGGTCTATTGAAGCCCCTGAACTGTTCCTATTGTACATAGTTTTGTTATTTGCACTTATTAAATCACTTGTTCTTTCCACTTAACACCTGGACTCTTTGTGTGTGACATTGGTGAGTATGGTAAAAGTGAGCACGTACCTTCCAAAGTATTGGTTTGCAATGTGTTCCCGTCTCAGTCTGCCTTGATTTGCGATGCTCCTATCCCCATGATGGCGATGTGGCAGCTCTTGCTCTTCATCCTCAGAATCTGGGTCTTCAGGGGTGAGAGGTAGCCCACGTCTGGTGGCAATGTTGTGCAGGATAGCGCATGGAACAACTATTTTGAAAGCTGTTATTGGGGTATACTGGAGGGCACCTCCACTTCTGTGGAGGCATCTGAACCTTGCTTTCAGCAGTCCAAAGGTACGTTCGATTATGTTCCTGGTCCTCTTATGTGCACTGTTGTATCGCCTCTCGGAATCATTGCTGGGTGTTAAGTACGGAGTTAGTATCCATGGACATAGTGCATATGCTCTGTCACCTGTTTGGCACAAAATGTACAATGTTAGCAAGGCATGGGTGGTTTGCACATTGACCTGTGTGCATGTCTTCAAGGTGTATTCAGCTCTAACTAGGAGGTATCCGTCTCCAAACTCCCCACGTTCCAGGCTTTGGTGTATCCCACTGTGCCTAAAAATGTAGGAGTCATGAGTACTCCCTGGAAATTTGGCAACCATGTCAGTGATGACATAATGGGCGTCACATACCACCTGTATGTTGAGTGAGTGGGTACACTTCCTATTGCGGAACAGATATTCCAGGTTTGCAGGAGTGCATATTTGTATATGTGTCCCGTCTACACACCCTATGACATGGTGGAAGTTGGCAATCCTGTAAAATTCCAACTTGGTGCTATTGATTTCTGCCTCATTCCTGGGTAGGTATATGTATCGGGACATGTGTGTGAGTAAGGCATCTAGGAATGCCCTAAAGAACCGTGAGAGTGCACTTTGGGATACCCCACCTGCCACAGCAATGACCCCCTGATAGCTACCCGAGGCCAAGAGGTGCAGTGAGCATAGCACTTGCACATGCGTAGGGATGGCGCAGCCGCGCACAGTCTGGCGTTCTAGCTGTGGTTTGAGTAATTCTATTAGATCTAGTATAGCTGCGCTGCTAAGTCTATATTTATTTATCATATATTTCCTCCTCAGTTTGCTGGAAGAGTGTCTGCCTTGTTCTGTATATCTTCTCCTGTCTCTGGCTCCTCCTCTGCTGGGCGGCGTGGGCTCTCCTCACTGCTATCAGGTATATCTCCGCCATCTTGAGTAACCCAGATGCCTTCTGGGTCTCCTTTTATACTTTGGTAATGGTTACCACCTGCTCTGAGTTAGTGGGAAATTGGAAGTGCAAAATGGGCTTTTTGCGACTAGTCGCAATTTGCGAGTTGCTATTGCATATGGTTTGCGACTCGCAAATTGCGACTTCCTATTTGCGGGTCGCAAAATGGGATCGCAAATTTTGCGAGTCGGTAAAGGCATGCGTCACATTTTGCGAGTCAGAAATGGGATTTTTGCATCCCATTTCTGATTTTGCGGAGTCGCAAATTGCGATTCGGGCCATTTGCGACTCGCAAAAGTTTGCTACATCTGGCCCTAAGTGTTTAACTCAGTAGCTGTCTCTTTTTTTGAGGGCCTCATTATGTGGTGATGCATTTTTCTGTTGTTCTAAATAAAAACAAGCATTTGCAATGCAATATGGTCTCACATTTCTCAGAGTTACAGCTATTCGCAGTTGTAAACTCCAAATCGGACATTTCTTGCCACATTAAATGGAAAAAAACAGCACGATTGCGCTGCTACAGTTAACTCGTACGGACAGTTGAAGACGGAATGCAGGTAGAAAAAAAATGCAAAAAAAGAGCGTGATCGCCCTGCTACAGTTCACTCATAGTGAAACCTATTGGCAAAAGTGCAATTATGTACGTAACCGGCAAAAGTGCAATTAACTATGTAACAGGGTCGATGTCATGCAAAGCACTGGACTTCTGCCAAATGATATCGCGCTGCGAAAAAAAGATAAAAAGTAGTCCACAAACCTGATGGGAAACAGCGAGCCTCGCATGTTTTCAGTACTTGTTCGCTGCGCTCGAGGAGGGCTAACCACCGAAAAAGGTATGACGTATGCATGCCTTCCACTAATGAAGACAAGCAGATTTTTAAAGGTAAGCCCACACGAACCAATGAAAGACACTGACGTAACATGGACGGGGCTCCGAGCCCTTTTCTATCTACTAAAGCTTCTCGCAAGTGAAACGAATGCGCAAGCGCATGCGACACAGGCTCGACCCTAGTAAATAACAAGCATTTACAATGCAACGGGTCTCGCGTTTGCTCATGTTAGAGCTGATCGCGTTGTAAACTCCTAACCCGACTTTTCACCTATCGGGCAAAAGTGCATTTATGTACATAACCCGAAAAAGTGAAATCAAGTATGTAAAGCGCTCGACTTCTGCCAAGCGAGATCGCGCTCGTAAATTAGAGAAAAAAAAGTCCACGAGCCCGATGGAAAACAGCGAGCCTCGCATGTTTTCTGTACTTGGTCGCTGCGCTCGAGGAGGGCTAGCCACCGGAAGAGGCATGACATATGCGTGCCTTCGACTAATGAAAGCAAGCAGATTTTATTAGGGAAGCCCACGAACCAATAAAAAACACTGACGTGAAGTTGACAGGGCTCCGAGCCCTTTTCTAAATACAAAAGAGTCTCGTTGCGATACGCATGCGCGAGCGCATGCAACTCAGGCTCAACCCTAAAAATAATTATAAAAAGCAGGGCACAAATGAAAGACTTGTTTAAAGAATCACTTATAAAATGACCACATCCACGAATATTTTTTTTAATTAACTTTTTGTATTCCAAACATATGAGAGCCGCGTTTAGCTTCTATTTTTTCTTTCCCTTTGTATGTCAGAGGCTTACAACAATAAATTAACCATTTTACAGCTTGCAAAGGCCATACTTCTAGGATTCGACCATGCTTGTTTTGAAAGGAGACAATAACCCTTGTCTTAAAATATGCTCTTTTGCCACGGTTAAATGTCAATTATGCTAATGAAAATAGATAGCAATGTTTGTAATGCAGTTTTCGGTTTGTCCGGCTGAAGAAATGCACATTTAAGCTTTGGAAAAAGAAATCCCGATTAACAGGAAAACGTGCGCTTTCTAGGGAAACAGTGACCCCAGGTGGATGGTTTAGGTAGCTACAGTGTAAGAAAAGCATGTACCTGGCGCCATTTATCTGGTAACCCTGTGACAGAAAATTGTATTTATATAGCGTGTACTACCTCTGACGACAAAATGTATGTCTGCTCCACTAGTCGTTCAGAAAAGTGGAACTGACTGTGCCGTAGATATATTCAAATCTTACTGATTTTTAAGTAAATGTACCAGTTTTCTTAGAGGTCACTTAATTGTTATAGTATGGAGTATTTCACCGTCACCATCTACATCTGCGGTACAGAAGAAGCCCTTCAATTAAGACAGTTCAGATCTATTCTCTTTTTCTCTCTCTCCCTTTCTCCTTGCATCTCAGGTGAAATGGCTTTGCACAAGGCTAGGCAGAGGGCAGATGGCGACTATTCGGTTGCTGAGTGTAGGTGTGGGTGAGCCTGGCGGCCCACCCGCCCAACACTGAGCATTTGGTAGTTGACGGTGGCTGCGTCCGCCTCAATACTCCATGGGGCATATTTATACTCCGTTTGCGCCGAATGTGCGTCAAAAATTTTGACGCACAATCAGCGCAAACGTTGCCCCATATTTAAACCCTGACGCCCGAGTCCGCGCAAGGGAAAAATCTGCAATGTGCGCCATTTTCTGGATGCGCAACCCGCCCTGCGTTAATGATATGCAGGGTAGGCATTCTGTGCACTCCTGTACGTGAAAAAATTATGAAGCCCATGCTGTATGCGTGGAAATGTGACGCAACATGGACAATATGGTGGACATGTCATGTACCTTATTAATTTATTAATTTTCATATCATATTTTTTGACTCTGCATTCTGTGCACTCCTGTACGTGAAAAAATTATGACGCCCATGCTGTATGCGTGGAAATTTGACGCAACATGGACAATATGGTGGACATGTCATGTACCTTATTAATTTATTAATTCTACACTAGAACTGTAAACTCAGCCTCACAATAATGTAAGGGAACAATGAAGAAATTAATTTTGACTCTGCATTATGTGCAATGTTATGCGTCAAAAAATATGACGCACAATGTGTATGCGTGAAAATATGACGCATAACGGGAAAATAAAAACGGCGGCCATTTTATGCAGGAAGTGATGTAATAGGATATCCTGTTTACAAAATCTGTACTGGGAGTTAACTTTCACTTTCACTTTGCAGTCTCAGATTTATCTAGACTGTGTGGTTGTGTGAAAAGTGTAGTCCTGTGTTTAACTGCTTTTGTGTCCTGTGTACCTTGTATTTTGTCTTTTTGTGATCCTACTCTTGTTGTCTAATATTGTCTCAGTCTGTTTAGTGTACTTTTGTCCAATCCTGTATTTGTTTGTATTGTCTGTGGGAGTCTGTTCTGGGTAGTTTAACTTTGGGGTTAGTTGGGCTATTTTTCTTAAGTTTTCTTTTTCCTTCACTACTGTACCTTTCCCCATATACCACTTTTACCTGTTTATCTCATTTTTCTCCTTTAAATTAGTTAATATGTCAGGTAGGCCTCGGCTTGGCAGGATGGGTGAGGAGGAATTGGGGGGATTAATTTGGCTCGTTTGCCATTTCCTCCCACTCATGCTGGAGGCTGGGGGCCGTGTGATACAGGGGTATCACACGGAGGCACGTAAAGTCCGGTGGGGGAAGGTGCGCCATCACCTGGTCCGGGTGTACGGGAGCATGAGGAATGAGCATCAACTAAAGCACCGCTGGGCTGATCTCATATCCAGGGAGCAGGACCTGCTGGACCACCTGGGAATCCGGATTGGTGGCCATGTTGGTGAGTACAAATCAATTACATGTGAATAAAAGAAATCTGTGTGGGGACATGTGATGATTGTTAGCCAATCTGCTAGATAAGTAGCTGACTGTGTGTAATGCTGGGGAAACCTAGGCCCATATTTATACTTTGTTAGCACCGAATTTGCGCTGCTTTTTTACGCAAAAACGGCGCAAACTTACGAAATACAATTGTATTTTGCACGTTTGCGCAGTTTCTGCGTCAAAAAATGACGCAAATGCGGCGCAAAAAAAGTATAAATATGGGCCCTAATGTGTATTTGTTGCACAATGTGTAGGAAGACCAATGCTAGCAGTCAGATTGCTCATGTTTTCAACACATACCGGATGCCTGTAGCTGTATGTAATGTAGTGTTGCCTTTGTGTCAGACAAGCAACACGTTAATGCCTCTATTTGAACTCTACAGGTCATATTGGCCAGTGAGAAAGTCATGTAGAAACAACATACCTACATATGTTGACGCCATAGCTAGACAGAAAATTGTAAACCCATGATGATGCAATAAATGTGTGGTGCCTTCACGTCACATGAAGTTAGCTATGCTGTCCACACATATGTCACATGTGTGTCTGGTTGCTGTTTTGAAAATGTCCACCTAGCCTGTTTGATTGTGAGGGGTCATGCAGTCCTCAAGTAACCAGCTTTTGGATGTCTCTCTGGGATGCACATGATGAGATGTATGCAAGCCATTATTGTTGGGGCATTCTAATGGAGGGGTATCTTTGACAACACCTGACTGTCCTGGCCACTGCATGTGTGTAGTAGGGTGTGTAACTGTAGCAGGAGACTCATCCAATGTTAATGTTGAATAAACATTCATCCATGCAGTATGAGCATGTGGTAAAGTGTATCATTACCATGTCATATTCACACAGTGTCATAGTAACTGCAATTATTTGTCAGTGCACCGAGTCTGAGTATATTCTTCCTTTCATGCTTTACAGGTGGACCAGCACCGTACACCGTGGGAGAGGTGGCACATTTTGAGGACCCCGATACCTACAGTGAGTGTGGCCTGAGTGCTATATTTATTGTTTGCTAGTGATGCATGATGGACTACTGTGTGTTCCACAGAATTCATGATTTGTTGCGCTGGCCGTTCATTGGCATTGTTGCTTTACTGGGATTTCAAATATCACTTCTGTTTCTGTAGACCAATACTTAGCCATCTCTCAGATTTAGGGGCTGTAGGTCATTCCAGTTGGGCCACCATGGGGAATGGGATGAGTCATGTGGAATACACTGGTTAATGTAATAGTTGCTCTGGGACTTGGCTTGAACTGAGTCTGCATATCAGACTGATATTCTCCCAGATAGCTTTGGCAAATGGCTTGTATGAAATGTGCAAGCTTCCTAGTTGAGGATGCACTGTGTACACTGTCGGTTGGATCTTCCGGGGGCATGTACTTCCACTAGTTGAACTTGAAGTGTGTGACTAGAGTGCAATGGCCTAGGTGTTCAGTCGACTCATGATCATGGGTGTTCTTGCTCCTCTATGTGTGTCATAAAACATGCCTCAATGATAGTATGTGATGTTGGCCTGAGTCAGAGCATTTTGACATGTGTGGACCTTGGATATGACAATGTTTGGCTGACTCCAACGTGTTGCTAGCCCTTCATTGGTGTTGTGTGTGAAGGCACATACTTGTTGACCTTTCTATACACTCCTGGGTGTGCATTGAACCTGGGATTATTGGTTGTTCTTCCCACTCCACCCTCAAAGACTGCCATGTGATTGGGGATAGGGTACCTAGGACTGTAGTAACCAGTATGTTACACGTACTTGTGACCTTTTGCAACATTGTTTGCAACCTAGGGCCAGATGTAGCAAACAGTTTTCAAGTTGCAAACGGCAAATATCGCCCTTTGCGAGTGGCAAACGTCTGTTTGCTATGCAGAAATGCATTTTGTGAGTCGGAACCGACTCGCAAAATGCATTTCCGACTCGCAAATAGGAAGGGGTGTTCCCTTCCTAATTGCAACTCGCAGTGGTATGCAATTCCATTTGCGACCGAGTACGTGGTCGCAAAGGGAGTGGCAGTTACCATCCACTTGAAGTGGATGGTAACCCACTCGCAAACTGGAAGGGGCCCCCATAGGACCCCTTCCCCTTTGTGAGTGGACCAAACATATTTTGGCAGAGCAGGCAGTGGTCCAAGGGACCACTACCTGCCCTGAAAAAAAACGAAAATAAAGGATTTGGTTTATTTTTCTAAGTGCAGCTCGTTTTTCTTTAAGGAAAACGGGCTACACTTGGGGAAAAAAAAAACTGCTTTATTTAAAAGCAGTCACGGACATGGAGGTCTGCTGTTCCCAGCAGACCTCCATCCCCGTGAGTGCCCATAGTCGCTAAGGGGGCGCAAATTGGGACCCACCTCATTGATATTAATGAGGTGGGTCTTTGCGACCCCATAGCGACTCGCAGATGGTGTCGGAGACACTGTTCTGCATAGCAAATTGAAAGTCGCTAATTTCCGTCTTCCTACATCTGGCCCCTAGTGTACACATTTGGTTATGGCCCATGGGTTCAATATTAGCAAACCACAATTTACAAATGGCATTGAGTGAGGGTTGTGATAGTTATCACATAGAGTGAAATATGTAGTGAAGTCAGTATGCGAAAGAGGTTCAGCCATAATGTCAGATGCATTAGGCATTATTTGGATGAGTAGTTTAGGCTGATGTCATCCATCATGTAGAGACATGGATATGCTAGGTGTGAGATGCCCTTATGTATGCAGGCTTCACATGTACTTCCTCTGAGACTTTAAGTGAACTATGTTGTGACAATTGCAGCAACAAATACATTACAAGTAATGTACAAATAACCCATTGTGCTACTCCACCCAATGCAATTCCAAAGGTAAATATTTGCCATTTCTCTTCACAGCTGCAAACATGAGTGCCGCAGATAGACACCAATTTGAGAGGCGTGCCATGCGATACAGGCACATCCTGCAGGTGCAGTCGGGGTACCGGAGGATGGCCCGCAAATATCAATCAGATCGGGCCTCCGGGGAATGGTGGGCCTCACCACAGGGTGGGCCTACATTGCCCCCAACAGCCACCAACACCACATCCACCAGGTCTCCCCAAGTGGCCCCAGCAACGTCGGGCACAGTTGACCCTGGCTCCTCATCCAGACCTGGACCCAGCCATCTTCAACAACCAGGACAGTCCAGTGGGCATTCAACTGCTGGCACAAGGTCCACCTCGGCCGGCACACAGACAGCATCAGCCCCTCCTGTGGACCCAGCTGCATTCCTGGCATTGAGCCGTAAATTGGACAAGGTGTTTAATAAGGTGGACAAGCTGAGCCAGGCTGTGGCGTATATAAAAAAAATGGGTTCGCTCCATCAGGCGGACCCTACGGAGGGCCAACCTCTAGGACATTTGCCTTGTTTTACTTTTACCCCTTCCCTCTCTCCTCTTTCCTATTTTGTGCTATTAGTTGGGTTTTGGGGATTAGTATTAGGTTAGTATAGGTAATTAGCTTAGTTAGTGTTAGGGAAGAGGGTGGGGGGTCCTTAATCTTTCTATCTTTATTTTTTGGGTGGGTGGGTGGGGGTCAATGTTGGGATTCCTGTTTCTTTAAAAAAAAAAAATCTAACAAAAAAAAATAAACCAAAAAAATATATGCTTGTTTAGGATAGTATAGTATGTGTGTAGGTTAGTAAGTGTTGTCCTGCATGTGTCCTGTCTCATAATGGTGGGTGGGGGGTTGATGTTTAGATCGTTTCGTTATATGTGTAGAGTTAGTTTAGCTTAGGTTAGTTAGGGACAGTTGTGGGTTAGTAGTAGTCAGGTTAGATTAGTGTAGGTATTACTTTTCTCTTAGTTGCCTCTTGTGTGAATAAATAGTAATAAATATATAGTTAACCCTTTACATGATGCGTTAGGTGCTACTTTATCATGGCCTTGAAATCAGTGTAGGTGAATGTTTTTGTATGACATTAGTGTCCTATGCTAGCCATCCCCAGAAAATGGAGGTTTAACATGCCAGCTACCCCTGTGATCACTTGGTAAGTATCCACCATTTGGGAGACCCACCATTGGTAGTTTGCATTGATCACCAAGGTTTTGTGTTGGTGAGTATGTATTCTACTTCACAAAGTGTGCTTCCAGACTTGTTATTGTGGGTAATTTCATAGGTCGGAATGCAGTGTGATATTCAGGGAGATCATTGCAGATGAGGTGTTGTTAACACTCTTGTCTTGTTGCCTTCATTGCTGACCTACATCATGTGTGTGCTAATTCTGCATGACTTTACTTCATGGAACTATACTCAGAAAGGGTGATTGACGCAGTGTTATTTGTTTATGTTTGCTTACATTTTGCAGCATAATTTCATGTTTTAGTATTGCATGGTGCCTACATATCTCAGCCACCATTAGTTGACTAGAATTGCTATAGATGGTGCATCATTCTGTCCAAAACACCATGATTGTGTGTGGTTAGTCCCTTCATCAGTTATGATGCAATCCTGGCCACTGCACAGATGTATCAGACTACATGATGTCAGGACAGTTGTATTGACAAGCTACATGGTTGCCACACAGGCACTTTGGAGTTATGTACTGCACAGTTGAAGTGTGAAATAACACAGAGACATATTAGGTGTGCAAGTGCTATTTATTTATAGGTGCTGTAGTGCAAAATGTCCATTGTCCATGATTGCTGGGTCCGTTCTGGTGCATTCTTACATAGTGATCCTACAGAAGGGGTGTGGATGATGCTCCTGACATGCTGGGGTGATGTCACAGACAGTGCAGAGGGACAGGAATTGGCAAATAGTAGGAGAGAGACATTCACTGGCAATGCTGACAAGTCATACAGTGGATTGCAGAACAGTCATTGAGTGTAGTTGTAGTGAGACTGGCATTTGTCAAAACGTAGGACCTTGGTCAAAGTAGGCCATGGTGCAGGGACTAGTGCTTCCGGGTACTCTTCCGTGTGAATGTGATCTGTTCCATGTCTTCTTCTTCTGATGTGTGTGTTGCCTGGTTTGTCCTTGTTGTTGTTGGTTGTGAAGGGGCAACACACACCTCAGTGTTAGAAGACGTGGAGGCAGACATCCCGGGGGCTGCTCCCTGTGGAGTTATTAAGGGCAGTACTGCAGCAAGGAGGGCCTGCTGGTTTTTGAGAATGGCAGCCACATCACGATGGTAGGCAGCCAGGTCGGCTCTGAGGGAGTCATGATTGCATTCGTGCACATGTTGACTGGATTGCAGTTGTAGGTGTTGTGTCAACTGGATGACAGCTGTGCTGATTTCCTTCTGTGTTTTGGCAAGTTCCTGCAAGAGAGATGTTCGGGCTTCCGTAGCAGCTGCCTGATCTGCAAATGACGTCAAGCACGAACGCACCCCCTCAAGGCTGGCTGCCATGTTTTGCATCCCCACCCGCACCTCCTTGGCCAGCTCCCGCTGGACACCAACTACAGTTCTTTCAAAGCTGGTGCCAGTGTCGTCAGACTCCTCAGCTGTGTTGGAGCTGGCAGGTCTCACAATTGGGGTGGTGGGTGGTTCTTCTGTGATGGCTGCTTCTTCTGTGCTCCTCCTTGTGACTGAAGGTGGGGTCCGGAGGCTTTCAAGGACCTTTTGGATGGTCTCCTGGGACATATTTATGGGCTCGTCATCCATGTCATCAGGGAAATCAGGGACAGGCATATCTGCAGGAGATCCATGTTCCTCTGCAATGAAAAAGGGTACAATTAGTGTGTCTGTGTTGTGACAATTTTGCCATAAGATGCAAGCCTTTGGATGACTTAACTTTGTGCTCTGGTTTGGTATTGGTATCTGCTGTCCTTCATATGGGCATTGTTATAGGCCTATGGCCCACCTGTGTGTCACATGTATGATATTGAGTTATCAGACTTGTCTGCCTAATTGCCTCTAGGTGTTGCTTTGTCCAAATGTGGGAATAGCCATCTTTTTGTCCTACTCGTCCCTCCGTGTATATCTATTCTTATGGAGAGACATTTTGTCGCGTGGGCTCTCATTATCCTACATGAGATTACTGGATTTCTAGGCAGCAGGATAGCTAATGGTGTGGGGGACTGAGTCTGACCCACTTGTAAATAACTCTGTCACCCTAATTCTTTCTTGTTGCTCTGGCTAACTAGCAGTGCCTCATGTCTCCCACGGCAAAGAAATGATTAGACAGCCGAGCGCATGACATCTTTGGAACTTCTCTGGGAAGTCGTGGTCACTCAGATCCAAACCAATTCTCTCTTTTCCAGTATGATCTCATATACAAATGACAAAGACCATATTGGTTTTATATGATGATTTCATAAAACAACTGACTTTTAGATAATTAGGTGTGAGCCACAATAACCCAAACAATACAACATGGTAGAATTGAAATAGTCACCAGGAGTGTAACACATTTGAACAAAGCTATCATGGTGCCTAACTGTTTCTACTCTCCCTCTGCTTGTTCTATTTAGAGCACAGCATGTTTAGCTTGGAGCTTGCCTGTCTGAATCACTGGGGAGACATCAGCCCTCATATCTGAGCAATGGCCTGTGATCTGGTTCAGCATCTGCAGCAAGGCGGGCAGCGTCTAGTTGTGGTTCACTGTTCGGAAACTCCCTCTTGCGTGTATTGTGACAAGGAAGTGATTTTATAACTAACATGTCATCGTGATGACAAAGTGTCCCTACGCAGGAACACCAAATCTGAACTCCTACCATGTCTATCGGCAATGTACCAGACTGTATCCTTGACTGGAGCACAGAGTGAATATGTTCTGGAGAACTGCAGTGCTGAAGTAGGCAAAACAGTCTGATATGACTAAAAAACAACACCGTAGAACTGGCTATTTACAAAATTACTGATACGAAGCCTAATAAATAGCATTTAGTGCAAAGTGCACAGAGGCTCTAAGCTGTTAGCAAATGAGTAAAAGTACATTCAGGGCAAGGTGCACAAAGGCCTAAAGCCTGAAGCTAATGCGCAAAGTATACGTAAAACTTACCACACTACACTTTGACTGGCTGTGGGTGTTGTGAATGCACTGGCAGCACACTTGCCTCTCAGGACCTGCCCCAAACACTTTTTATTCACATTGACCTAAATGTACATGTTATGTGGCATATCCTATGCATGGCAATGTTAGGATGTGTTATGGATGTACACATTGTTGATGTTTCGAGATGATGTTGGGTAATGTGTGTTTAATTGTATTGCCCTGTTTATCGTATCAAGGTCCTATTTGGTTCTCAGACTGTGCAGGTGTGTTTCAGTGACCAGTTGCATGTGTCCCCTCCTCAATGTTGTTCTCTGAGCAGTATGACATTAGTGATGTTGCCTTGTTAGCCAGGCACGTGAGGGACCCTGACGTATGCAGCATGTGTGTGTCCTTAGTGCTGTTTGGCTCCTATTGCTATTTATTTTGGCTGATGTATGTGTCAAGTATGGACATTGGCATTTGAGTGTACTGGCGCCTTTGTCTTATTTCTATAAATAGTTGCAGATGTCATCCTCACCCCCTAATTTAGGTAGGTATGTTCCATGGGGAGGTTCCTGCCATTTGCTACTATAGCTGCACAGAGATCAGAGGTGTTATTGTCAACTGTTGTCGCAGTTACATTGCAGTTGTTGTTTTGGCTACTGGATTACAGATGGGGACCTAGTTTATGTAGGATACATTTTGACTGACGAGTGCCTGGATTTAAGTATGACGTAGTGGCCTTCCCACCTGTCGCTGCCTTCCCTTGGCTCCATTGTTGTGATTACAGGATGGCCCCATGGGACTGTTGCTGGTGCTGTATATTGTCGTGCCCCACCTTCAGTCTGTGCTGGCCATGCCCCCCTGCCGTGCCCCTTTACCCATGCCACTTCATATATATGCTGAGTTACATGCATTGTGTAGTAGGTATTCCCCCCCCCGGTTGCAGTTATCATTATTGTATTATGATTCCCCATGCGACTTACCCTGCATGTGCATTGTGTCGTGGTAGTCTGCGCTGTCCTGTCCTTGAATCCCTGTGACGATCTCCTCAGGGATGACGGCTGCGACCATCTCCTCCATGTGGTCCAGGGCCTCCTGGTGTGCTGGACTCCCCCCTCCAGTCTGCAGTGCTGCCTTCCTGTTCCTGGCCATTTTTTCTTTTGTCCTACGTTTGCAGTCATGCCAGCGTTTCTTACACTCGGTGACTGTTCTGCGTTCTTCAGCCACACTGTTGATCTTGTCCACAATTTGTTTCCATATGGCCTCTCTCCTACTGATAGGCAATTTAGAGGTGATGAACAATTGGTGCTGGTGTTCCGTCACCTCTTTCACCAGGATTTCCTGCTCCTCTGCACTGAAGCAACACTTTCTTTTTTTTCTGAACTTGTCCTGGTTCCTGTATGGATCATCCTGGCTGGTTCCTGGTCTGCTGTCATCTTCCTGGGGTCTGTTGTGGCATCTGGGATCCATTTTGGCTCTCCTCTGCTGAAAGGGCTGTTTCCGCGGGTAAATTTGACGCAATTGCGTCAAAATAAACAGCGCTTTCTGGGTTGCGCTGTCGTAAATCGACCCACAGTCATTTGCGTCGCGTTAACGTTGGTTTCCTTTACGACTTGACGCCGCTGTGTGCGTCACGAAATAATGACTCCCACCTGTTTGTTGCGCCGCCGTGCGTCGAAGTATAAATTTGACGCCTGCACGGCGCATCGAAATGGCGTTAGCCGGCGCTAATTTTTTTGACGCAAAACTGCGTTAGCGCAGTTTTGCGTCAAAAAGTATAAATATGGCCCCATATGTTTCCTAGTGGCCCTAAACACCACCTTAAAAGACTTCTCAGGATAGGCTAGGTGAGAAAAGCTGAAAAAGGCAACTTAGGCCCCCTGACTATGAGAAAGGGGAAAAGAAGCCATGAAAGGGTGACATGGTGAGTAAAGGATCACCAGAAGATGCCTCCGCCCCGGGAAAAACACGAGTGAGGTATTGTGGGTGCATCGAACAAAAGGAACCCCAGTTGTTCTCGGAGAGTGCAGGGCAATAGGAGGGAAGATGACCCAGTGAGGCATCTCAGGAAACATCAGCTGCATAAAGCCTTGAAGGAAGTATCTTAGTGTAAGAGGACCAAAGGGTAAGTCACAGCCTTGGAAAGTCGAGGAAAGTTCTGGAGGGCACCTAGGAGGACTGTCCTCCCTTAAATTAACAACAAAAGGCACCACAGGATGACTGGCACCGGAGGGTTATCCCTAGGGGAAGACCTGTAAAAAGAGTGCCGCATGCTGTAACAGTGCATCACTGTTCTGATCAGCATTGTCTCACAGTGCCTTTGGGACAACTCTCACCAAACTGATCCCTGTTTTCACAAGGTGGATCTCAAGTGAAGGTGAGGGCTTCTGTTCACAAGTCTGACCTTATTTGGATTCTTATCTTCAATTCATAGGAGGAGGTGTTAGATGTTTGATGGACCTTTTGACTGCGCTTACAGTAATTCCCACCATAGGACTCATTTTCTAACCAAATCAATAACAAATATCAATCAACAGTATCAATACTCTTTGAAGTCAGTAAATCCACGCACCATGACTCACTACGCATTCTAGAGTTACCGTACAAATCAATAGCAAGAATAACTGCGCAATACAAATAGCATACATTTAGGTTCAGCAACTGAGCAATATCTGTTTATTATTAATGGCAACCTACTAACATTTACGGTCTTCCCTCTCTAACCTTCTGATTAGAACTGCATTTTTGGGCTTCATGCAAAACAATTTAGTCAACACAAATTTGGAAAAACATCTAGCTATGGCTCTATTGAATTAGCGGTTGGTACCTGGGAACAAAAGACAAATTACATCAACACAATAAAATTTTATTAATACCTTTCCTCAGTATGGATCAGCAAGCTGCGACTGTCTTCGTCAATCGGACATCTGTCCATCAGCATCAGAATCAGACCATGAAAGTAAATGGTTCAGAACAGGGGACTCTAAACTACCCGAACCATTTGTAAAGCATGATCTAAGGAATCATTATTCAGCATCAAAGTCTAAGCAATAAAGTTAAGGATAGAATTCTCTAAGTAGCAGAATCAAGGCAAGTACACCTCATTCGTGGAGAGGGAAAACGGGAATAAGTCTCTCTTCCCTTGGTGCGGTCAGGCTATGTTAAAATCATCTAAAACTCTTCCCATGTTGCCATTGGTCAAAGAATCGTACATTTACATTTAGTCCAATGAAAGTAGAATTTCAAATCTAAGATATAGCTAAACTGACTTTCACACGTTGATGATTGACTCCTCTTCTCCTGTTCCCATCGTCGGACTCGTCAGGTAACAATTATGTATCTCTCTGTCCTTCAGTCAGTGCATCCATTGTTAGCTCCTGGGAACATTGCTTTCTCACACACTAAATTTTACAGTGTATCAGTAACTAGTACAGCATATTCTAGGAAGC
Source organism: Pleurodeles waltl (assembly GCF_031143425.1). Lineage (NCBI taxonomy): Eukaryota > Metazoa > Chordata > Amphibia > Caudata > Salamandridae > Pleurodeles > Pleurodeles waltl. Next base: position 1,075,323,308 of record NC_090445.1, read on the forward strand.
AGTACTCATGATAGCGTTAAACATCTGCTAGTCTTTGGTCAACTCAGTGAATCAATATAAGTATTCATTTCTCTAAACAGCCATTTTATGGGAATTATTTAAACAGTGCAACTTAACATGAGTCTGTGCAATTAGGCCCAAGACCTCTTTAACTTTAAGGCCTACAATTAATAAAGTAAATACATAATAAGTAATCATTAATATAACAGACTACTGCATTTATCTAAACATGAGCACATCATTTCATTTTAATAAGCGATTAATAAGGACACTTCGTGATAACTGACGGCCACTCAAGTAGGCACATTTTCCAAGCCGTGCTTTATTTTCTATATTAATTCATTTTCTATGCGGGTTCAACATTCAGAATACATGTATATTTGTTAGTAAAAATTCAGCATCAAGAAGCACTCCTCGGATGACTAAATATGTCATCACACTTATATCTTCCCATACAAATTTTTGCTTCACTAAAATTTGTCCTCCCTACATGGTCTTTCCCTTTTCAAATTTTTCCTGAATAATTTTTCCATTTTAATTTCTTACCTCCTCGGATCATTTTTCATTTTCTTCAATTTAATCACATGATACAAATTACATATTCCCCATGCTCCAATTATGCAAATCATAATAATCAATATCCCTTGTACTATTTTCAATATTTTTCCTTTTCCTAGATTGCCAAGCCAATTTCCCACAGAAGCAAATCCTTTGCCAACACTTTCCCACACTCCTGGGTCTTTCAGCTCTTTCAAATCAGCACTATAATTAGTCAGATTGTTAATCAAGCTTCTAATTTCTTTACTAGTATCAGTAATATATGAGCAACAATGCTTTGGGTTCAACATTTTGCATGCTCCGCCACCCTTTGCTAAAAGAATGTAAAATGCAAGGCGCTTCTAAAGATCCATAGATCTTACTGCAGCCATTTCTGTATCCATTAGGATCATGGCTCCTGAAAAAGTTTCAGCATGTTATCCACAATAGTAGACAACTTTCAAATCTTTATAGAATTTCGGATAACTCCTACTGAAGGAATTATTGCTCCAAATGTATCTCCAACTATACTGGAAGAAGACTCTCTCTGTTCTCTAATGTGATGTAATTCAGTCATTTTCAGTAACTTATTCAAGTCCTCAAGTTGAAATATCTTTGGGAAGACTATCCCCAAGTAACATGTGCCATACCATCCTCTTGGAAAATGGTTATACGCATTTGGTCCTCAGATGTAATAAACTTCTGGAATTGCCGAATCCTGTCCATTCAACACGAACGTCCATTTACTCTGAAATAAAAAACACATGTCTACATTTACTCATTCCCACCATCAACGTATCAGTTCTAGATTTACGCCTATTTTCACAAAGCTTTCCAATGTGTTGTGCATCTATAGCTAACCTTCCTTGTGTCTTTATCTTACTAAATGCAGAATAAATTCTAAATGTCCTTTTCCCTAAGCCCTTCTCTAATTTCTCCTTTAATGCTTTTCTCCTATCCTCTGTCTGATCTAAGAAGCTCTTTTCTATTGGTGGAAGCAAGCATGTCAAACTGTTGCAGTGTGTGTAAGCTGTACCAAATGTTCAAAGAATCCTTTCACTAATTTGATGGCATTTTCCCTAGCTACTCTACTCAAATATTTAATTATAGGGACAAATGAAAATACAACATCATAATTGGCATAGAAATACTGAATGTACTCCAGGTTATAGAATCTTGTTAGTAACAGACTACAACCTATCCCGTAAGTAAGGGGAAAACTATGATAAGTAACTCCTTCCTCGACTGATGAAGGAATCTGCGTGTAGACATAACAATCTCTTGCATCCATCGTTTCAACATACTCAATAAGTGATAGAAAACATTAGAAGAAAGTTCTCCTTGGGTATTATCTACATGCAGATATTTCTCACCTAACCTAAACTTCTCTAATTCTGTGAGTGCAGTATTTGTCTCTAAAGCTGAGGTATGGTTGGCCACACTCTTATCAAGAAGAGTCATACTCACAATCAACACCAAACACAATATCATGCATATAGTTGCAAAACCAATACCCCCTATTCTTCCTACCCTGTTGGCTAAGGTTACTCATGATCTGTAAAGCATCAGAAAGGAGAAAGGAAAAATGTATAACTATGCAGCAAAAAATCAAAAACAAAAATATTCAATCTTTCTTTAGCATTTATCTACAGTTTTCAGCCTTTCTTCCAGGATCCTTTTTCAAAATCGGTAATTTGTCAAAATAGGTTTAGCAACTGGTTAAAACAGGTTATCAAAAATCTTTTTTCAATAGTCTCTTTCTCTAGCACTTTCTCAGTTTACAGTTCTCAACAGTTCAGTTCATTGATTTCCTTCAAGTGCCAAAATTATTACCTGGAATGTCTCGATCAAAACAAAAAGACAGAATTTCACTTTGCTATTCACTTGTCATTGCATATGCCATTCAGGGCCAGCATACCTTCGACTTGCAATTCTCTTCCTTTTCAATTTGCGGTCTCCATTTAATTCTCCATCGCTCAAGTCTTCTCTCCTTGTCGTGTCTACTTCTTCCTCAATTGTTCTCACTGTAATTGCTTCTTTTCTCTTTGCTTGTGACTTCGGCCTCTTATCTCCTTTCAGTGAACCTTTCGTCAATGCTCCTTTCAGTGTCGGACTTGTAATTTCTCTTTGTTCTGCAGGATTTTCTTTTGATGAACCTGCAACTGGTTCAGGGGGAGTCAGACCACATTGGCTTTGATCCACCTCAACTCCTCCCCCCTTGGGATCTGTTGTTTGCTCTGTTTATCTCTCAAGACCGTCTGTTTCTGGGAGAGCCCTCCTCTGACTAGACTCTCCTGCTACCTCAGTTGAGGCTGGTTCACATAGGAGTGGCTGAACCGCTTTGAGTTTTCTCAGATTCAGTTTCTGATACACCTTCTCCCCTCTCCAGTTCTGGAGTTGGTCTGGACGTTGTAGGTACTCTCAACAACTCCCCTTCATTGTCTAAGGACACAGTACTCTCCTTGTATGTCTTGCGTGGATCCAGTTCAGAACTCCAGGGCACTTCACAGTTTTAGTAATGATCAACACTATTTGGTAAGGACCCTTCCACCAAGGTTCCAAACACGTCTTCCTCACGTGCTTTCTGATCACAACCCAGTCACCTGCTCTGAGGTTGTGTCCTTGATCTTGAGACGGCTGCAGTGTGGTAGCTTCCACCTGATGAGAGAAAGAGAGAACCACATCAGCCAGACCCTTGCAGTAGTCCATCACCATAACATCCGTTATGTTCACAACAGCATTTGCAGGAACCGCTGATAACCTCATTGCTCTGCCCATGAGGATCTCATTCAGTAACAGTCCTGTTTTCCTGTCAGGTGTGTTTCTCATTGTCATCAGAACTAACGGCAGGGCGTCGGGCCAGTTCAAATTCGTTGACACACACATTTTCGTCATTCTTGATTTCAAGGTACCATTCATCTGTTCCACAAGTCCTGATGCTTCAGGGCGGTAACTTCAATGCAACTTCTGCTCAATGTTTAAAGCTGAACATAGAATTTAATTACTTCATTGTTGAAGTGACTTCCTCTATCTGATTCTAAAGAGATCGGAAACCCAAAACGTGGTATCAATTCCCCAAGCAGTAACTTCACTTCTGTAAGGCTGTCATTTCTTCGTGTAGGGTAAGCTTCAATCCAATGACTAAAGATGCAAATAATCACCAACACATATCTCAATCCTCCACATACAGGCATCTCAATGAAATCCATCTGCATTCTGCTGAATGGACCTCCTGCTCTTCCAGTGTGGCTCAAATTGATCACAGTCTTCTTACCCACGTTCATCTGCTGACATATGACGCAACTGTGGCAAATTGCTTCAGAAACCTGTCTAAATTTTGAATTGAACCATACCTGCTTAAAAGTATGATTCATAGCATCCCTCGCAACATGTGCTTGACCATGGTAAAACCTCTGCATTTGAGTCAACAACTATTTGCCAAAACCAACTGCCCTTTTTCTGAAAGCCACAGTTCATCCTCACGTTGAACACATTTCAATTTTCCCCAATTTTGTTTCTCTTCCTTGTCAACACTGTCCTACAATTTTTCCTAAGTGTCAACTACATGTAAGGCATTACTAGTAGAATTTTCTTCTTCCTCCAGTAACAATTCCCGTTTATCTTTGAACGATATACAGTTCAATGCGCAAAACTTTGCGACTTGATCCACAAATCCATTACCCATTGACAAAAAATCTTGTGATTTCAGGTGTGCACTTCATTGCAACACGACAATCTTCTCAGGCATTTGAATAGCTTGTAACAATCCATGAATTCTCTCACCATTTCTGACTGGTGAACCAGAAGAGGTCAGGAAATCTCTCTCTGACCACAACTGCCCAAAAACATGGACTATTCCAAATCCATACTGGCTGTCCGTATAGATAGTGACTTTAAGCTGTGCAGAACCATGGCATGCTCTAGTAAGGACTACAAGTTCCACCACTTGTGCAAAATATACTCCTCGATGCCAAGACACTTCAAGTATACCAGAAATTGTGCACACAGCATGTCCTGCTCTCAGTGTTCCCATGTTTTCACTTAAACAGGAACCATCAACAAAAATAATTGGGTCATTTTCCTCCAATTGGGTATCTCTAATATCAGGACTCGGTTTGGTGCACAAATCAGTTACTTCAAGACAATCAGGTTCAACTTCTTCCAATTTGTCAATTTCAACATTCTCTTTTGGGAGTAAGGTTGCTGGGTTAAGCACTGTACACCTTTTTAGTGACACATTTGAGGACCCAGGATGCTTGTCTCATAACGAGTCAGCATGGCACCTGTAAGGTACTGTGTTTTGGTTCATGTAAGTAAAACCTCAATGGATTGAGGGACCATGACCATTAAAGGGTGTCCCATCACAATGCTTTCACTCTGAGTAAGTGTCAGGATACTTCAATTCGATTTCCTCAGAAGCAGAAGATAACTCCTCAGTTCCGACCCGAGCTACTCACAACAAATATTAATCCTTCGTGCTGAGTACCCCAGAGGGGGAAAGGGGAATGGGATGGTAGAGAGACTGCCACAGAGATGATGAACGCCAGTACTCAGTCTGCCTCTTCACATCTAAGATTGGATACAGCACCTGCAAGAGTCACAGTCGCAATTACTAGGGACATACAACATCAGTTTTTCACTTTCTACTCTCAACACATAATTCTCTTTAATTCTATTATTTCTTCACTCACCCTGAGTTCGCTGTAGCCTTGCTTCTCTCTATAAATGATAGCTCTTCTTAAAAAAAATGCTTATTACTGATTCTGGAAGAACTTCTCAACCTTTGTTAGAGATTGGTTTTATGTTGCTATATATATATATATATAGTTGGTGATAATGCGTTCTTCAAATCAGCTGATGTTATTTAATTTCTCCTGTCTTATTGTGACTTCTGTCAATACTTGTATTTGTAAATGCTTGTTTATTAAAGTTCGTTTCTCCTTTCTTACTTCGACATTTGTTGATAACTTGTATTTGTAAACGCTTGTTTATTACAGTTAGTTTCTCCTTCCTTACTTCGACATCTGTCGATAACTTGTAGTTGTAAATGCTTGTTTACTTAAGTTTGTTTCTCTTTTAAACTCTATTTTGGTTTATTACCATTGAATTTGTAAATGCTTATTTGTTAACAGTTCGTTTCTCCTTTAAACTTGGCCTTTGTTTATAACCTTGATATTTGTAGATGCTTGCTCTTTTAAAGTTCGTTTTTTCTTTGACTTTAATATCTTAAACAAGAACCTTGTAAACATAAGGTTAATTCATACATTAACTCTGTAGCCTTGCCGACTTCCACGGGAACGGTCTACTATCAAACTCTTCGAATAAACCTTGACAATATTTATCTGTTTTCTGTAATATAGTCTTCAAATGTAATTTTACCTCACAGGAGTTTCTGTTCTGAAGCGCGCTCTCTCTCCACACAGCTGATGCCTGTCAGACCTCAGTTGAAGTGCAAGGCTTCCAGCTGGAGAGCTCGTAACCTAGCAACCAACGGATTGCAAGACTAGAACTGTAACTAACCTTCAGGACTCACAGCGGCCATCTTGGATCTTCTCTTCTTGATTCTTCCTTTGAAATAAGCGCAAGATTACTCTGCAAACCGTCTTCCAGTTTGGGCTTTGCTGTCTCCACTGAGGATATCTCTTTGCTTTTCTCATGCACTTCTTTGATTTGACTTGGCAAGTTTGTGTGGTCATGACAGTACTCCCCCTCAAGGAACAGTTCTCCAATTTAGGTTTGCTTGGGTAGGTTCTATGAAAGTTTCTCACTAATCTTGAAGCATGTACATACTCGTGCAGCTCCCAGGATCGTTCCTCTGGACCATAACCTTTCCAATCAATTAGATAATAAAGCTGGTCATTACGGATTTTGGAATCTAAGATTTGATTGACCTCATACTCTTCTGCAGAGCTAATCTGGATAGGAATTGGAGGGGAGTTTTGACGTAAATTTGGAGGACTGTTCTTTAACAAGGAGACATGGAAAACAGGATGTATCTTTAGATGAGCTGGCAACTGCAATTTAACTGCCACTGGATTGATCATCTTGTCAACTTTGAATGGGCCTATAAATCGTGGCTGAAATTTGCGATTTCCTTTGAGACGTAAATGACGAGTGGATAACCAAACTTTGTCTCCTTTCGAATAAATGGGGCTCTCTCTTCTTTTTCTATCAGCCTGAGTCTTATATGAGTCTTTTGCTTGAATTATGTTTTTTCTAGCCCTAACTAACGTGGTCTGCAAATCCCTCACCATCTCTTCTACTGCAGGCACTGAATCATCTTCTTTACCCAACATTACATTAGGATGTCCACCATGGTTCAGATAAAAGGGGGTGAACCCAGTGGTGGAATGAACAGCATTATTGTAAGCAAATTCAGCTGCCCACATCAACTCGGGCCATTCCTTCTCTTTATCGAATAAATTGAGTCTTAAATACTGTTCTAACTCTTGATTCACTCTCTCTGTTTGCCCATCGGTTTCAGGATGGTAACTGGTAGAGTAACGAGAATCAATTCCTAATCTTTTACTAAAGGCCTTCCAAAAGCGAGAAACAAATTTGGACCCCCTGTCTGAAACTAGAAGTTTTGGGATACCATGGGCGCATGCTATGTGTTGTGTAAACAACTGTGCAACCTGTGGGGCTCGAGGGATTTCTTTCAAAGGAATGAAATGCGCCATTTTAGTGAAAGTGTCTAAAAAAACTAGGATAGTGTTAAAACCTTGGCTACTAGGGAGGTCCACTATAAGATCCATAGTAACAGTATGCCAGGCATGGGGTGCAGTGGGCAAAGGTCTTTACAGACCTTGTGAAGCTGTTCTATTTGATTTCCCTCTTTGACATTTGTCACAAGTTGACACATATTGTCTTATCTGAGTTTTCATTTTTGGCCACCAAAATTCTCGTTGTATTAGATTTTGAGTCTTTTGAATTCCTTTGTGTCCAGCCAATTGATCGTCATGATAAGCCTGAAGAATTTTTTCTCGCAGCTCCACAGTCGCAACGTACAGTGCACCTTTAAAGTATGGCACACCTTTTTTGATTTCTCTTCCTTGGCCTTCTTTGGACCACTTCAGCATTCCTTCGAATGTTAAGTTTTCTTGAATTTCTTTGGTTAAATTGTCATACAATATGGCAGATATGAACTTCTCTTGTGAAATAATCAATTCTTTTTCTGGAGGCTCTTTAACTGCACCGGTATCAATTCGAGATAGAGCATCTGCCTTCCCATTTACTTTTCCTGGTCTGAAAGTGATAACAAAATCAAAGTCTGCAAAATATAGGGACCAATGCAGTTGTCTAGCTGTTAGAGTTAGAGCTGATTTTAAAAACTGTAAATTTCGGTGGTCCGTGTAAACGGTCACTTTATGCTTAGCTCCCAAAATGTAATGCCTCCACTCACGAAAAGTTTCTTTGACTGCCAATAGCTCCTTATCCGCAATTGAATAATTTATCTCTGGTGGTGTTCATTTTCGAGAGAAATAGGCCACTGGATGTAATTGACCTGTATCTTTATGACGCTGGTAAAGGATACCTCCTATGGCAACATCTGAAGCATCTGCCTCCACATAATATGGCTCATCTGGATTGGGGTGGAGCAAGATTGGAGCTGAGACAAAGGAATTCTTCAAAAAAATTAAAAGCATTTTCAGCTTCTTTTGTCCACTCAAACTTCACTCCTTTCTTCAACAATCGAGTAATGAGTGTAACTGTTTGAGAAAAATTGGATATGAATCTTCGATAAAAATTAGCGAACCCCAAGAAACTCTGGATCTCTTTGACATTGCAAGGAGAAGGCCAATGTTGCACTGTCTTTATCTTGGCAGGATCCATACTAACTCCTTCTGGTGACAAAATGAATCCTAAGAACTCAACTCGTTCCACATGAAATGCACACTTCTCCAATTTTACATAGAGATGGTTTTCTTGCAACCTTGTGAGGATGGATCGAACATGGGAAATGTGCTCCTGTAGATTGTCCGAAAAGATTAAAATGTCATCTATATAAACCACGGCAATCCGGTCGAGGAATTCTCGTAATATATCATTAACGAAATGCTGGAAGGCAGCGGGAGCATTGCATAACCCATAAGGCATCACTTGATATTCAAATAATCCGTATCGAGTCCGAAAAGCGGTTTTCCATTCATCCCCTAAAGCCACTCGAATCAAATGATATGCTCCTCGCAGGTCCAATTTGGTGTAGATTGTAGCATTCTTTACTTGATCTAATAAAACTGACACTAAAGGCAGTGGGTATCGATTCTTGATGGTAACCTGATTGAGGGCTCGATAATCAATGCAAGTTCGAAGACTCCCATCCTTCTTTGGTATGAAAAATAGTGGGGATGAGACTGGAGATTCAGAAGGACGAATAAAACCATTAGCAAGATATTGATCCAAATACTCCTTTAAATGTTGATTCTCTGCTTCGGTCAATGCGTATATTCTGCTACATGGCAATATCGCACCTGGCTCCAGTTCAATTTTGCAGTCGTAGGGTCGATGTGGTGGCAATTTCTCAGCCTCCTTTTCATCAAAAACGGCGACTAAATCCTCATATTCTTTTGGGATTTCTGCTGTCTTTAGTGCACAGATCATTGAAGAGTGTGATGATAAACAGGCCGCTTGGGACTTGGTGGACACTTCCACTCCATCATGAAAGCAATTCTCTTTGCAGTAAGAGGAATTCATCTTGATCGTTCTTTTGCTCCAATCAATTTGTGGATTATGTTCTGTAAGCCAGGGCAGACCCAAAATGAGTTGAAATTGTGGAGCATCTATCAAATTAAAGATTATCTGCTCCTGATGTCCACCAAAACCTTGCATCTGAATTGGTTCGGTCTCATGGGAAATGGGTCCTGAAGAAATATTGGTTCCATCCACAGCTCTTACTACTTCCAAAGTAGATTTCTTGATAAATCGAATACCCATTTTACGAGCGTATTTGATATCACAGAAGTTGCCCGTAGCTCCAGAGTCTATCATAACTGAGATCCCTTGAATTTCCTTCTCAAGGGTCTTAACTGATACTGTTTGTACCAAATGTGGCGCTGCGGTTTGTAAGGTATTCGCCACTCGTTGATCTAAAGGAGTTGTCTTGGGTTCTGCTTTCATCAGGGCAACTCCCTCTACTGATGAAGCTGGCCTTTTCCCGACTGAAGAGCTTTGGGTTTCTTGGGACAGTTTTTAACAAAATGCCCAGATGCACCGCAATATAAACATAGTTGATTCACTCTTCATTTCTCTTTTTCTTCCTTAGATAAAGGACCTCGAATGGAACCAATTTGCATTGGTTCTTCTATCGTTATCCCTTCTCCGGCTCTCGTATGATCATTTCTTACATGATCAATTCTCAGGGGAAATGGTCGATACTCTCTTCTCTTTTCTGCTCTTCGTTCAGTTAACCGGTGGTCAATCTGTAACAAAAGATCAATTAACTCCGAAATTTCGGTGGGTCTATTTGGAACTTGTGCTAAGGCATCTTTCAATTCATCTCTCAGTCCACGATAAAATATGGCGGCTCTTTTTGACTTCGGCCAGGCAGTCTCTACAATGAGTTTATTGAAATGAGCCAGATAGGCTACTAGATCTTTATTACCTTGCCTGATTTCCAGTAGTTCATTGTCAGTGGCTTGAGCTGCAGTTCGCCGATCAAATATTCTTAAGAACTCTTCCTTGAAATTTTGGAAATTATATAAAACAGGATCATTTCTGGAAATTATTGGCATGGACCATGCGGCCGCATCTCCTGTCAGATAAGACAATATAAATGCCACTTTGGACTGGTCTTCGGAAAAAATGACTGGTCTACATAAAAAATGCAATGAGCATTGGGTCAGAAAAATCTGCGCCTTATTTGGATCCCCACCGAAGCGCTCGGGTTGAGCCAAAGGAATAATAGGGGAAACCACATGAATTACTTGAGTGGATATACCTGCAGACTGTGAAGGGCTAGGGATTTGTGAAAACACAGATTAATTTGATTTAGCGGTGTTCCCTAACTCATTTATTCGCTGTTTTATTTGGACTGTTTCTTCTATGGTGTTATTTAATTGTTTCTGTAACCCTTCCAAAACGGTGGCTAATGTTTTTATATCAATTCCTTCTGCCATTCTGCTCAGGAGGAAATCTGTTTTTTCCCTAAAATTAGGGTGAGGGCACTTCAATCTGTCAGGATACTTCAATTCGATTTCCTCAGAAGCAGAAGATAACTCCTCAGTCCCGACCCGAGCTACTCACAACGAATATTAATCCTTCGTGCTGAGTACCCCGGAGGGGGAAAGGGGAATGGGATGGTAGAGAGACTGCCACAGAGATGATGAACGCCAGTACTCAGTCTGCCTCTTCACATCTAAGATTGGATACAGCACCTGCAAGAGTCACAGTCGCAATTACTAGGGACATACAACATCAGTTTTTCACTTTCTACTCTCAACACATAATTCTCTTTAATTCTATTATTTCTTCACTCACCCTGAGTTCTCTGTAGCCTTGCTTCTCTCTATAAATGATAGCTCTTCTTAAAAAAATGCTTATTACTGATTCTGGAAGAACTTCTCAACCTTTGTTAGAGATTGGTTTTATGTTGCTGTATATATATATATAGTTGGTGATAATGCGTTTTTCAAATCAGCTGATTTTATTTAATTTCTCCTGTCTTATTGTGACTTCTGTCAATACTTGTATTTGTAAATGCTTGTTTATTAAAGTTCGTTTCTCCTTTCTTACTTCGACATTTGTTGATAACTTGTATTTGTAAACGCTTGTTTATTACAGTTAGTTTCTCCTTCCTTACTTCGACATCTGTCGATAACTTGTAGTTGTAAATGCTTGTTTACTTAAGTTTGTTTCTCTTTTAAACTCTATTTTGGTTTATTACCATTGAATTTGTAAATGCTTATTTGTTAACAGTTCGTTTCTCCTTTAAACTTGGCCTTTGTTTATAACCTTGATATTTGTAGATGCTTGCTCTTTTAAAGTTCGTTTTTTCTTTGACTTTAATATCTTAAACAAGAACCTTGTAAACATAAGGTTAATTCATACATTAACTCTGTAGCCTTGCCGACTTCCACGGGAACGGTCTACTATCAAACTCTTCGAATAAACCTTGACAATATTTATCTGTTTTCTGTAATATAGTCTTCAAATGTAATTTTACCTCACAGGAGTTTCTGTTCTGAAGCGCGCTCTCTCTCCACACAGCTGATGCCTGTCAGACCTCAGTTGAAGTGCAAGGCTTCCAGCTGGAGAGCTCGTAACCTAGCAACCAACGGATTGCAAGACTAGAACTGTAACTAACCTTCAGGACTCACAGCGGCCATCTTGGATCTTCTCTTCTTGATTCTTCCTTTGAAATAAGCGCAAGATTACTCTGCAAACCGTCTTCCAGTTTGGGCTTTGCTGTCTCCACTGAGGATATCTCTTTGCTTTTCTCATGCACTTCTTTGATTTGACTTGGCAAGTTTGTGTGGTCATGACAGTACTCCCCCTCAAGGAACAGTTCTCCAATTTAGGTTTGCTTGGGTAGGTTCTATGAAAGTTTCTCACTAATCTTGAAGCATGTACATACTCGTGCAGCTCCCAGGATCGTTCCTCTGGACCATAACCTTTCCAATCAATTAGATAATAAAGCTGGTCATTACGGATTTTGGAATCTAAGATTTGATTGACCTCATACTCTTCTGCAGAGCTAATCTGGATAGGAATTGGAGGGGAGTTTTGACGTAAATTTGGAGGACTGTTCTTTAACAAGGAGACATGGAAAACAGGATGTATCTTTAGATGAGCTGGCAACTGCAATTTAACTGCCACTGGATTGATCATCTTGTCAACTTTGAATGGGCCTATAAATCGTGGCTGAAATTTGCGATTTCCTTTGAGACGTAAATGACGAGTGGATAACCAAACTTTGTCTCCTTTCGAATAAATGGGGCTCTCTCTTCTTTTTCTATCAGCCTGAGTCTTATATGAGTCTTTTGCTTGAATTATGTTTTTTCTAGCCCTAACTAACGTGGTCTGCAAATCCCTCACCATCTCTTCTACTGCAGGCACTGAATCATCTTCTTTACCCAACATTACATTAGGATGTCCACCATGGTTCAGATAAAAGGGGGTGAACCCAGTGGTGGAATGAACAGCATTATTGTAAGCAAATTCAGCTGCCCACATCAACTCGGGCCATTCCTTCTCTTTATCGAATAAATTGAGTCTTAAATACTGTTCTAACTCTTGATTCACTCTCTCTGTTTGCCCATCGGTTTCAGGATGGTAACTGGTAGAGTAACGAGAATCAATTCCTAATCTTTTACTAAAGGCCTTCCAAAAGCGAGAAACAAATTTGGACCCCCTGTCTGAAACTAGAAGTTTTGGGATACCATGGGCGCATGCTATGTGTTGTGTAAACAACTGTGCAACCTGTGGGGCTCGAGGGATTTCTTTCAAAGGAATGAAATGCGCCATTTTAGTGAAAGTGTCTAAAAAAACTAGGATAGTGTTAAAACCTTGGCTACTAGGGAGGTCCACTATAAGATCCATAGTAACAGTATGCCAGGCATGGGGTGCAGTGGGCAAAGGTCTTTACAGACCTTGTGAAGCTGTTCTATTTGATTTCCCTCTTTGACATTTGTCACAAGTTGACACATATTGTCTTATCTGAGTTTTCATTTTTGGCCACCAAAATTCTCGTTGTATTAGATTTTGAGTCTTTTGAATTCCTTTGTGTCCAGCCAATTGATCGTCATGATAAGCCTGAAGAATTTTTTCTCGCAGCTCCACAGTCGCAACGTACAGTGCACCTTTAAAGTATGGCACACCTTTTTTGATTTCTCTTCCTTGGCCTTCTTTGGACCACTTCAGCATTCCTTCGAATGTTAAGTTTTCTTGAATTTCTTTGGTTAAATTGTCATACAATATGGCAGATATGAACTTCTCTTGTGAAATAATCAATTCTTTTTCTGGAGGCTCTTTAACTGCACCGGTATCAATTCGAGATAGAGCATCTGCCTTCCCATTTACTTTTCCTGGTCTGAAAGTGATAACAAAATCAAAGTCTGCAAAATATAGGGACCAATGCAGTTGTCTAGCTGTTAGAGTTAGAGCTGATTTTAAAAACTGTAAATTTCGGTGGTCCGTGTAAACGGTCACTTTATGCTTAGCTCCCAAAATGTAATGCCTCCACTCACGAAAAGTTTCTTTGACTGCCAATAGCTCCTTATCCGCAATTGAATAATTTATCTCTGGTGGTGTTCATTTTCGAGAGAAATAGGCCACTGGATGTAATTGACCTGTATCTTTATGACGCTGGTAAAGGATACCTCCTATGGCAACATCTGAAGCATCTGCCTCCACATAATATGGCTCATCTGGATTGGGGTGGAGCAAGATTGGAGCTGAGACAAAGGAATTCTTCAAAAAAATTAAAAGCATTTTCAGCTTCTTTTGTCCACTCAAACTTCACTCCTTTCTTCAACAATCGAGTAATGAGTGTAACTGTTTGAGAAAAATTGGATATGAATCTTCGATAAAAATTAGCGAACCCCAAGAAACTCTGGATCTCTTTGACATTGCAAGGAGAAGGCCAATGTTGCACTGTCTTTATCTTGGCAGGATCCATACTAACTCCTTCTGGTGACAAAATGAATCCTAAGAACTCAACTCGTTCCACATGAAATGCACACTTCTCCAATTTTACATAGAGATGGTTTTCTTGCAACCTTGTGAGGATGGATCGAACATGGGAAATGTGCTCCTGTAGATTGTCCGAAAAGATTAAAATGTCATCTATATAAACCACGGCAATCCGGTCGAGGAATTCTCGTAATATATCATTAACGAAATGCTGGAAGGCAGCGGGAGCATTGCATAACCCATAAGGCATCACTTGATATTCAAATAATCCGTATCGAGTCCGAAAAGCGGTTTTCCATTCATCCCCTGAAGCCACTCGAATCAAATGATATGCTCCTCGCAGGTCCAATTTGGTGTAGATTGTAGCATTCTTTACTTGATCTAATAAAACTGACACTAAAGGCAGTGGGTATCGATTCTTGATGGTAACCTGATTGAGGGCTCGATAATCAATGCAAGTTCGAAGACTCCCATCCTTCTTTGGTATGAAAAATAGTGGGGATGAGACTGGAGATTCAGAAGGACGAATAAAACCATTAGCAAGATATTGATCCAAATACTCCTTTAAATGTTGATTCTCTGCTTCGGTCAATGCGTATATTCTGCTACATGGCAATATCGCACCTGGCTCCAGTTCAATTTTGCAGTCGTAGGGTCGATGTGGTGGCAATTTCTCAGCCTCCTTTTCATCAAAAACGGCGACTAAATCCTCATATTCTTTTGGGATTTCTGCTGTCTTTAGTGCACAGATCATTGAAGAGTGTGATGATAAACAGGCCGCTTGGGACTTGGTGGACACTTCCACTCCATCATGAAAGCAATTCTCTTTGCAGTAAGAGGAATTCATCTTGATCGTTCTTTTGCTCCAATCAATTTGTGGATTATGTTCTGTAAGCCAGGGCAGACCCAAAATGAGTTGAAATTGTGGAGCATCTATCAAATTAAAGATTATCTGCTCCTGATGTCCACCAAAACCTTGCATCTGAATTGGTTCGGTCTCATGGGAAATGGGTCCTGAAGAAATATTGGTTCCATCCACAGCTCTTACTACTTCCAAAGTAGATTTCTTGATAAATCGAATACCCATTTTACGAGCGTATTTGATATCACAGAAGTTGCCCGTAGCTCCAGAGTCTATCATAACTGAGATCCCTTGAATTTCCTTCTCAAGGGTCTTAACTGATACTGTTTGTACCAAATGTGGCGCTGCGGTTTGTAAGGTATTCGCCACTCGTTGATCTAAAGGAGTTGTCTTGGGTTCTGCTTTCATCAGGGCAACTCCCTCTACTGATGAAGCTGGCCTTTTCCCGACTGAAGAGCTTTGGGTTTCTTGGGACAGTTTTTAACAAAATGCCCAGATGCACCGCAATATAAACATAGTTGATTCACTCTTCATTTCTCTTTTTCTTCCTTAGATAAAGGACCTCGAATGGAACCAATTTGCATTGGTTCTTCTATCGTTATCCCTTCTCCGGCTCTCGTATGATCATTTCTTACATGATCAATTCTCAGGGGAAATGGTCGATACTCTCTTCTCTTTTCTGCTCTTCGTTCAGTTAACCGGTGGTCAATCTGTAACAAAAGATCAATTAACTCCGAAATTTCGGTGGGTCTATTTGGAACTTGTGCTAAGGCATCTTTCAATTCATCTCTCAGTCCACGATAAAATATGGCGGCTCTTTTTGACTTCGGCCAGGCAGTCTCTACAATGAGTTTATTGAAATGAGCCAGATAGGCTACTAGATCTTTATTACCTTGCCTGATTTCCAGTAGTTCATTGTCAGTGGCTTGAGCTGCAGTTCGCCGATCAAATATTCTTAAGAACTCTTCCTTGAAATTTTGGAAATTATATAAAACAGGATCATTTCTGGAAATTATTGGCATGGACCATGCGGCCGCATCTCCTGTCAGATAAGACAATATAAATGCCACTTTGGACTGGTCTTCGGAAAAAATGACTGGTCTACATAAAAAATGCAATGAGCATTGGGTCAGAAAAATCTGCGCCTTATTTGGATCCCCACCGAAGCGCTCGGGTTGAGCCAAAGGAATAATAGGGGAAACCACATGAATTACTTGAGTGGATATACCTGCAGACTGTGAAGGGCTAGGGATTTGTGAAAACACAGATTAATTTGATTTAGCGGTGTTCCCTAACTCATTTATTCGCTGTTTTATTTGGACTGTTTCTTCTATGGTGTTATTTAATTGTTTCTGTAACCCTTCCAAAA
This sequence comes from Pleurodeles waltl, assembly GCF_031143425.1. Taxonomy (NCBI): domain Eukaryota; kingdom Metazoa; phylum Chordata; class Amphibia; order Caudata; family Salamandridae; genus Pleurodeles; species Pleurodeles waltl. The sequence goes on from NC_090445.1 coordinate 1,075,339,705, forward strand.
CGGTGGCTAATGTTTTTATATCAATTCCTTCTGCCATTCTGCTCAGGAGGAAATCTGTTTTTTCCCTAAAATTAGGGTGAGGGCACTTCAATCTGTCAGGATACTTCAATTCGATTTCCTCAGAAGCAGAAGATAACTCCTCAGTCCCGACCCGAGCTACTCACAACGAATATTAATCCTTCGTGCTGAGTACCCCGGAGGGGGAAAGGGGAATGGGATGGTAGAGAGACTGCCACAGAGATGATGAACGCCAGTACTCAGTCTGCCTCTTCACATCTAAGATTGGATACAGCACCTGCAAGAGTCACAGTCGCAATTACTAGGGACATACAACATCAGTTTTTCACTTTCTACTCTCAACACATAATTCTCTTTAATTCTATTATTTCTTCACTCACCCTGAGTTCTCTGTAGCCTTGCTTCTCTCTATAAATGATAGCTCTTCTTAAAAAAATGCTTATTACTGATTCTGGAAGAACTTCTCAACCTTTGTTAGAGATTGGTTTTATGTTGCTGTATATATATATATAGTTGGTGATAATGCGTTTTTCAAATCAGCTGATTTTATTTAATTTCTCCTGTCTTATTGTGACTTCTGTCAATACTTGTATTTGTAAATGCTTGTTTATTAAAGTTCGTTTCTCCTTTCTTACTTCGACATTTGTTGATAACTTGTATTTGTAAACGCTTGTTTATTACAGTTAGTTTCTCCTTCCTTACTTCGACATCTGTCGATAACTTGTAGTTGTAAATGCTTGTTTACTTAAGTTTGTTTCTCTTTTAAACTCTATTTTGGTTTATTACCATTGAATTTGTAAATGCTTATTTGTTAACAGTTCGTTTCTCCTTTAAACTTGGCCTTTGTTTATAACCTTGACATTTGTAGATACTTGCTCTTTTAAAGTTTGTTTTTTCTTTGACTTTAATATCTTAAACAAGAACCTTGTAAACATAAGGTTAATTCATACATTAACTCTGTAGCCTTGCCGACTTCCACGGGAACGGTCTACTATCAAACTCTTCGAATAAACCTTGACAATATTTATCTGTTTTCTGTAATATAGTCTTCAAATGTAATTTTACCTCACAGGAGTTTCTGTTCTGAAGCGCGCTCTCTCTCCACACAGCTGATTCCTGTCAGACCTCAGTTGAAGTGCAAGGCTTCCAGCTGGAGAGCTCGTAACCTAGCAACCAACCGATTGCAAGACTAGAACTGTAACTAACTTTCAGGACTCACAGCGGCCATCTTGGATCTTCTCTTCTTGATTCTTCCTTTGAAATAAGCGCAAGATTACTCTGCAAACCTTCTTCCAGGTTGGGCTTTGCTGTCTCCACTGAGGATATCTCTTTGCTTTTCTCATGCACTTCTTTGATTTGACTTGGCAAGTTTGTGTGGTCATGACAGTAAGGCTCAGTCCAACCGAAGCTACTGAAGAAGGCAGCCTGGTAAAGTTGCTGCAAGTGGGTCCAATGTAGCTATAAAATATGCTACTGGGCGGTTTACACCACCATAGACTTGAGTCAAGGTAGACAATGAACATGCATCACGCTCATGACAAACCAACATGAAGGGTTTTGTGTAGTCAGGCATTCCCAAAGCCGGGGTTTTGCACAGACTTTCTCTCAACTCCGAAAATGCTTTCATACAAGCTTGACCTAATACTAAGGGATCAGGGACTTCTTTGTGAGTCAGCTTTTGCAATGACTGAAAAGTTAGGAATTCACTGGCAACAATAGCTTACCATTCCCAAAAACATCCTCACATCTCTCTGGGTTGCTGGAGGATTCATCTGCAGTAGGGCTGTGGCCCTTTCTCTGGATATTTTTCTAATTCCTTCCTCAATTAGGTGACCCAAGTATTTCACTTCTTTCTGACAGTATTGTAATTTCACTTGGGACACTTTGGCCCTCATTTCAACCCTGGCGGTAAATCCCGCTTACTGCCGTGCTGACGGCCGTCAAGATACCGTGGCCGCGGCGGAAATCCGGTACAGGTATTACGACCCACATCTCGTAATTCGCCACAATACAGACACCCACACAAGTCCGCCACACCAAAGGTCAGTGATAAACTGGCGATAGCAAAATCTACACCATCACCCCAACAGAACTACGCGCACACTATCACAACCCATGAATCAATGCAGCGGTCATTCAACTGCGGTAATCCATTGGCGGTACACACCGCCGCCTCAAAATACAAACACATTCACAAAATACAACCACATTGGACAATTCAAAATACACACACCTGATACACATACACACACCACACACTCACACCACTATAAAACACACACCCACATTACCCACAACCCCTTACAACAAATGTTTTTGAAGAAGCACAGAGAGAGAGAATAGCAAACAAAATACCAGCATCCACAGGCACACAACACCATCACTCATCCAACATCCACGCACCTCAAAGAACACACACCAACACAACACATCACACAGCACAGCAAACATCACTCATACCACATTATGGCACCTCAAAGACACCCCAGGTTTTCTGAGTAGGAGCTAAGGGTCATGGTGGAGGAAATCATCCGGGTAGAGCCACAGCATTTCGGATCACAGGTGCAGCAGACCTCCATTGCAAGGAAGATGGAGCTATGGCGGAGAATTGTCGACAGGGTTAACACAGTGGGACAGCACCCCAGAACACAGGATGACATCAGGAAAAGGTGGCAGTGGACCCCCACCTCCTCCCCCCACAACAAACAACATGGGAGGAGCAAGTCTTGGCAATCATGCGTCCTGAGGGCCTCGCACGAGTAGCAGGAGGACTGGACTCTGGTAAGTCATATCTTTACTACTATATCCCCCCACCCTACCTGCATGCTATCACAAACTCCTAGCCCAACCCTCACACCCATCACCCCAACACCCCACAGATACCCCACTATCACAATCCACACATCCCAAAACCAAGGCCTGCATGTCACACCAATGCATGGACACCCAACACCAAAGCATGTCCAGTACAGCACAGGAGTAGAGGGTAACTCACCAATTGCACTAGATGGCACACACAGATACAATAGCTATGCATTTACACCCCAACAGGACCCATACCCAATGTCACCGGACAGGAGGTGCCAGACATATCCAGTCCCCCCCACAGAAGAGGCCCACAGGGACAACAGCAGCTCTGCATGCCTGGATCAAGAGGACCAGCCCTGCCCATCAGGGACCTCTGGACAGTCGGTTCCCCTGCCACAGTCACAAACCACCACTGAACCTCCCCCCTCAGGAAACAGCAGCACAGCACCCACCCAGTGTGCCCATCCCTCTGTCCCCAGGACACATCAATCAGCAGTGTGTCCATCACTACAGGGACCCCAGGCAAACCCACCAGCCCAACACAATCAGGGACCTGGGGTTACTGGCAGTGGGCACACGGTTCAGGGGAGAGAGGCACAGGATAACAGGGAAACTGGGAGGACTGCTGTGCGACAGGGGGAGGACAGGCCCAGGGAACCCACTCTCCACAAGGCACTCTCCAACATCATGGGAGCATACCATCATTTCCAGGAGACCATGGTCACAGTACTGGACAAGTTTCAGGAGACCCAGCGGCTGCAAGAGGAACAGTACCTGGGGATCAGGGAGGACTTAAAGTCCATTAACACCACCCTGGTCACCATTGCAGGGGTGCTGGCAGACATGGCCAACACCATGTAGGACACAGTGGCACACCAACGGGCCCCTGACACTAGCCTGAACGATGAACAGCCCTTCACCTCCGCCGGCGCTAGGGGACAGGAGGTCCCGCCACAGGACCAATGGGCCGCCAGCACCCCACCCCCTGCAGAAGGAGAACCAGCCCGCAAATGGTCCCTGAGATCCAGGAACAACGACAGAGATCCAGGAACAAGACAGAGAACATTGCCAAGACCCCCGCCAGGAAATAAACCTCTCCTTATTGTCACCCTTCTGTCCCACTATGTCACCCTGACAACCTTGAACTGCCATTACTCCACATTCCTATGCCCCCTTGGACAATGCACCTGTGATACCAATAGACTGGACTCTACCATGGACATTCCTCCACCATCACCCCATCCCCCATTGCACAGCACCCTCCACTGATTAGCACAGAAATAAACACCCTTGAATCACAAATCAATCTGGAGTCAGTCTGTACTTTCACAAGTGTAATTGCAACCTCTCAGAAAAATAGCAATGTCAATGTTCATTTTTACATACCAATGTTCACCAGTTGTTGGGCATCAGTAAACATAGCAGAAGGCAGAAAGTGGTACCCAGATCTTTGAAATGGAAAGCCAACGTGAAATGTCAGGGTCCATACACAGACGTAAAAAGGCAGAATCATGCAATGTCCTACAGTAGTATGATATGAGAGGAGCAGTGCCAGTCTCTTACCTGTGTCTCACTGGAAGTATTGCATGATGTTGTTTCGGTTGTCTATATCTTCTTCTGCCTCCTCTTCTTCATTGTCCACAGGCTCCACAGCTGCCACAAGACCAACATCAGGCCCATCCTCCTGTAGAAAATGCACCTGGCATCGCAAAGCCAGGTTGTGCAACATACAGCATGCCACGAAGATCTGGCACACCTTCTTCGGTGAGTAGTATAAGGAGCCAATTGTCAGATGGAGGAACCGGAACCTGGCCTTCAGGAGGCCAAAAGTCCGATCAATTATCCTCCTAGTTCGCCCATGTGCCTCATTGTAGCGTTCCTCTGCCCTTGTCCTGGGATTCCTCACTGGGGTCAGTAGCCATGACAGGTTGGGGTAACCAGAGTCACCTGCAAATATTGTGGGACAACTGTTAGACACACACCAACCCTTAGGGACTCCCCCATACCCAGACACCTATGTCAACTGTCTTGGGACCTTTGGCTCACCTATTAGCCACACATGGTGCCTCTGGAGTTGCCCCATCACATAAGGGAAGCTGCTATTCCTCAAAATGTAAGCGTCATGCACTGAGCCAGGATACTTGGCATTCACATGGGAGATGTACTGGTCTGCCAAACACACCATCTGCACATTCATGGAATGGTAGCTTTTGCGGTTTCTGTACACCTGTTCATTCCTTCGGGGGGGGTGGGGACAAATGCCACATGTGTACCATCAATGGCACCAATGATGTTGGGGATATGTCCCAGGGCATAGAAGTCACCTTTCACTGTGGGCAAATCCTCCACCTGAGGGAAAACGATGTAGCTGCGCATGTGTTTCAGCAGGGCAGACAACACTCTGGACAACACGTTAGAGAACATTGGCTGTGACATCCCTGATGGCATGGCCACTGTTGTCTGAAAGGACCCACTGGCCAGGAAATGGAGTACTGACAGGACCTGCACTAGAGGGGGGATTCCTGTGGGATGGCGGATAGCTGACATCAGGTCTGGCTCCAACTGGGCACACAGTTCATGGATTGTGGCACGATCAAGTCTGTGGGTGATAATGAGGTGTCTGTCTTCCATTGTCGACAGGTCCACCAGGGGTCTGTATACCGGAGGATGACACCATCTCATCATCTGCCCCAGCGGACGTGCCCTATGGAGGAGAAGGGTGAGCAGAGGGTCATACACCACATAAGTTTCACAAGGGTGTTTACAACAATCGTGATGTAATAGGTGTGTTGCGCTGTCTGTCCGTATTCCTGCCCAAAAGTTAGTTGCCCTGCCAGGTGCCCCCCTGAAATGGCGGCTGCCTGACCTGTAAGGAGGGACAAGGGGAAATGAGGTAACTGCGCTGGCGTTGTGCAGCATCGCGATAGGCGGACGAAGACCGCGGCGCAAATCAGCATTGGTAATCATTGGGCCCTATCGGTTCCAGGAGCCAATGACGATGTGCGCCGGCAGTGACTGTACTCACCACATTTTCTATCTGTTCACTCACTTGATAAGGAGAGGACCTACACTGCAAGTGCTGCTGTGACCTGAGTCTGGAAGCGACAATGGCTACAGTGCCTGGGGAAAGGGCCTCTGCCTTTTCCGCGGAGGAGTTGGACAACCTGGTGGCTGGGGTCCTCCCCCAGTACATGCTACTCTACGGTCCTCCAGACAAACAGGGGAGTGCACTGTGAGCATGATGGATGGGACATGAATGTATGGAGTGGTGTGGATGGAAGATACGGTGGGGGCAGAGGGCAGCATGTGAGGATGGACAGTGTATGTGTTTCTGGCCCAGGGTGGGAGGTTGTGGCCAATGAGTAAGATGAACCGGACGGGGGAGTAAAATCCATTCTCACTTCACTTTTCCTCTAGGTCAGCGCCCACCAGAAGAAGGATATTTAGGGTGCCATCGCCAAGGAAGTGCGGACCCTGGGGTTCTATCATAAACGGAGCACCCACTGCTGCAAAAGATGGGAGGACCTGCGTGGCTGGAGCAAGAAGATGGCGGAGGCCCAGCTGGGGATGGCCTCCCAACGTGGAAGGGGTGCTCGTCGCACCATGACCCCCGATGTACCAGATCCTGGCGGTGGCATATCCTGAGTTGGATGGGCGATTGGGGCATCACAGCAGCCACGAGGGGGTGAGTACAGTCTCATTCAGTTGACTTTGCGCGCTTTATGAGGTTTCGGGTGGGTGAAGTGGGCTGTGGGTTCCCCTAGGCCAGGGCAAATATGCCAGGATGGATCCATTGTTAGGCAGGCTCAGTGGCACTCCAACCCCAAAAGTGGTGTAGGCACTCTACACCTAGTCAGGCTCCTGTTGGTTCCGGGTGTGCATCAAATGGGTCTAGGCACAGCCCCCCATGGGCATGTGATTTTCCTCTGAACTGTTAGTGCATGGCCTAGTGCATAGGGCTGCTCCCTGTGTGTTGTATCCGCCAACGGTGGTGATGTTGCAGGCATTGACCATGTGTCTCTTCTGTCTTTCCTCCCCCTTTTGTTTTGTCACCCTGTCCTTGTGTGCATTAGCATCATCTGGCAGAGGAGCATTGGCACCGGAGCAGGAGGGAGCTACAACCCACATGGCACAGGAGGGTGAATGTACGGAGTCTGAAGGCACCAGTGGGATGGAGGGCGAGGGGAGCTCCACAACGGGAACAGGAGGAGACACCAGCGACAGCGACTCCTCCTCTGATGGGAGCTCCCTTGCGGTGGTGTGCACCTCTTTGCCCACCGCATCAACAGGTACAGCCACCAACCCCACTACCAGCACCATCCTCCCAGCAGCCCCTTAGCGTGTTTCCCGTGCCCGCTCACCCAGGAGGGTGGGCATCTCCTTCGCCCCAGGCACCTCAGGCCCTGCCCCAGTCAGCCCTGCTGCCCTCAGGGAGGAGGCTATTGACCTCCTGAGATCCCTCACTGTTGGGCAATCAACCATTCTGAATGCCATCCAGGGTATCAAGAGGCATTTGCAGCAAACAAATGCACACCTGGAGGGCATTCATTCTGGTGTGGCAGCCCAACAGAGAGCATTTCAGGCTCTGGCCTCAGCACATTGTCCCTGTGTCCAGCCTCCCTCCTCCAACTTGCACTACCCAGACCCAATCCCCTCTACCTCAGCCTATCTCAAGCACACCATCAGACCAGCATGCACACTCATCAACACACAAGAGTGGACATGGCAAACATAAGCACCACACATCCCACAGGCACTCACACAAGCACCATACCCATGCAGACACACCAACATCCACTGCCTCCACTGTGTCCCCCTCCTCCACGTCCTCCTTCTCCCTCCCAGTCTCGTCTCCACTCATACCTGCATGCACTACATCCTCAGCCATTATGTCCATCACCAGCACGCCCATCACCACACACCGTTCACGTGCAATCACCACCCCCACTACCATGCACACGTCCCCTGTGTACTCTCCCAGTGTGTCTTTGAGCCCTCCTCCCAAACTACACAAACGCAGGCACACACCCACTCAACAGCCATCCACCTCACAACAGCCTCCAGCCCATGCACCCTCACCCAAACTCAGCAGACGTACACCTCCTACAACCACTACCTCTTCCTCCACTCCCAACCCCCCTCCATCTTCCCATCCCAGTGTGTCTAAAAAACCTTTCCTGGCTAACATTGGCCTCTCCCCTACACCTCCCCCCGTCCTTCCCCTAGGGCCAGGATGTCCAGATCCCAGCCCAGCACCTCAGTCATGAAATCCTCGAGCACTGTGGTCCCGGCAAGTCCAGTAACATCGTGGGCGGCACCCATCAGGGCTGCCAGTGTGCCACCTAGTGAGGCCAAGGATCACCCTATTCCACCACCTGCCAGGGTGAAAAAGGGGCCCACATGCCGTAGGGAAAAGCCGCACCAACCACCCAGCAAGGCCTCCTCCAAGACAAAAAAGGACAGTGCCAAGGTCCCAGCAGCGACTTCCAAGGTGGGGAAGGGACACCAGGCTAAAGGGAAGTCAGCTCAGGGCACGTAGCCTCCGGATGAAGGACTGGTGTCACCCCTTCTGCAGGACAGAACAGCAACCTGTACGGTGGTGGCCAATGCCACAACCACCGCCACCTGCACCGCCACCTCCACCACCACCTGCACTGCCACCTGCACGTCTGCTGCCTCTGCAACAGTCCCCAGCATCATCCCCAGTAGGCAGCCGTCCGAGGCTGCAGGAGACGTCCTGCTGTCTCCCTCCACAGGTGCTGACACATGCACCACCGGCAGCATCTCTGCCACAGACACCACCACAACCACCGCCACCTGCCCCGCGACATGCTCAGACAGTGCCACCACAGCTGACATTCCCAGTGGGCAGCTGCCCGAGGCTGAAGGAGACGTCCTGGACCCTGCACAGATTACATGAGGCACCACAACCAGCACTGGCAGTACCAGCAGTTGGCAGGCAAAGTCGCTGCAGGGAGGAGTGTGTCTCTGCCTCCATGGTGTATCATGCTACCTGTTCCCAGAATATCTTGTGGCTCACACACCCAGGTGAGGGAATGGGAACTGCCACACACCATGTGCAGCACTCTGGGCACCAAGCCCCCTCCAGAACTAGTGGAGAAAAGCATCCTCTACCCCAGTCCTTGGCAGGATAAAGCACTCTGGGCACAAAGCCCCCTCCAGAACTAGTGGAGAAAAGCATCCACTACCCCAGTCCTTAGCAGGATGAAGCACTCTGGGCACCATGCCCCCTCCAGAACCTGTGGAGAAAAGCATCCACTACCCCAATCCTTGGCAGGATGAAGCACTCTGGGCACCATGCCCCCTCCAGAACCAGTGGAGAACAGCATCCACTACCCCAGTCCTTGGCAGGATGAAGCACTCTGGGCACCATGCCCCCTCCAGAACCAGTGGAGAAAAGCATCCACTACCCCAGTCCTTGGCAGGATGAAGCACTATGGGCACCATGCCCCCTCCAGAATCAGTGGAGAAAAGCATCCACTACCCCAGTCCTTGGCAGGATGAAGCACTCTGGGTACCATGCCCCCTCCAGAACCAGTGGAGAAAAGCATCCACTAGAGAGACTGTGGCTTTGCACTACCCAGGACCAATCAGTGGACAAACCACTCACTTGAGAGACTTATGAGACTGTGGCTTTGCACTCCCCAGGACCAATCAGTGTGCATGGAGCCCCCTCGTGGCGCAGTGACGTCGTCCCATCATCCGGCTGAGGTGCCCCCCCTCCCCTTCCCCCTAAGGTGCCTGTTTATTTTCGACCTGATGCCCCTGCAGTGTTCTCTCCGTTTTGAGGCAGGTATCACGTGTGTGCTTCGCCCATGCATTTTGGGACCACTGGTCCACGGACAACGAATGGAACACTATCCGGACTTGTGTAGTTGCTGTACATGTTTGTATTGTAATAGTATTTATATAGCGCTCACTACCCCTGACGAGGTATCGAAATATATAATGATCTTTTACGGACCCATTTCCCTATCTGGATTTTCGATGATTACACTCATTACAATCATTTCATTTGGTCCTTGCGTTATTCCAGGGGGTGACGGGGTGTAAATGTAATGTTGATGCATGTATTTGTGTTTATGGTGTTGGGGGTGAGGGTGGGGGTGTTGAGTGTTGCATGTGTGTGTCACTCTCTTTTTCCTCCCACCACCCCTGTGTGCTAGGTGCAGTACTCACCATGGTCGTTGCCGCCATCTTTGATGTTCCTGGTAGAAGAGGAGGTAAACCAACATTGGTAACACCTGTAGTTCGGGCTCCATGGCATCCTGGTTCCTCGTTGGGTGTCCAGAGGTGAGTGGTTTCCGTTCCACAGACTGTTTCCGCCATGCTTTTGATGGCGTTGGTACCGCCCCAGAAAAGTTGGCAGATTGGTGCCTTGTAATACAGTGGGCGGTACATTGTCTTCCGCCTGTCTGTTGGCGGTTACCGCCGCAGTATTTGTTTCTACCACCGCCACGGTATTGCAATCAATAAATCATCAATGTACTGTACCAATGTCGATTGGAAAGGCATTTCCAGTGATTTCAAGTTCATTTTCAAGATCTGGTAGAAAATGGAAGGTGACTTTGAAAACCCTCGAGAAATTCTCACCTACAGTAGACTTGATCCAAAATTGTAAAAAAGAAAAGATATTGACTACCCTCATGAAGAGGTACAGCAAAGGAATACATGTGACAAGTCAATTACCGTGAGCCATTCAGCATCGCATGGGATCTGAAACAAAATCACTGCTGGAATTAGCACTATAGAGCAATATTTAATCACAATATAATTAACTTTCCTCAAATCCTGAACAATTAGAAATTTCCCACATGGCTTTCGCAAACTCATTATCGGTGAATTACATGGACTGCTCAACACTTCTTTCAAAACTCCTTGGTTTACAAATTCTGCAATTATGGGTGCAATCTCTTCAATTGTGTCCTATGTCATGTGGTACTAAGGAATCTGGGGGAAAGTCATGTTTGGCTTAACTGGGACCTTAACTGGCTCAACTCCTTTTATTAGACCATGGGGGTCATTACGACCCTGGCAGCCGGCGGTATCTTGGCGGTAACACCTCCAACAGGTTGGCGGTGTTCCGCCAGCAATTATGACCGTTGCGCTATAGCCACGGCCATACCGCCGGCCCCTCCATTTTCCCACCAGGATTCCGCCTGGTGGTCATAATCCCCAGGGCAGCAGTGCAAGCACCGCTGCCCTGGGGATTATGAGTCCCCGACCGCCGGCCTGTCCATGGCGGTACACACTGCCATGGAAAGGCTGGCGGTAAGGGGACTTTGGGTGCCCCTGGGGGCCCCTGCACTGCCCATGCCCTTGGCATGGGCAGTGCAGGTGCCCCCATGCATAGCCCCATCGCGCATTTCACTGCCCGAATTTCTATTACGAGCCGGCTGCAATGTTGATGTGACATTTCCGCTGGCCCAGCGGACGGTAACACTGTTACCGTCCGCTGGCCCAGTGGAAATGTCATAATAGGGAGACAGAAATACCACCGGCAATAGCGGTATTCTGTCTCCCGCGGCCTCGGCGGTCTTTTGAAAAGACCGCTGAGGTCGTAATGACCCCCCATGTCTTTTCCTGTAAAATCCCACACTTTTATTTTAACTTTACCTGTAAGTCAGAAGGAAGATCTCTCACTGTGAAAACTGGAAAGAAACAAATCAAAGGGTATTCCTTGTCCATTGTGTCATAATCTGTTTTTGAAGTCGGGTCATCTTCATCATCACTGTTTGATTGAATTTCAATTTCATCATTTGAGTAAGTAATTCAAATTCTCGTTTTGCACAACAAGTACCTTCCTAGTAAAGATACCAGACATGATTCACAAACTACAAATTTGTGTAGTCCTTTCAAGTTGCTAATTTGAACCTGAATTGGTTCTGTAATTGGGTTGGTGAAATACTGATTCGTTACTCCTACAATCTGGACTGTTTTCCCTGAAAGGGGCAGGTCTGGAACTTATGCAGTTCTTACTGTTGGGCGTGTAGCTCCTGTGTCAACCAAAAATGAAACCTTGTGACACGTTACCTTTCCTTTCATGTACGTACCCTATTGATCTACCTCTATTGAAGCTGCTAGCACACATTCCTCTTCATCCGAACTCTTGCTCACCCAATCATCGTTTATTCCATTCTCACTGTGTAACAGGAATTGATTCACTGTGGTATTACTCTGATTAAACCTTTGACCTGTGACCTGCTGAGAAAGCATCACATGCTTCTGCTCCATTGGGGCTTGAGGTATTTGAATTTGCTGTCAAAGTATCATTTGAACTTGAAGTTTAATTTGCTGTTACTGCGGCATCTGCAAATGTGGCATTTGCACCTGTTGCACTGGACGAAAACCTTGCATCTGATTCTCACAGTTTTGAAAATGTTCGAGTATGACCTTTCTTTCTCTGTCCTCTCATGTTTTCAAAAGAATTGATATTGCTCGTTTGCTGAACAACACCTTCTTGTACTAACATCGGACACTCCTGCATCTAATGTCCGAGCTCTCTGCAAGCGTGACAGGGCAACAATCTCTTCATTCCCTGCACATCATTCTGAACCACCACATTATTCAAATCAGAACTGATTCAAATTTCCACTTCCTCCACAACCTCTACCTCTTGCTTGATTCTGAAACACCCTGTTTCCCTGTTGCTGTTGTTGCGGAAACTTTCCCTGCATTCCTGTTTGTGCCACTTTAATCTGCATCACCATTGCCCTTTCTTTCAACTTTCTCTGCTTCAACTCAATCTCGTCACTACATTACTTTGCATATTGCAATACCCCATCAATCGGCTTTGCTTCCCAGCAAATCAAATCACTCTTAATCATCTGGCTAATTTCAGGTCTCAATCCTTCAACAAATCTGAACACAAAATGATTCATGTCTTTCGGCTCAATTGTTTCTGTACCACTGTAATGCTTGAACACCTGCAACAATCTCTCATAATAGGCATGTATTGACTCTCTTGCTTCCTTTGCTGTCCTGTCTATCCTCTGACAGTCAATATTCTTGGGCGAAATTCTTGTTTTCGAAAATTCTATCACCTTATAGTAATATTTAATTATGTCGGGAGATGGTGAACCTGTTGCTGGATCTCTCTGAGGTTCTCTTGTCGGCCAATCTACGCTCCTCTTGCTTTCAACCCATAAGTCTGCTGGAACCACTATCTCTAACAGGGTGTTCAAATCCTCCCACAGGCATTTGGCAAGTTTCACAAACCTGTCTGTCTGTTGGTACCATTCTACTGGCTTCTCTCTCAACCTGGGATACTCATTTGTAAATGATAGAATGTCACTTCTGCTCCAGGACACATGGATAACATTTCTCTCTCATTGGTAGAATTTTCACTGGGTCCTCGACCTGCTGCACAATTGCAGTAAAATTCATAGAATCCATTTTCTTTTTGTCTCTTTTCTTCACCCATCTGCCTTCTTATTTGTCTAATGCTCCCAATGTTTGAATGCTAAGAATTAATTCCCTAGGGTGAATTTTCATTCCTGGTATTCTCATGTTTTCAAAATCCTTTGAATCAAAATCTAATCGGTAACTCCTCTTTTAGTGCTTTGTTTTCTTAACCTCTATTTTGTATTTCTCTGTTAGGTCTGCTAATTTCTGATGTACTATTCTTGCTTTGTTAGTAATCAGTTGGCACAAGTAACACAACTCATCTTCTTTGAATGTGTCACTTCTGTCTAATCCTTTTGTTCCCTCAATTAAATCTTCTGCTTCTATTCTAAGCCTGGTGAAATTCAGGGCACTTCCTCTGTTAGGATCTCCTTGAGTACTACTCAACTTCTCTAACCATTCAGTTAGCTGCTGAGCTGTCAAACCTTGTAATGTAACATTGTTGTGACTTACACCTGGCACTTGCTGTAATGTAAAATTTGGGGTTTCTGGTGTCACCATGCTTGGATTTGGACCTATATATGATCTCACCTTATTATTTGGAGGAGTCCTGAAAGGACGTAAATCAATTAACAGACCTATTCCATCAAATGTCAGTCTCATGGGAGTTATCATTCTTGCATTTGCATTATATCTCTCCCTTTCTATGCTCGGGTTCAGAGTTTTCTGCTCGCTGTTCTCATTATTTCCCTGGGAGAACAATGGTATGACAGGACCTATGTTAACTGGTACTGACACTGCATCTGGACTTAGTCTGGCATTTGGGTCTCTCGGGTATGCTATTCCTGTAGTCTGACTCATTAATACGGACATTTCCACCTGTGATCCTGCTATGGGGGTGTATCTCGGGATCGTCTGTGTCTGTATCGGGGACATCAAGTTCGGGGTTGAATCTACCTGAACCAATGTTGGCTTCTAGTAAACTTGTCCTGTCGGTACAATCAAGTTTGTTCCAGAATCCACAATGGGTATATCAGGGTAAATTCTGGGACTATTCATCTGTGGTGTAGGCCTTTGAATTGTCGAAGTAACTGGAACATCATGACTAACCTGTATCTGGGTCTGGGTTGATTCAACTGATATCGGGGCTGTAGGATCTACACTGGTGTTTGAGCTTCTCTCATGTGCTGCATATGGCGAGGGACGATTTCTCAATAACTGTAAAATGAACTCATCGTCATCTGATTTTTCATTGTGTGTCAAAGACTTTCTAGATCCTGTGGATTTCTGCTCTTTGTCATTAGAAGGATATTAATCCCTCTTTCTGGTGCTATTTATAGTTTTGTTCCCATTTTCTTGTGTAATTACAGGAAACAGCCTAATTACCTGTAAAGCTTCAGTTTTGCAAAATGTTGATCACTATCCCATTCTAGCCTCTGCTAGTGTCTTTTCAGCTTTTCTCATTCTTCTCTCGAATTTCAGTTGCTGTTGTTGTCTAGCCACTAGTTACCAAATTGTTAAAGCTTCAAACTGTGCTGGTCTCAGAGGAGGTTTCAAATTATACAGTACTCTACTCAAATTCTCTAGGCTCCTCAAATTAAATGTTCCATGGGCAGGAAACGCTAAACGCCCATCTTTGTCTGTCACTTTGCACCACTGTTTCAGCCAAAGACATGGCGCAGCACCCTGCTCTTCAAATACAATATAGGCGGGTGTACCTTCTGGCAGTGTAATTTATCCTGTGCTTGTTGGAATATATGTATCTCCCCTTAGGGCACTCTATAAAGCTATGAAAAATGTAATCTTTGTATCTTTACGCTACTTCCAAGCAACTCAGGAAATGACTTTCGATCCCAAAGTCCTTTTCGCCGACCTTCTCAACCAGTTGTGCTTCATGGTTGTCCGCCGACCCGTGCACGACCCTTCTCGCTAACCCAGCGCGGCTCCAATGATGTCACACTCACACGTACAGCAGTTGACAAAGTCTTTCGGCTTGTCCTCCTAAACTCAGACTCACGCAACTAATGCAAAATTATTGCAAGCACTAAAGAAAATCAAAACCCAATTTGTCTGTTTACTACAGGTTGGGTTACACAATCGCTTCAGAAACCTTACGGATTTTTCATTGACGGCCTTTCACTCTAGCAGCTACTCTTTCTTTCTCAGTTTCCCTGATTCGCAACCAAAATTCGACCTACAAATTTTACTTTCAACTGATCAGTGGGTCTGTCCTGGTGCACATAGGACTCATCAAATCTCAGTCAAAAACCTTTCTTTCACTTTAACACGCACTCTCGAGTTTGTCAACCATGCCTGATTGACCTATTAAACCAGACAATTACAACAATAAACCAAGGGCCAGATTTATACTTTTTGATGCAAAACTGGGCTAACACAGTTAGCGCTGGCTAGCGTCATTTCTTAACGCCACCCGGAAGATAAATTTATACTTTGATGCTGGGTGACGCTACGAACAGGTTAGAGTAATTTTTCCTGACACTAACCATTGGCCTTGTCATAAGGCAAAATGACGCTAACGCAGGAAAAATGACTCTAATCTGGTTTGGAACATGGAAAAATGCCGCAAAACAGATATGCGCCATTTTTCTCCGCAATAGCATCAAAAAGAGATGCGAACACAGCAAACAGTGCTAATGAGCCCCAAAATGGATCCCAGAGCCAGGAGAGAGTCCAGTGAGACCCCACACAACCATGAACCAGCCAGGAGGACACAGACAAGACCCAGGGGAGAGACAAGAAGAAGAGGAAGTGTTGCTGCAACGCAGACGAGAATGAAATCGTGGTCAGAGAGGTGACAGAGCACCAGCATCAACTCTTTATCACCTCTAAATTGCCAATTGGGATGAGAGAGGCAATTTGGCAACAGACTGTGGACAAGATTAACAGTGTGGCAGAGGTCAGGAGAACTGTCACGGAGTACAAGAAACTCTGGCATTACTGCAAGCACAGGACAAAGGAGAAAATGGCAAGGAACAGGAAGGCAGCACTGCAGACCGGAGGTGGGAGTCCAGCACCGCACGAGTACCTGGACGAGATGGAGAAGATGGGTGCAGCCGTCATCCCGGAGGAAATCGTCACTGGTATCGCAGGACAGCGCAGACTACCAGGAAACAACACATATGCAGGGTAAGTTGCATGGGGGACAAAAAGGCCTAAATGTCAAGTGCAAGAAGGGGGAGGCACATACGTTCTACACAATGCATGTCAGCCCTGAAAATCAGGCAGTGGAAAGGGCAAAGGGGCACGTCACGGGACTCCCTGCACTGCCCATGCCAGGTGCATGGGCTGTGCAGGGGCATCCAGGGCACAGCACAACACAACACCAACAACCTTTGCATGGGGGTACACTGCCATGTCAAGGCTGCGGGAAATGCTGAAGCAGGCCTGGAGGGTAGGGCAGAACGTAATACTGGTCTGCTGTCACAGGACAGCTGGTATTGTCAGAATGTAAACTAGAGGACCATGCTCAGTTTCAGGCCATTGACTCAAGTGGCATTTACCATTGGCAATACTTGCCACTACTACCTGTGCTCTGTGTGCTGGTCAATTAGGAAATGGCAGTTAGGTGCCCATGGCACAAACACACTCAAAATGAGGGTTCAGTATGACTACGTGATCAATCCCCATCAATCCCTATCCAAGTGCAACTCCTGTCAACTGCTCATGTCCATAGACTCAATAACCATCAGGCACTGTCACATACATTATGATGAACGCAGCAGTAATCACATACCCATGCTACCCATTCCAGGGTTTACCCCTGTGCCTGGGTCACAATAGCTGCAATGCCACCATCCAACATCTCAGGTGTCATAGTGCTAAGCCAACAGCATTAGGGGGGGGGGCATTTGTGTGTAGCTAGGCAAACACACCTGCACAGTCATAAGAGGAAAAGGAACTCTTCCAGGCCCATCAGTGCAATGCAATGAAGCACATACATGCAAACATCAACATGAGAAACTACCAAAGGTGACCCCTGTATTGTTTCATAGAAATGCAATACATGGTATGGTGCTAGGTCTCAGCACTGTATAGGTGTATGTGAAAAAATGATAGACTGGGACAGGGCTATATTATGTGTGGTGCATGTGGCATCAACACACCAACAATCATCGCTAGGCCTCATCATGCTAATGGAAGCAGAGGGAGGGTTGATGAGGACAAGAAGGTGGCAAGCCACAATTTGGACAGATCCCACACACACACATAGAAGATGTGACGCAGACAATTGCCCAAACTGCCCACACTACATGTGACATGCAGGTGGGGCATAGGGCTGTGAGACTGCAAACACTAATGACAGGAACAATACATGGGAACCAAGATAACAATGTACCACCAATAGGAAGTCAGTGACATCACATTACAACTGGCACAACACAGACACACTAATTGTACAATATCTCATTGCAGAGGATGATGGCTCGTCTGTGGATCTGTCTGTCCTGGACTACGAGCTGACAACCATCAGCCAGGAAACCCTCCAAGATGTCCTGGGAACCCTCCAGACACCACCTCCAGTCGCAAGGAGGAGCACACATGTAGCAGCCATCCCAAGGACCCACCCACCACCCCAATAGTACAACCTGCCAGTTCAAACACAGCTGAGGACTCTGATGACAAAGGGACCATCTTTGAGAGGACAGTAGTGGGAGTACAATGGGAGCTGGCCAAGAAATTGCAGTGGGGATGCAAACTATGGCAGCCAGCCTTGAGGGGATGCGCATGTGCATGATGATGTCCGCAGAACAGTCAACAGCCATACAAGTCACACAATCCCTATTGAAAGGAGTCCAACAGTGTGAGAGGGGCCTCACCACTGCTGTGAGGGAGTTGACACAACACGTACCCTCCCAATCTTGCAGCTGCATGCATGACATCAAGCTGGACTCCCTCAGGGCAGACATGGCTGCCTACCACAGGGATGTTGCTGCCATACTCAATAATCAGCAGCTCCTCCTTGCTGCAGTTATGCCATATGTACTTCCACATATGGCAGCTGCTGGGAATTTGGAGTCCACTTCACCAACCACTGAAGTGTGTTTTGCCACCTCAAACCCACCACCACCACCATCAAGGGCAGTGGAGACGACACACACAGCAGGGGATGAAGATGCGGAACAGATCATCTTCACCAGTAGGAGTACCCGGTAGCACCAGCCCATGCCACATGGGCACTGATTTTCCTTTGTCCTGTGCTTGACAACATGCCAGTGTTGCTACAGTTGGTGAAATGCACTCTTCACCGACACACTGTTAACCTTACCACTATGGACTGCAATTGTCTCTCACTACTCAATTGGCAATTCATGTTCCTCTGCACTGAATGACACTTCATCTCAGCATGTCCAATGACATGTCCCTCAACCTTGCACTTGTGTTGCGTCACAATAGAATGCTTTACACTAATGGGGTCACAAACCTGGACTATGTAAATATTGCACTACAGCACTTCAAAATAAACAGCATCCAACACAACCACTTTGTCTCTGTGTAATGTGACACATCTACTTTTCTGGAGATTTGTGATGCATGTAACATGTCTATGGTGACAGAGTGTCAATGCCAGAGTGCAGAAAGAATGTGGGCAGATATTTACGCACAAGGGCCATGAATTCTAATTCTTCAGCGCTGCATTTGCATAATTTTTTCAGCAAAAGCAGCACAAACTTACAAAATATCATTGTATTTTGTAAGTTTGTGCTGCTTTTGAGTAAAAAAATAAGGCAAATGCAGTGCAATAATAGTACATTTCTGGCCCAAGGTATCTACAAGATGAAACCAAAAGCTGGCCACATCCCTTACAAGAAAGTAATTTTTTATGAGACATTTGCTTTAAAATATACATGCCTCACCCACAACAAACAGCAGGAATGGCTGTGTAAGAGCGTTTGGCCAATACGGTCAGCTGGGAGTACAATTAAAACACATAGGTGTGAAATTTGTATACTTGACCTCATCTGAAATTGACATTACTCAGTTTAGCAGTGTTCACATGAACATCAGGCTGCAGGCAGACGTTCCACAGTGCCCAACATTCTGACACAGGACCCAAACAATGACAGCTTTAAAACCAGACCTACCTATCCAGTACATGCGAACCATAGTCACGTTGAGTGGTGGGTACAATGGATGGCAGATACACAGAGATTTTGATTTGTCGTAGCTGCCAATGTGACAGCTCAGTAGGAAGTGGGAATTAGCATGTCAAGAGAGGGATGTGGATGCAGGACTGAATACACAGGCTAACAGACAATTGGCACTGTACACTCATGCAAAGACCCAGAGCCCCAAGCATATGACACATGCAGTAAGGGAGTACCTACATCTTTAAAGACTATGCACAAAACAGAACTTAAAACTATGTAACACACCTATACTAACCTAATCTATTGTAACTATACATTACCCACAACACTCCTAACTACCCTATGCTAAGCTTACCACATTTAACAACACACTCTAAACATTTGCCCCCATCCCCTCATATCACGAGACACATGTAGGAGAACATATACTAACCTACACAGATACTAATACTAAACAAATATATGTATTTTTTGTATTTTTTTAAATGTTATAACTTGTTTTTATTTTTATTAAAATACACAAAAGCCCCAACATTAACCGCCACCCACCCACCCACAAACTAACATGTAATAATATGAACCCCCAACGTAATTATCCTATCTAAACTACTAACCTACTCTAGCCTATCACTAAAACCCCTAAACCCACTAAAAAACTGGATAAGGAATGAGGAGTGAGGGGACAGAATTAGGGGTGAGGACAGGCCGGATTTTAGAGGTTTTCCCTCCTCAGAGTCTTCTTTATAGATTTTAGCCTCTGGCTATTTTTGTCCATGTCCCCGTGGAGATTGTCAAGCTTTTTCATAACTTTACACTTGTCCCTCTGGAGCTGGGAAATGGCGGCCATGTCCAAAGCAACAGATGTGGTGCTCTGTGTTGCAGTATTTGACAGCACAGCTAAGTACAACAAGAGCTGTACCAAATAAAGTGATCTGTGCATTGATGTAGTGCAATGTGTCACAATGCAAATGCAGCAAGTACTTCACATGGGCCAGGCAGACTAATCTTTATCATCTGAGTCTACTTCAAGGCACTCAAGACCAGTGATTTGTAGATGTAATTGTCAAGATGGTATGCAGTTGCTAATCATAAGGGGTCAGTGTTGTTTGGAAATCATGCACGCTTGAATGAGATGACTGTCATCTACACTGTGACCATCACATCTACCTACATATATGTTCTTCCCCTACCCCTGTGCCTCAGGAGGGATGGGCATGCAATACATCATCATAACTGTCGAGGACAACCACGAAGCCATGTCCATTTGGACATGGATTTAGTGAGTGGAACACATGTGAGAAGGGCTGCCACCTTGGAATGAGGTATCCATAGGTCAATCACATCTACATTCATGTTTCCAGTTGTGGACAGCCATCAACACCTGATCTGCCAACACAATTCCAAAATCACACACATTGATGACAGCACACATCTGGCTTTGACCTGCATGCACGCCTATTACATACCACATAAGTGTCACGTAAATGGAGTACAACTTATGGGGCTAGATGCTGGGGGACAGTTACCCATGCAGTCCTACATGTACATTACAATATAGGGATGCGAAATTTTGTGTTGAAAAATTGTGCATCATTGTCTTGTGAAAATGAGGGTGACTCGGTGACAATATTCTGACACTGGAGCACTTCCAAGTCACATGTGGGCCTACATGTGTCTACTAATCACCTTGTTCACATGCTTCTGCCTACTGTGTAGCACAAGACCCCCAAGATATGACTCTCTGCCTGTGAATGTTGAACCCTTACATGGAACACTATGTCAAGTAATATATCAGATCACGTGCCAGCTCATCATATCTTGCAATGAGTACAACACACAAAAGTCACTCACACAACAGCTGCAATCACTACACAGGA
Organism: Pleurodeles waltl; assembly: GCF_031143425.1. Lineage (NCBI taxonomy): Eukaryota > Metazoa > Chordata > Amphibia > Caudata > Salamandridae > Pleurodeles > Pleurodeles waltl. The sequence continues at coordinate 1,075,360,883 of NC_090445.1, forward strand.
CAGACATTGTCATACTTACTGGATACGTCTGGGGCCTCCAAATCGAGCCATTTCCCCGATGGTATAGGGGCCCGATCCACCTGTAAGACATGGAAAGGAAATATATGCTCAATGTCAGATCACTGTACAAACGTGTGGAAAACATATCACAGTGTGTAACATTGTATTTGAGTGAGCTGCTGATCCTGCATGTAGACACTCCAACAGACATACCACTGCAAACTCACATTGACACTAACACTCCAGTGAGTGATAGACACACATCTGCACACATGCACTGGGCCTAACAACCATGTGGCGCTAAGCCCGACTACAAACATTTGTGGGTAATCCATTTCAGATAGTACTCCATGTCATAATTTGTAATTGGGTGACAATTTCAATGGCACTTCCCTGGTGCACTGAAATACAAGTGACTCAGGTATTGTGGCTTGTGCATCAAGGGAAACTAAGTTACTGTGTGATGGACATGTGGCTCAATTTTCAGTCAGCAATTATCATGCATTTAGTGCTCCATAACAAATGTGGCACAGTTGTATGTAGGTAACAAATGCCCCATTGGCAGTGTCCCCTAAGACGTATATGCCCCCTTTGCCAACATTATGGCAGAGATCAGGTGTTGTCATTGCACCTGAAATGTGTTACTACGGGTCACATGTACCAAGATCATGTTTTGTGAGTCACACATTGCGAGACTTAGCAACTCACAATTTGCAAGTAGGATGATCTGAGATACAACACTGTCAATGATACTGGTTGCAAATCACAAATGGGGTAGCAAATGAACTATCTCTTGAATTTTGATGAGGTAGGTCTCATTTTGCAAACCCCTTGGGAATGGCGGCACTCACAGGGATCCAAGCCTGTGGGCTCAGCAGACCACCACGTCTGTGACTGCTTTCAAATAGAGATGTATATTTTCGTTTAAATGCAGCCTTATTTCATCAGGGGTAAACAGAATTATGACTCAAATATTTTTTTTAAGCAGTCAGTGGTCCGTGGGACAACTTCCTGCTGAGGAACAATTTTTGGCCATGCATTCACAAAGGGGAAGGGATCTCACGGGGATCCCTGCCCTTTTGCAAATGGGTTAGCACCAACTTGAAACGGATGGTAACTGCAATTGTTTAGTGCCAGCATTTGCGATCAACAAAGAATCAATCAGCGGACTGCGACTCACTATTGGGAAAGTAACACCCCTTCCTAAATGCCACTAGCAAACCCTGTTTTGTGATTGGGCAATGTGATAGCAGAATGGCAAAATTTGGGGTGTGCATTTGAATGAAAAATGTTCCTGACATAAACACAATAAATCTGAAAACTAGGCGGTTTGTGAGAATTAAAAATAGCTTGGTACATGTGGCCCTAAGTAATAGTCGGACATCACTCAATAAAGCTCAGGACCCGCATTGTTAACATGTATAGACATGTGGAATACATCTTAGTACTGGGACATTAACAGTTTGTTCTACTTGCATTTAACAAGGCCACAAACACTGCATGCAGCACGTCAAGACATCTGCTACTGTCACTCAGGAGCATTCAACTGTACACGTTTGTCAATGTGATACTCACCCACAGGGCCACCGATCACCACACCCAGGTGGTCCAGCAGGTCCTGTTCTCAGGCCACTAGGTCAGCCCAGCGATGCTTCAGCTGGTGCTCATTCCTTGTTGTGTTGAATACACGTTTGAGGTGGTAGAGCACCTTGCCCCACCGCAGCCTCCTTGCCTCTGTGTGATACCCTTGTATCACACGCCCCCCATCTCCAGCATCAACGGCAGAAAGTGGCACACCAGCCACACAAAAGCCCCAAGCTCCTCCTCAGACATGCGGGTCAACCTCGCCTTACCCGACGTGTCAGTGCACAACAATTTAAACAGAAAAAGGGAAAAATAAATGTGAAAAAAGGAAACTTATAACCCAAACTATGAACCCCAACTAATGTAACCCCCAAGCAGACACCCAACAGTACAAATACAATCCAAAAAACACTAGACTACACAAAAGCACTTAAACAGGTACAATATACAAATAGAATGCACAAAAAGACACAAGAGAGACACCACAAGATACAAGAAACGCAATCCAGACATGAGCAACACCAAGACACAGCCACACAGTCAAGAAAAAGCACAGACTGTAAAGTGAAAGTGAGAGTACACCCACAGTACCCTGTCTGTAAACAGGATTTCCTATTACATCACTTCCTGTCCCGGTAGCGGCCTGTTTTCCGTGTTACGTATACATTTTTTGACTCATACGATGTTTGTGTGAATATTTTTGACACGTAACCAACATGTGCTGCAACATACCACGCATTACCGGGAAACTTCTATTTTAATGTATACCTGCATGCGTGTGGTGCACTGGTGGAATTAACGCTAAGGGCCCATGTATGCTTAGTTAGTGTTTGCGTTGTTTTTGGACCCATTTGCATCAGCATTTTTGACTCAAACTGTGTTTGTGTGAATTTCAATTATTTAACATGCCTGCACCCTGTATCAAGATGGAGATAGGATGTTATGGCCTGCAGTGTGTGGTATAGTGGTTGGACACATTTGGTAGAGCATGCAACTGTGGCCCAGATTTATACTTTCTTTGCGCCGCATTTTCTTCATTTTCTGACTCAAAAGGGCGCAAACTTAGAAAATACAATTGTATTTTGTAAGTTTGCGCCATTTTTGCATCAATAAATGATGGCAATGCGGCACAACAAAAGTATGAATCATGGCCTGTGTGTTTTGCGTGTGAATGATCTGTAACAACAATATGTGTGCTTCTGAAGGGACGGCATGCAATACATTAGACGTAATGCTCATGTATGAATGTGTTACAAATTGGTATCTACATCAGATGGCAATCAGTGATGTACAACAGTCATGATATGTGTTTGTAATATGTGTTGACTCACTTGATGTGTGTAGTTGTTTGACTTTGGGGACATTACATTTCACACGACAAACAAAACTCAGGGGTGATTTAGGATGGCTGATGAGTGCTAGGTCGGATATGTTATCCCTCATGTCATTAATTGTTGGCTATGACTTCATGGTGACTTGTGTGTGGATTACCCATATGTCGGCCATGTGTACATGCTTGGTACGTACAGTGTTTGACACACTGTGCCTTAATTCCACCCATAAAAATGTTATGTACTCGTAAGTTTGACTCATGAAAATAACCTATGTTACACTTGTTGCTGTGGTCACATATTTTCAGATGTGCATTCCACAGAGGTGTGCAGTTCAAGTGTGTGGGCATGTGTACCCTGCCTCAGGACTGGCTACCATGGTGTTACGGTTTCGTGTGGGTCTAGTCAGGAGTCTGTTAGGGGCACCCCTTGAGTTCACAGAGTATCTTGCAAGGAATAAGTGTACCAATGCAGAAGAGCAGCTAAAGGCATACAAGGGGAAAGGGCAGCTATGGTAAGGCAGATAAACAGAAAAGTGAATACATAGCAACCATAGTGTGGACAAATATGGAACGGGTCAGTAATGGACAAACACCCAGGGCTTATCACTAAGATTGAACACAGGGTCGGGCTTAGAACTTACCAAAGCAACAGGGAACGTCAGTGCCTCTGATTAGATTAATCTCACAGCTAGTCACCACGCAAGCTCCATAGAAAGGTGGCAGCAGAAGTGAATCTGTGTCTGGGCCCTTAGGGCACCAACAAGGATTGTACTTACATACACAAGACTAGCCCTTGTTGGTCGGGCTGGAGACACAGTAACAATTCCTGGAATACAGATATAGCACACTGTCGCTGTTAGGCACTACATGCAACACTAGACAAAGGATGGGGGCTGGATTAGCCTCCTGGAAAGCAGGTGCCAGACCAAATACAAAATAGAACACTTCTAGACAGGTGAGGACTGATAGTACACTTACCAGACACAATATCCCAAGAGGAAACCAAAAGCAAGGGAACCAACTAGGAGGCAAAGCCAGGCACAGGGAACAGGCTCTGGTTGATGCAAAGGCTGGAACATGTCTGCGTACCAGAAAGCAGGCTCTGGCAGAAACAAACATGAACAAGGCTGAGAAACAGGGAGCAGAGTCTGACTGGAGCAAGCAGGCACAGCACTGGGTAAACAGAGAGCAGGTTCAGGCTGAATCAGGACTGTAACACAATCCAACAAGGGGTTTGGAACACAAAGGAATCGTACTCCAATGAACGACGAGGAGCTTCAGGGAATGGCAACTTCTAAGCAGTTCCAGGCAGCAACAAGGCCAGGGCAGAGTCACATGGCTGGGCTGCACGAGAGATGTCACAGGTGTGTGCAGCTTCAGTCTCTCACAAGTCCTGGAGGAGAGAATCCAGTATAAAGGGACAACCAGACTTTTCCCATAGGAAGCAATGGACAGAAGATTACAGATCTTACCGACTACCAGCCAGTGCACTATGGGACCTGAAGTCCATGCAGGCTAATGTAGTTCTTCTATAGCATGCCATATGGAAAAGGGATGCAAATAGGAGTCAGAAAGGGAGTCTGGGTGAGTGTTATTGATGATTCCTAGGGTACAGATAGTCCATTTACAGCGCCCCCTAGAGATGGGAGGGCAGAGACTTAACTGATGGCAGTGGCAGGACTTATTTCCAGGGATTGACTTCGCAGGGCATGTGTTGTGAACCTTGCTTGTCATACCTGGGACACTCATGCTATCCATTTTCAGAAATGATGCACCTCTTGTCACACAAGCTCCTTGCAGAGATAGCAAATGTCACACTTACTAATGTCAGGGGTCTGTTCATACATTCCTGTTACCACTGATATTTCATATCCACTACCTCATGTATGGTGCGCTTATTTACCTTATGATTGGAGATGTCATTGTTGTGTGTCATGTGCTACAGTAGACCACGTTGGCAACGTGGAAGTGTGTCATATGCTGTGGTCCTATGATTTTGTCCTTCATATGTGAAATTCAAAAGATGAGTATTTTTTTATATGAGTGTGATGTTTGCTGTACAATCATACGCATCACATGCGATGTTGCATCAGAAGTAGTCAGATTTGTCTTTGTGACAGGCTCCCTGAGGTAATACTCACATTCCTAAAGACTGTGTGATAAAGTAAGGTGTTTAATTACATGTCCTAACAAGGTGTTTGGAGTGACTATTGGTGAAAAATGTTTTGAACAATCTGCTGTCTGCGGCGCATTCCTACAGCTGTGTTTTGATGTTCCCCCTCATCTTCCCTGGCACAACCCTCCTCCTCCTCCTCTACCTTCTCCTCAGGCATTTGTTGCTCAGGCTCATATAGGGGGATGTTCCTCCTCACACAAATATTGTGCAGGATAGCACATGTAAGTATTATTTTACACACAATGTGTGGGTCATGTATGAGGCTGCCTCCTGTGATTTCCAGGCACCTGAATCTGGACTTCAGGATGCCAAAGGTCCTTTCTACAATGGTGCGTGTCCTCTGATGTGCCTCATTATAGGCACGCTCTGCTGCTGTGCTTGGATTGGGGAATGTGGTCATCATCCATGGCTGGATCCCATAACCCTGGTCAGCTGAAAAAGAAAATAAGAGTGAGTATTTTGTTAGTGCTTGCAACAGGAATGTCATGTAGCATGTCAGTTGGTATCTTGTGTCGTCTGTGACTCATATGTGTTTGTGGTATTGTGTGAGATCCTGGGATTCTGTGAGGTTTTTTCTGCAGTGGGTGGTTTGACTTGACAACTTGTGTTTGGCTGATTGACTTGGCATCTAGGATTTTGTTTCCAAACTGCTGGCCAGTATGTATATACCATGCGTTGTGTAGTGAGCAACATGTTTTAGTATGCTTTCACTGGAGGGGACATGATACTTCTACATACACAATCGATTCCGAAGTGGTGATAACATAGGTGCGCTACATGGCCTGGACACCTCATCCAATTAGACATATGTCATTGCAGATGAAATGCAACAGTGAGGCCCTTTGATTAGGCTTGGTGACAATGCACAACATATCTCCATAAGTTGGCAGCACTGAGGTGTTCAGTATTGACAATGCCCAATTGTCCCATGTGTGACTTGGTTCTATGCAAACCTTTGTAGTTCCCTTGTCGCGTGGGCTCTCATTATCCTAAATGAGACTACTGGATTTCTAGGCAGCAGGATCAATAACGGTGTGGGGACTGAGTCTGACCCACGTGTAAGGAACTCTGTCACCCTAAATCCGGGTTTTGCTCCGGCTAACTAGCAGTGCCTCATTTCTCCCACGGGGAAGAGATGATTGGGCAGCCGAGCGCATGACATCTTTGGAACTTCTCAGGGAAGTCGTGGTCACTCAGATCCAAACCAACTCTCTCATTTACAGTATGATCTCATATACAAATGACAAAGACAGTATAGGTTTTATATAATGTTTTAATAAAACAACTGTATTTTAGATACTAAGGCGTGAGCCGCAATAACCAGAACCATTCAACACAGTTAGATTGAAATAGTCACCAGGAGAGTAAAACATAAGAACAAAGATATCATCGTGTCTATTAGTTTCTACTCTCCCTCTGATTGATCTATTTCGAGCACAGCATGTTAAGCTTCTAACTTGCCTTTCTGAATCACCGGGGAGACATCAGCCCTCATACCTGAGCAAAGGCCTGTGATCTTGGTTCAGCATCTGCAACGAGGCAGTCAGCGTCTAGTTGTGGTTCCCTGGTTGGAATCTCCCTCTTGCGTGTATTGGGACAAGGAAGTGATTTTATAACTAACATGTCAGCGTGATCACAAAATGTCCCTACGCAGGAATGCCAAGTCTAAACTCCTACCACGTCTATCGGCAATGTACCAGACTGTATCCTTGACTGAAGCACAGAGTGAATGTGTTATGGAGAACTCCAGTGCTGAAGTAGGCTAAACAGTGTGAAATGAATAAAAAACAAAACCGTAGAACTGGCTATTTGAAAAATAACAGTACGAAGCCTAATAACAAGCATTTAGAGCAAAGTGCACAGAGGCTCTAAGCTGCCAGCAAATGAATAAAATACATCCAGGGCAAAGTGCACAAAGGCCTAAAGCCTGAAGCTAACGAGCAAAGGATACGTAAAACTAACCACACTACACCCTCCCCTTGTCGGTAGCAAGTGGTTCCAATAATATAAAAATATGCCCCAGATATAAACAATACCTAAAATTAAATACATATTTCGACACGGTCAGAAAACAACAAAGTCATAAATTTAGGAAACATGTGACAATAAAGCCAAATCCAATATAATGTCAATTTTGCAGGAGAGGAAAAAAATCCAATTGTTAAACAGAAGCAATAGAAAGTAGGAGCTCCTCCACTTCGATATATGTCAATATCGGAAGATCCACGCCACAAAGTACCATGGAGCAGGTGTGTTCCAAAGCCCCAAAACCATTCTGGGCGGCACCCCGTGCAGGGCCTATGAATGAGACAAAACCATCTTCCTCCAGGAAGGGAATCTAATAAACTGCCTCACGAAGCAAACGCAACCGTAGTGCACAAGTCTGGGAATGAGCCCTAATCGGGAACATCAACAGATCAGGATCGACCACTGGAGGGCGTTGCAGTGAGAGACAGAGAGCCAGTGCATGTTCAAACGAGCACCAAAGGCACCGAAACACGGTTTGCACACAATCCAAAACCGTTCGGAATGACAGAGACCAGTCACACTCCAAATGGCCCAGGAGTGTTGCTCCAAAATGCTGCATCATGCGTTCACGACACAGCTGCGCTGACGGGAGCAGCAATATAGGATCTCGTCGTGGTGGGACAGCCATTGCGAAAAAATAGCAACAACAGTTAGAACCCAGCCAATAAAGCCAAAGTAATCGGGAAACCCCCAAAAATGCTTCCGAAAATAGAGTGTATAGCCGAAGGTATCAAACCGAATATGGAAGAGAAGGTGTGAGCAAATCCAACACCAACGGCTTTGAAAAAATGTGCAATACCAGCAGTGCTGGATGCATTAAATATACGTCCCACAAGTTCACTGAAGTGACTTGGAAAGTTAGTATTCAAAAGGGACTGTATTTCTGCCGATGACCTTGCCACCTGAAGTGCGTAGGTCTCGCTAGCAGATGTAAGGGCCACATGCTTTTGAAACAATAAAGCTTTTAGTCAACTCAACTTGTCGAAATTAACCTTGGAAGTAGCAATATGAGGCCAGATGTCCGCTACCTCCCTAATTTGAGTGGGGGGAAACAACACATTCCCGCAGCACGTAACGGCCTTGTCGACAACGACAACGTAAACTATTCCAGCACGCATGCCACAGCAGCGTTCGCTGTTAAGAACAATGTAACTGCCGTTAGAAAGCACCTGGAAAGTGTTTTTAATAACCGGGACTGGAACTCCCTTCAGATAACAAGCTAAGTTAGCAATCGAAGTGTTACACGCTCCGTGCAAGGACAGCTGTTTACAAACCATTGAATGGCTGACAGAAGTTTTGCATTCACTACCGCTAAGAAAAACCTCCCTCAAACCATTAACACATCTGTATTGAAAGGGAAGCTCCCACACCTCGTGTATGTAACTGTCTCCCAATAGTTCATATCTACCCACCGGAATGTGCTTCAAACAAGAAGTAAATTGCAGAGTGGAGATAGGCAGATTAATAACCCCATGAATCAACCACTCAGCTGACGGAATCTCAGCAACCGTGAAAGGCAGTTTCTCCAATTTTTCAATATTTAACATGACATACGTCGCTTCCTTTTTAGCCATCAGCTGTTGTTGACAAGTCAAATTAAAGGAGACAAAGATCTCTCTGGCACGAATATGCTGCCATGGAACGCGACCTGCCTTCAAGGTCTGAAGAGTCCAACCCAGCTGCATGATGGACCGCGTCTGACTCTGCCCATGATATAAAGAAGACATGTCTGATTTAAGAATGTCAATAGCAGAGGAAACAATGCTGTCAATCGTGTAAACATGGTCAGAAAGGGTATGCATGCCATTATCAACAACAGACAAAGGGGGTCATTCTGACGCCGGCGGTCTAAGACCGCCGGGGCCAGGGTCGGCGGGAGCACCGCCGACAGGCCGGCGGTGCCCCGCAGGGCATTCTGACCGCGGCGCTTCGGCCGCGGTCAGAAGAGGCAAACCTGCGGTCTCCCGCCGGTTTACCGCTGCCCTTTGAATCCCCCATGGCGGCGCAGCTTGCCGCGCCGCCATGGGGGATTCTGACACCCCCTACCGCCATCCTGTTCCTGGCGGTTCGCCCGCCAGGAACAGGATGGCAGTAGGGGGTGCCGCGGGGCCCCTGGGGGCCCCTGCCGTGCCCATGCCAATGCCATGGGGACGGCAGGGGCCCCCGTAAGAGGGCCCCGCAAAGTATTTCAGTGTCTGCTAAGCAGACACTGAAATACGCGACGGGTGCAAACTGCACCCGTCGCACCCCTGCAACTCCGCCGGCCCAGTGGAAATGTCTAAATGGCCGCCGCGGTCTGAAGAGGCAAACCTGCGGTCTCCCGCCGGTTTACCGCTGCCCTTTGAATCCCCCATGGCGGCGCAGCTTGCCGCGCCGCCATGGGGGATTCTGACACCCCCTACCGCCATCCTGTTCCTGGCGGTTCGCCCGCCAGGAACAGGATGGCAGTAGGGGGTGCCGCGGCATGGGCACGGCAGGGGCCCCCGTAAGAGGGCCCCGCAAAGTATTTCAGTGTCTGCTAAGCAGACACTGAAATACGCGACGGGTGCAAACTGCACCCGTCGCACCCCTGCAACTCCGCCGGCCCAGAGGAAATGTCTAAATGGCCGCCAACATTAGAATCAGGCCCAAAGTCTGCATCAGGTTTTCCTGATCAATCTGCCTCAACCGCGCTGCAGCCTCCTGTTGTGAAAGCTTCCAAATCTCATTATAAACTTCGTATAAAAATCTTTTCTACCGTGGTACCTTGGGACCTGACAAAAAATCCTGTAAATCAGTATCATTAGACAGTAACGTGAGATGTGACTTAACTGCATCCAGCGTGGATTACTTCAACCATTGCTGACAAAGCTTCCCCACGCTGTATGCAGTTATAATATCAGCATGTTCTGGTGAAATGTAACGAGGGTCTGCCCTACTAGTCCTGAACCCCCCTGAAGGGGTGACAAAACATTGATGACACTTATCAGTGTCTACAGGCCATAATAACCACCCGCCCGGATGTATCGATGAAGTGTTAAGCGTACCATTCTGGACCCAATGTGTAAATTCACTAAAAGTAGCATTCACATAGTGCTGCCAGTTGTTTAATTTGGAAGGGACAGGTATACTAGGCAAATTTAACTCTCTAATTGTTGCCAAGCCCAAACAGCTAGTCTGTTGTACTGTGTCATTGAGGAAAATCATCTGCACAGGGATAATACATGCTCTAAATAATGTGTCCCTGCCTTGCATCTGCCAATTTTTCGTACCCCAAACACTTTTCAAGTCAACAGTCTTAAACCAGTATTCATACCCCTCGACCGAAAGTTTAGATACAAACAAATTTGAATACAGTAATTTAGTATCGGTCAATAACATTTGCTTATTAGAATACGGAGTAACTTTAAAATAGTAAGACTTAGCAGTTAGTTGATTATGCCCAGAAAAATATGCAAATTTATCATAATACGTTTTCGAACTCCCTTGTGGAGGAGTCGAGCAATGTTCCCATTGCACATAATTAAATATGGACTTAGGGCTACTAGCTTTATGAATAAAGTGGTGTCCATAATAGTTGTAGCAAAACATGTCACCATGATTATCTCTAAATTGGTAAGCATCTACATCGTCATAGACAGTATAATATTGCAAATCTGTCAGCATAGAATCTACTGTCTTCACATCCCAATCATCAGAAACAATGCCTGGTATAACAATATCATTCATTGATAACTTGAGGACATACGGTATTTGAATCAATTCAGTGGGACCATATATATCAAACATTACTTTATCCCACACAATCCCATCCGGAATTGGTATTGCAGAAATGTTTACATTGGACAAGTCTCTTCGAACCATATGAGACGAAAAATGTGGTTTTAACACAGTCTCCACGTTCTCAATTTCAGATCGTTCAGGAAGAAAATGACCATGTATTACTAGAAAAAAAGTAACCACAAATCCCAACCACAAAAAAAGAGTCATTACAGCCATAAAAAGCCACAAATAGTTCCAAGGAAAAACAAAATATGTGCGTTTAAGCCAACACAGCAGCTTACGTGGACCTCGGACTGAAGACATAGATGACAAGGAGCTGGACACTGCATCATCAGTTGTCGTTTAAGCAGCCAGAGGCAGTTCTTGCAAAAGGAGCAACTGTGAACAAAGAAGCAGATGGAGGCTCTCGCCTAGGCACGCTATAAACCACATGTTCAGAAACATTAGTAGAACGTACAGCAACTGGATCAAAAGATTCCATATTAATCGTCGTCTGTGGAATAATCGCAAGATTATCTTCCGCCCTCCCCAAGCTCGGAGAGGAAACAGCGTTGGTGTAAATCACCTGCAGCGGGACTTCTTCCCCAGTAGTGAGAGGGATTCTGGAACTACTGGGTGTCCCTCTTGGTCTGCTGTGCAGAATCGGCCACATGTTGTAACTTGACATTATCAATGGAAACAAAGCGATTTCCTTTGGCCCCTTGCAGCGGCGGTAAAATCACAGTTCTCGTGCCGCTAACCCCTAGCACAGGGACAGGTGCTCGATAAGAAGGACCAAATTCTTTCTTTACTGCGACCTTTTCACGCACTAGATCCCCAATCCTGGGTATCCAACCAGTAGGTGTTACTGGCTCATCCTTAATTCCTGGGGAGGCAGCACTTGCAGAAGAGTTATATTCACGGAATTGTTGTAAATCCTGCAAAACAGCGACACGATCATTTATGTCAAAGGGCGTATCTGCCGCCTCCACACCAGGACCATCTAGATGAGGAACATACATTTGTGTTCCAAACAGGCACTCATATGAAGTACGACCCCCCAGTGACCGTCTAGGCAAGTTATTAAGTGCTCTCTGTACTCCATACAGGTGGGCTAGCCAACTACGACCCGTACCTATAACCCTGGTCGTTAAGGATTGCTTTAAATCACGATTTAAACGCTCCACGACAGAATTTCCCTCAGGATGAAATGGAGACGAGAATTGGAGTTGGACCCCTAACGAAGCCATGGTGTCCCTGAATGCCTTAGAGCCAAAAGCAGGGCCCTGGTCCGAATGAAAAGCCGCAACTGCAAATGTATCGACAAAGATGCGCAAATCTTTAATAACAGTCAGAGCGTCAGCCGAGCGTTGTGGCCAGACCCACACAAATCTGGAGCACGAATCTACAGCGACCAAAATATATTTGTATGCACTATCTGGTGTCAGCGGACCACAATGATCCAAGTACACACACTGTAAAGGTTTATTTGAAATCAGAAGGGGCGTCTGCTGCGGGCGTCTAGCCGACGAAGCTTTAATTTGTTGACAAACGTCACAACAAAGGACATATTGCTTTGTCTCTTTATAGAGACCAGGCCACCAGTAACGAGCCTGTAAAAGTGAAATCGTGGCAGCCACACCAGCATGTGCAGACGCCACCCCCTCATGTGCTGCAGAAATTAATCGAGGTCTCTCAATTTTATTGGGTAGTTCACGTACACCAATGCCTGGAATATTAACAACAGCATTTAGCGCACTACTCAAGCAGTAACTATATTTAGAAGGAAATCCTTTAGGAAATGGCGTGCCATCAGCCGTAGCTTTTATGGCAGCCGAAATCTCTGTGTCTGGTTTGGAACTCGAACGAGTCACTGCGGCCACAGTGGCGACAGCCACTGCCGATTTCGCGGCTTCATCAGCCAAAGTATTCCCAGCAACGTGTATTCCAACGCGCTGGTGTCCAAGTGTATGTACAACATGGACCTTAGGAAGCGTCTCTTTCAGATCCGCAACCTTACCCCACAACAATTTGTGTTTAATGGTGTTGCCTTTAGAATCTCTGAGCCCATTCAACTTCCAATAGTGTAGATATTCATTGAAAGACTGTACACAGTAGTAGGAGTCACAGACCAGCAAGGTTAAAATCGCCGGATCCGCGTGCTCCAACGCTAACAATAGAGCTTTGAGCTCAGCCAGATGTGCCGTGCAATCTCCCAATGTTTTAGTATAAGTATGTCGAGGGCAGAACACTTCCCCCTCCATCGTGCCGCTCACCACCGCACATGCAGCAGAATACTGTTGTTTAGTCCCAACCGCTGGTTGCGCAGAGCCATCGGTATACATGACCACCTGATATTGGTCAATAGGCAATGTGCCAGCAGGGACTGGGTACTCCATTTCGTATTGAAGAAATTCTTGAGTCTGCAGTTTAGGGTCAAATATGTAATCTACATCAGTGGCCGTCAAAGACGTAGCCCATTGTATCCATCGCGGGTGTAAAGCTTTCGGATTAGGGACACTCGCTTTTGTAACAGCCTCTAAGGCCGGAATCGGGGAAACAACAATAATGCGTTGGCCCTGGGCAAGCGGTCTTTCTTCAATCACAGCCATCTGTACGGCAGTGAGTATTTTATCAGTTTGCGCAAATCGTTGTTCTGCTGCAGAATACAAGTGGGACTTGTATGCATTCTGGACTGTCTCATCCTCATTAAAGGTGACATATGTAAACCCAACAGCCCCAGGTATCACCCTGATGACTAAATGCGTCTTATTGTCCCGTGTGTGTAAATGTTTAACTGCTAAGAGATCAGTTTGCAAACCTCGTAGTATATGTGTATGCTCAATCGTCCAAAATCTATTCGACAAATTCGGACGAATCAACTCGTATAAAGGTTTTATACGCGTAGCATAATCAGGAATGTAAGTTCTGCCACAATTCAGAAACCCCAACAATGACTGAAGCTTCCGAACCGTATTAGGAGGCTGCAATAAAGCACATTTCTCAAAAAAATGTGGCGCTAAGCTCTTGCCCTCACTCGACAACTCATATCCCAGGAAAATTACACTGAGGAAGGCAATCTTCGATTTCTTAAAATTAAACTTATAGCCAATATCAGCAAACCCCACAACAATGCGCGATACACACCTTAGATGTTGCAGAATCTCATCGTCTGTCAGATATATGTCATCAACATATGATAACGCTTCAGGGTCCAACTCGTGCAGCATTTCAGTCGCACGAGCCGAAAACAGTCCTGGGCTATTCTTATAACCCTGAGGCAAACGACAAAACTTTTTCTGAGAGCCAAACGCACTGAAACTGGTATAGTCCTGACTTTCGGGCGCTATATTTTGGCAGAAAAATCAATTCGAGATATCTAACGTTGTTTTGTATTTCTTACGCACTATATTATTCATAAGCGCTGCGCTATGTGAATTCTGTATTGCATATGTGCATGTATGACCATTTAAATGTCTGTAATCCACCACAATCCTATATGAATGGCCCGGTTTAGCAACCGGAAACAAGGGATTATTCATCGGCGAGACACAGGGCTCAATTACACCCTGGTACTCCAATTGTGTAAGAATGTTCCTAACCGATGCCCTTGCCTCAAATTTGATAGGATACTGCGGCTGTGGCTGAGGTTCGCCCTTTATCGGAATTACATGATAAGGTGATTGTCTATCCCACCCCACGTTATTTCTATATAGGGCGGGAGCCTGTGCTAGAGCCCATGTTTTACTATAGGACTCCGCTAGTTCTCTCGGAACAAGTGGTGAGAAGGAAGGTGTAATAACCTCCTCCCCAACCGGACAGTCGCGAACAAAGTCAGGTGGCCAATCCTGTTCGGCCAGTAGAACATCATATGATTTTACCACATGGTCCCAAAAGATGGCGTGTACAATGCAGTCAATATCCCCTTCTAATCGCAGAGTCACTTTATATACTCTATCAGGATCAGGGACTCGCATATCCGCCGTTTCGAGTTGTATGAAGTCATCAGTTGCTTTCACCTCCAGATGCTCTAGAAGACTCCGGCGAACTATTGTGACCTCTGCCGCGCTGTCTAACAGTGCCAACGCCCATGTCTTGTTCGTCAAGAGAACTCTCTTCTTGAGCGGCATGTCTAACTGAGACTGCTGCCACCTTCTTCTTTTTAAATTGCTGTTTCTCTTCTTGTTTAATAGAAACCTCTGTTGAGCGTTGTGAATCCTGTCTTGGTTTCACGTACTCCGTTCTCCACTCTGACCGCCCACCTCTCTCACTTCTCTTCTCTGAGGAGTCCTGAAAGGAACGAGATTGGCGTGTATCAGTATATTGATATCTATCAGGCGTCTTCAAATTATCCCTATTCCTGAGATTATACCTATTCTGTGGGGTCTCCGGTTGCAGAGACTGTCCCCCATCTTTCTTAGGTGTTTGCTGTTTCTTTTCCCAGCGCTTTTTAGTACCCTCAGGTTGCTGCTGTTTAGCATTATCTTTATTATTTTTACCCTGTAGTTGGGGTTTTTGCGGTCTAGCCCCTAGGCTATCGCGACCAATACTGGAATATGTCTCTGCTATTATTCTCGGAAGTTCCCTCTCCTGATTAATCTGCGGAACATCCCGAAGACGCATTCGCACTGCTAGTGCTACTGCCTCTCCCTTGAGATTACTCAAAATAATAGAAGAAACTGCGGCAAAATTGCCCATTAACTGCATGCCCAAATCTAAGGAAGGGGCAGCCTCATATTCATCTTGAATTTGTTTAAGCACTTCCGGTAAATTAGCTAATGTCGGTGTACCGTGTGCCGTAATGTTGAGCGTGGCAAACACCGTGCCCCAGGTATTACAAAGGTCCACCGGAGGAACCATCCCATACGGCAAACACATCGTCAATATTCTATGTTTATCCTGAGGTCCCGTATGGGGAAACACTGCTTCCAGCGTATTAATTTTTTGCGCCAGCCAAAATGGAGTTTCCTCTCGTTTAGCCGGTACCTTACCCATAACTGAGTGTACAGTGGCCGGATTGATACCCGGAACCACCGCCTGTGGGTGCGCCGGAGCAGCACGTGCTGCGTTTGTATTTAGTGTCTGCATGACAAACTGAACTAATCGTCTATATGTAGCCGTTAAGTCGGTATATAAACGACGAACTTCAACCACTGTCAATTGAGCAGCCGCAGGATGAGGTGTATATGTAGCCAATAAAGGCCAGGTAGGACCATCATTACTCAGTGGACCTAACCTAACTTGTGCTACTGTGTGTGGGAGGGTGCCATCAAGCCAATTATGGCGTTCTTGATAAGATAAAGGTATCTCTAAGTATGCATAAGCCCTGTATTGTCCAGGGACATTCGCAACAGTATATTTGTGAAAAGTGTTTGTACCCCCATCAACTGCTGGAAATACGACCCAAGAATAAAAAAGTTCTGTTCTATAGGCTGCATGGGCGTCACCACAAAAGTGACCGGACCCCCCTGGACCGTCAGTCCATGTGCTATCAGATGTCCTGTGAGCGGGTGTCGCACATTAAGCGCTACTTGCACCACTACCGGATTCACCATCTAGAGAAAAACAGCACCTGGGTAGTGAAGGCACACCAATAACGGGGTTTTTCCTTTCAAAGTTCAAGCTTGAACAACCAACCACTAAGTAATAGGATGTACCTATCCCGTGGTGGCGGAAACCCTCAGCCCCACGGACGTCGCCGCTTACGGAACCGAGAGTCAAAATATATATGAGACTGAGAGAGTCAGTCGGACCTAAATATTAGACCCAGACCAGTCGTTGGCGGCGCCATGTCGCGTGGGCTCTCATTATCCTAAATGAGACTACTGGATTTCTAGGCAGCAGGATTGATAACGGTGTGGGGGACTGAGTCTGACCCACGTGTAAGGAACTCTGTCACCCTAAATCCGGGTTTTGTTCCGGCTAACTAGCAGTGCCTCATTTCTCCCACGGGGAAGAGATGATTGGGCAGCCGAGCGCATGACATCTTTGGAACTTCTCAGGGAAGTCGTGGTCACTCAGATCCAAACCAACTCTCTCATTTACAGTATGATCTCATATACAAATGACAAAGACAGTATAGGTTTTATATAATGTTTTAATAAAACAACTGTATTTTAGATACTAAGGCGTGAGCCGCAATAACCAGAACCATACAACACAGTAGGATTGAAATAGTCACCAGGAGAGTAAAACATAAGAACAAAGATATCATTGTGTCTATTAGTTTCTACTCTCCCTCTGCTTGATCTATTTCAAGCACAGCATGTTAAGCTTCTAACTTGCCTTTCTGAATCACCGGGGAGACATCAGCCCTCATACCTGAGCAAAGGCCTGTGATCTTGGTTCAGCATCTGCAACGAGGCAGTCAGCGTCTAGTTGTGGTTCCCTGGTTGGAATCTCCCTCTTGCGTGTATTGGGACAAGGAAGTAATTTTATAACTAACATGTCAGCGTGATCACAAAATGTCCCTACACAGGAATGCCAAGTCTAAACTCCTACCACGTCTATCGGCAATGTACCAGACTGTATCCTTGACTGAAGCACAGAGTGAATGTGTTATGGAGAACTCCAGTGCTGAAGTAGGCTAAACAGTGTGATATGAATAAAAAACAAAACCGTAGAACTGGCTATTTGCAAAATAACAGTACGAACCCTAATAACAAGCATTTAGAGCAAAGTGCACAGAGGCTCTAAGCTGCCAGCAAATGAATAAAATACATCCAGGGCAAAGTGCACAAAGGCCTAAAGCCTGAAGCTAATGCGCAAAGGATACGTAAAACTAACCACACTACACCCTCTGCCAGTGGCTCATGTGTAACCGTGCACCTACACTACCAAACTTGCCCCAGGTAACCTGGCTAACTGCCTTGTGGAGGTGGATGTATCTGTGCAGGAAGGGACATCTCCCTGTACATCTCTTATTTTGATGGACAATTGGCTCTTTCAGTCTGTGCAGCAGTGTGCAGTTTGCATTAGTTTCACGTCAATATGTGTTCATAGCACAGTCCACTTCCTTATTGCTACCTGGCAACGGCACCCCAGGAGTAATGTATGATGTTGGGACTGCCTCAGTATTTCTGTGTCACCTACATGTGAGTCTGCATTATCATGCTATGTGTCTCATGCTGTTAGACGTACAGCAACACACATTGCACATCCCTTCCACAGTACATATTGCTTGGGAGGATGTCGGATTGACTATGTGGCCTAATGTAATAGTGAATGGTTCATCTTCCAAGCTGTACTTCCAGTGCAGGCCATGTCATTGTCACTGTGTGCTTTGACATTGGTCCCTTGTAGCTCTAGAGTGGCAGCTAATGTTAATGGCAGCCTTCATTTGTCCATAGGTGTGTATCCGATTGTGTCAGGGTGTACAACATAACTACCTGTGTCTTCCTGCCCATGTGTCAATGTAGTGGTATATGTATTCTATATCCTACAGGGTTGCTGTGCCTTGTGTATATTGCTAGGTTTA
This sequence comes from Pleurodeles waltl, assembly GCF_031143425.1. Taxonomy (NCBI): domain Eukaryota; kingdom Metazoa; phylum Chordata; class Amphibia; order Caudata; family Salamandridae; genus Pleurodeles; species Pleurodeles waltl. Next base: position 1,075,379,222 of record NC_090445.1, read on the forward strand.
TGGACTTACCGACAAGAAGGCCATTGCCATGTCGTCTGTCCTGGAAGTGCTGATTGATGGTGCTGTGGCGAAAGATGAAGGAATCATGTCTACTCCCAGGATACTTGGCCAAGATGTTGCTAAACAATCCCTGGTGGTCAACTATGGCCTGCACATTTATGGAGTGGATGTGCTTTCTGTTCCGATATAGATGCTCTGTTGCTGCAGATGGTACAATCCGGACATGGGTGCAGTCAATTGCACCAAGCACATGCGGGAAGCCATCTATTTGATAAAATCCCTGTTTGATCTCCTGCTGCTTCTGCTGGATGTTGGGGAAGCTGATGTGGCGGGATGTGAGGGAGATGATGACATCTAGGACCTTGGGAAGGAAGGTGGAGAATGAGGGCTGTAATACCCCAGTGACCAGGGCACCCGTTTTTTGGAAGTAGCCACTTGCCATGTGCAGGACAGCTAGCAGCTTAGTCGCCGGTGGTATATTGTGTGGCGTCTGCAGGCAGGCTGTTATATGTGGCTCAATTTGGCGCAGCAGCTGCTGGATGGCTTGCGACTATACCTCTGGATGATGTCCTATTCCCTGAGGCCCTGAGGGTTGTCCTGGTCCTGAAGACCCTCTCCGGCCTTCTGCGTTGCCTTTGGGGGCCACGTTGGGGTGGTGGTGGCTGCTGCTGTTGGTCCTGTGCTCTGCATCGTCTAGCATGCTGTAGCACCTCCATGCTGTCCTTATTGAGCAATGATGTTGCTTGTGTGTGTTTTGCTTACGTAGTGGTGTGTTTGCCTCATTTTAATGCTTGCCCTAACCCATGCGTTAAAATTTGACGCAAATCGAGCTTAGCGTCATTTTTCGGGTCTGCCTCCCACCCGGGCATCATTTTTGCCCTGTTAGATAAATATGGCGCTGAGGTGTTTGAGTCCTTTTTTGGACTGGAATGCCTACCTTGCATCTCATTGACGCAACGCTGTTTCACGCATCCTTAAAATTATGCAAACTATATATTTTTGCCGCTAGACCGTCTAGCGTCAAAATATAAATATGGAGTTAAGTTTGCGCTGGATTTGCGTAAAAAAAAAAAAGATGCAAATCTGGTACAAACAGAGTATAAATATGGGCCCAAGTGTCTCGTACACTTTTCAATATACCCCGGAGTCTTAGACCACGCAGGGTCCGTATACCAAAAACCACGTTGACAGTTTTGAGCACGAAGCGCCACACACATGTGAAGTTCCACGACTTCCCTACTCTCACACTTCGGAGTAGGCAAACTCCTTCAACAACTTCATTTGGAGTACGCAAACTCCCTAAACCCTCACAAACATCACAATTCACCTGTGAGTTGCATAAGAGGTGCAAGCACAAAACCTATTCCATTCACACTGTCACTAGAACGCCAAGAACATCTTCAAACAATCATTGACAAGCTCCAAGGTTCTGGGAAAGTCATTCTAAGGGCCTGATTTATGAAAAGTAAGTGCCGCCTTAATGTCATTTTTTGACGCAAAAGTGATGGAAACGTACAAAATATAGTTATATTTTGTAAGTTTGCGCTGCTTTTGCATCAAAAAATGACATTAAGGCGGCACTAACTTTTCATAAATAAGGCCTTAAGTTCTTAGGGACACATTTTCTCTCCACTTTGTATCATCAAATCTGGAAATCTGAACTTTCACCAATTTCTCTTCCCCAATCTGTGAATTATTATCTCTTTAGGGGACTAACCATTACCCCACTACCATCTCTTGGAAGACCAGCTATTCCACAAAGAAAACGTTTATTGTGGCCTCTTAAGGAGACGTAACCATGTTACTCTTCTACCTATCTCTAAACTTTATGATAGCCTCTTAAGGAGACAAAACATGTACCAGGCATTATGATGGGCTCTTAAGGGGACAAGCCATTATGCTCTGCTACCATCTCTGTTAGCACGTCTGACTTTATTTTGGTTCTCATCTTTAATTCATAAGGGTTCGTGTTAGAGGTTCGATGGACCTTTTGACTGCGTTTAGAGTAACTCCCACCATAGGACTCAATTTCAATACAAATCAATAACAAATATCAAGCAACAGTATTGATACTCTTTGAAGTCAGTAAATCCATGCACCATGACCCCTTTGGCCATGAATAACCACACGTTTATGTCAAAGTTAGAATGTTTATTTCCTTATATTAACAATGCTAATATCACATAACTTAATTTCAAAATCAAATGATATACATACAGAAACAACACTGGTTGACCAAATCTTCTAAAGAATCTCAATTTTACCAAAGCATGGATCACTACGCATTCTAGAGTTACCGTACAAATCAATAGCAAGAATAACTGAGCAATAGAAATAGCATACACTTAAGTTCAGCAACTGAGCAACATCTGTTAATTATTAATAACAACCTACTAACATTTTAAGGTCGTCCCTCTCTAACGTTCTGATTAGAAAAACATGTTTGGGCTTCATGCAAAACAATTTAGTCAGCACAAATTTGGAAAAACATCTAGCTATGGCTTTATCAAATTAGCGGTTGGTACCTGGAACCAAAAGACAAATTACATCAACACAATAACATTTGATGAATACCTCTCCTCAGTATGGCTCCGCAAGCTGCGACTGTCTTCGTCAATCAGACATCTGTTGGTCAGCATCAGCATCAGTCCATGAAAGGAAATGATTCAGAAAGGGGGACTCTAAGCTACCCAAACCATTTGTAAAGCGTGATCTAAGGAATCATTATTCTGCATCAAAGTCAAAGCATTAAAGTTAAGAATAGAATTCTCTAAGTAGCAGAATCAAGGCAAGTACACCTCATTGGTGGAGAAGGAAAACGGGAATAAGTCTCTCTTTCCTCGCTGCGGTCAGGCTAACTTAAAATCATCTAAAACTCTTCCCAGGTTGCCATTGGTCAAAGAATCGTACATTTACATTTAGTCCAATGAAAGTAGAACTTCAAATCTAAGATATAACTAAACTGTCTTTCACATGTCGATGATTGGCTCCTCTTCTCCTGTTCCCATTGTCATACTCGTCAGGCAGCAGTTTTGTATCTCTCTGTCCTTCAGTCAGTGCATTCATTGTTAGCTCCTGGGAACATTGTTTTCTCACACGCTAAATTTTACAATATATCAATAACTAATACAGCATAATCTAGCAAGCAGTTCTCATGAGAACATTAAACATCTGCTAGCGTTTGGTCAACTCAGTGAAACAATGCAAGTATTCATTTCTCTAAACAGCCATTTTATGTGAATTATTTAAACAGTGCAACTTAACATGAGGCTGTGCAATTAGGCCCAAGACCTCGCTAACTTTAAGGCCTACAACTAATAAAGCAAATACATAATAAGTAATCATTAATATATCAGACTACTACATTAATCTAAACATGAGCACATCATTTCATTTTAATAAGCGATTAATAAGGACATTTCGTGATTGCTGGCAACCAGTCAAGTAGGCACACTTTACAAGTCATGTGCATTATTTTCCATATTATTTCATTTTCTATGCAGGTTCAACATTCAGAATACATGACTATTTATTAGTAAAAATTCAGCGTTCACACTTCCACCACAACGGCAGGTTGTAGTGCCTCCTCCCACCTGAACAACCCAGTTAGTCCCCCAAAGGCATCATGCTTTGAACGACCATCCAGTGATTGATGCCACAATGGATCTCAGAACCAAACATTAGAGAGTGCTGTTGCTGGATATGCAGGACTGAGTAAAGACAACTGCCTTTTTTCCATACCAGTGGTTCCCAACCTTTTGACTTCGGTGGACCCGCCACTGAGTCACTGCTGGAAGCCAGGGGCCCAGGCCTATACATTGTCGACGATTTGAAGTGCATAACAATACACAAACAAATACAGAAACAAGCATTCTATCAAACACATATACAAATGAAAACACATAGGGGGTCATTACAACAATGGCGGTATAAGGCGCTTACCGCTGTGCAGAAGACCGCCAATACACCGCCGCGGCCGCGGTAGACCGCCAAAGCTATTATGACACACATCCCGGAATCCGCAGAAATTCAGACACCCACACAACACCGCCACACCAAAGGTCAGCGATAAAGTGGCGGAAACAAATCCTCCACCTCCACGCCAACAGAAACACACCCATGCTATTAAGACCCACGAATCCACGCGGCAGTCTTTCAACCGCGGCATTCCATTGGCGGTACACACCGCCGCGCTCAAAATACACACACATATACAAAACACCGCCACATTGGACAATTCAAAATACACACACCTGATACACATACACACATCACTCCCACACACCCAACACAATATAAAATACACACCCACATCACACACAAACACGTACAACCAAAAATTCTGAGAGAAGGCCAGAGAGACAGCACAGCTATTGACAACCCTATCACACAGAGGCACACAACACCATCGCCCACACAACATCCACGCACAAAACACCACATACCACTACACTCACCACACTCATCAACACATACACCACCCCACACATCACACATAACACCCCATGTCACGCCAAAGACACCCCCGCTTCTCCGAGGAGGAGCTCAGGGTCATGGTGGAGGAAATCATACGGGTAGAGCCACAGCTATTTGGCTCACAGGTACAGCACACATCAATAGCCAGGAAGATGGAGCTATGGCACAGAATAGTGGACAGGGTCAACGCCATGGGACAGCACCCAAGAAATAGGGAGGACATCAGGAAGAGGTGGAACGACCTACGGGGGAAGGTGCGTTCAACAGTCTCCAGGCACAACATCACGGTGCAGCGGACTGGCGGCGGACACCCACCTCCTCCCCCACAACTAACAACATGGGAGGAGCAAGTCCTGACCATCTTGCATTCTGAGGGCCTTGGAGGAGTCGGTGGAGGATGGGACACTGGTAAGTCAAATCTTAACTATCACATCCCCCACCCTGGCTGCATGCTATCACACACCCCCACCCTCACACCCTCCCCTATCACCCCAAATCCTCACTAATCTACCCATGACACCAAGCACCCATCCCAACACCAAGCCCTGCATGACACAACTAAGCATGGGCACCCCTCACTAAAGCATGCCCACTGCACATACCCAGAACACCCCTCCAACCATCACCACACAAGCCCCCACACAGGAATGCCTGCACTGGGGATCACGCACACCCAACCATTACACACCATTACACACAGAGATGCAATAATCATGTTCTTATACCCCTGCAGGAACCCGAAGGAACGTCACCACACCAGAGGGTCCAGACAACACCACTCCACCCCCAGAAGAGGCCCACAGTGACGACAGAAGCTCTGCCCCACTGGATCCTGATGACCAGCCCGGACCATCGTGGGCCTCAGGACAGTCGGTTTCCCTTGCCCAGCCACAGCCCAACACTGAGCTGCCACCCTCTGGTAACACCAGCACAGCACCCACCCAGCGGGCCCAAACCTCCCTACCCAGGACAGGTCAATCAGCGGTGTGTCCACCACTACAGGGCACCCAGGCTAACCCACCACCCCAACAACAACAGAGACCTGGGGGCAGTGGTAGTGGGCACACGGTCCAGGGGACGGAGGCACAGGAACACCGGGGAACTGGGAGGGCTGCTGTGCGACAGAGGGAGGACAGGCCAAGGGAACCAACTCTCCACGAGGCCCTATCCTCCATCATGGAAGCATACCAACACTCCCAGGAGACGATGGCGACGGTCCTGGACAAGTTGCAGGAGACCCTGCGTCTGCAGGACGAACTGTATTTGGGGTTCAGGGAGGAGCTCAGGACCATCAGCTCCGCCCTGGGCACCACCGTAGGGGTGCTGACGGACATTCAAAAGACCTTGAGGGACACCGTGGCACTCCAAGGGGCCCCTGACACGAGCCAGGATGACAAACTACCCACCACCTCCGCCGGCGCTAGTGGACAGGACGCCCCGCCACAGGACCACCACACCAGCACCCCATCCCCTGCAGACGGACAACCACCACGCAAGCGGTCCCTGAGATCCAGGAACAGGACAGAGCAAGATGGCAAGACCCCCACCAGGAAATAAGACCACCCTGATTGTCCCCCCACTGTCCCACTTTGTCACCCTGTCCAGATTGGAACTGCCCCAGCTCCACTTCCAATGCCCAGATGGGCAGTGCACCTGTGAGACTAATAGACTGGACTCTGCCATGGACATTCCTCCACCATCACCCATCCCCATTTTACAACCTTCCTTGATTTTGTTAGCACTTAAATAAACACCCTTGAAAGCCAAAAAAATCTTGAGTCAGTCTATGATTTGGAATTTGTATTATCAATTCCAGTGTCATAACGGGTTACCCATTGTAAGGCTAACATACCAATGTCACACATCACAAGCCCTTGAAGGATGCAAGCAGTTGACACGTAGGTTACCACACTTGTGAAACTGAAATGGAAGGGTACAACTCAATTAACAAATAGTGAGTGAAATGTAGGTACAGGATAGAGGTAGACGTGTGAAAGTTCATGTAATGTTAAACCAGAAAATTTTCTCACCTGTGTGTCACTGGAAATATTGCTGTATGACTGACTCCCTGTTGTCGTTTTCTTCATCCTCATCACTGTCCACTGGCTCCACAGCTGCCACCACACCGTCATCTGGATCATCCTCCTGCAGAAAAGGCACCTGGCGTTGCAATGCCAAATTATGGAGCAGGCGATGATGATGTCGCACACCTTCTTCGGTGAGTAGAATAGGGATCCACCTGTCATATGGAGGCACCTGAACCTGGCCTTAAGAAGGCCGAAGGTGCGTTTGATTACCCTCCTAGTCCGCCCATGGGCATCATTGTACTGTTCCTGTGCCCTGGTCCTGGGATTCCTCACTGGGGTCAATAGCCAGGAAAGGTTGGGGTAACCAGAGTCCCCCAATAGCCATACACAGTGCCTCTGGAGTGGACCCATCATATCAGGGATGCTGCTATTCCACAGGATGTAGGCGTCATGCACAGAGCCAGGGAACATTGCATTTACCTGCGAGATGTACTGGTCTGCCAAACAGACCATCTGGACATTCATGGAATGATAACTTTTCCGGTTTCTGTACACCTGTTCACTCCTGCGGTGGGACCAGAGCTACATGGGTCCCATCAATAACACCTATGACGTTGGGGATATGTCCAAGGGCATAGAAGTCACCTTTCACTGTAGGCAAATCCTCCACCTCACGGAAAATGATATATCTCCTTACGTGTTTCAGCAGGGCAGACAACACTCTGGACAGCACTTTGGAAAACATAGGCTGGGACAGGGAGAACCTGGCCTGGCAGTTTGGGCTGGACTGTTCCCATGTGGAACAGGGTCAAGACTGATTTGCATATGGCTGGGTTCAAACTGGGGTGGCATGGTGAGCAAAATAATGGATGGATTAAACCCAGATCTGTGACTGGGGGTGAATGTTTGATTGGTTCCGCATTCCGTCCATCCAGTTACGCTATCCCACAGCGTTTGTATTTTGCTTTGCTTTTGCCGCCCTAAGTGCGCCGGGTATGCCCAGACGTGGGTCCCGGGCTCACTGTGCCACTGGATTCAAGCTAGCCTGGCTGAGGAGGGGTGAAACTCCGAAACCGGTCCCAGGATGCTTGTTTCCGGTCCAGGGAGAACCTGGCCTGGCAGTTCGGGCTGGACTGTTCCCATGTGGAACAGGGTCAAGACTGATTTGCATATGGCTGGGTTCAAACTGGGGTGGCATGGTGAGCAAAATAATGGATGGATTAAACCCAGATCTGTGACTGGGGGTGAATGTTTGATTGGTTCTGCATTCCGTCCATCCAGTTACGCTATCCCACAGCGTTTGTATTTTGCTTTGCTTTTGCCGCCCTAAGTGCACCGGGTATGCCCAGACGTGGGTCCCGGGCTCACTGTGCCACTGGATTCAAGCTAGCCTGGCTGAGGAGGGGTGAAACCCCGAAACCGGTCCCAGGATGCTTGTTTCCGGTCCAGGGAGAACCTGGCCTGGCAGTTCGGGCTGGACTGTTCCCATGTGGAACAGGGTCAAGACTGATTTGCATATGGCTGGGTTCAAACTGGGGTGGCATGGTGAGCAAAATAATGGATGGATTAAACCCAGATCTTTGACTGGGGGTGAATGTTTGATTGGTTCCGCATTCCGTCCATCCAGTTACGCTATCCCACAGCGTTTGTATTTTGCCTTGGGACATCCCTGATGCCATGGCCACTGTTGTCTGAAATGACCCACTTGCAAGGAAATGGAGCACTGACAGCACCTGCACGTCAGGGGGGATTCCAGTCGGATGGCGGATTGGTGACATCAGGTCTGGCTCCAACTGGGTACATAGTTCCTGGATTGTGGCACAGTCAAACCGGTAGGTGACGATGATATGTCTTTCTTCCATTGTCAACAGGTCCACCAGCGGTCGGTACACCGGAGGATTTCGCCATCTTCTCACATGTCCAAGCTGACGGTGCCTAAGAAGGACAACAGCGAAGAACCAGTCACTATTCCTCCAGGTATGTACCCACAGTTACACACAAGACTACACCAGACAAAAAAGCCTTCCTGTATGTGTGTTGAGTATAGGCCTAGCTAGGCGTGACGCAGTAGTAAATGAAGCCATGTGGGCCCCTGAAATGGCGGCTGCCTGACCTCTAAATTGGGACAATGGGATTGTGGGGTAACTGCGCTGGCGTTGCACACCGTTGCGGTAGCTGGTCGTAGACCGCGGCGCAATGCTGCATTGGTTAACATTGGACCCTATGGGTCCCAGGAGCCAATGCACAGGTGCGCCGGTGGTGATGATGCGCAACGCCGCGGACGTCACCACCATTTTCTATCTCTTCACTCACTAGATACCTGACCTTCGACAGGAGAGGACCTACACTGCTAGTGCTGCTGTGACCTCGGTCTGGAAGCGACGATGGCTGCTGCGTCTGGGGAAAGGGCCCCTGCCTTCACTGCACAGGAGTTGGGGAAACTTGTGGATGGGGTCCTCCCCCAGTACACGCTACTCTACGGTCCTCCAGACCAACAGGTTAGTACACAGGGAGCACGTTGTATGGGCTAGGCCTGGGTGGAGAGGGCTGGGTGGAAGAGGGAAGGGGGCAGAGTACATCGAACAGTTATGCATGGGAATGAATGGGCCACATGGCCAGAGTAGGGACGGGGCCACTCACATTGACGGTGCAGTTGGTAATGACTGTTCCTCTTTCCTTGTGCATGTCATGTAGGTCAGCGCCCACCAGAAGAGGGACATTTGGCGTGCCATCGCCAAGGAGGTCCGGACCCTGGGGGCCCACCAGAGACGGGCCACCCACTGCCATAAGAGATGGGAGGACATTCGCCGCTGCTGCAAGAAGACGGCGGAGGCTCAGCTGGGGATGGCCTCCCAACGTGGGAGGGGTGCCCGTCGCACCATGACCCCCCTGATGTTCCGGATCCTGGCGGTGGCCTACCCGGAGTTGGATGGGCGCTTGAGGACATCACAGCAGACACAAGGGGGTGAGTACAACCTCATTCAGCGGACTTTGCGTGCAGTGGAGGGGTCTGGGTGGGGGAGGTGAGCTGTGGGTGTCCGTAGGCCAGGGCGAGTTAGGTAGGCAAGGCCCCTCCGTAATGTAGGCCATGTGGCACTCAACCCCACCTCAGCAGAGTGCCAAGTTGAGGTATAGTTGCCCCTGTGCCATCCATGTGCTCAGATTCCCACCATTGCCATGTAGGCCATGTCCCAGAAATTGCATGTGCAGAGGTCAGGAGCACAGCGTAATGCAGGGGGCTGCTGCGTCGGTCTTGTCCGCCAACGGTAGCGGCATGCCATGCACTAAAACTCTCTTTGTTCTGTCTCCCCCCCTTTTCCTGCTCTCCCTGTTCTTTTGTACATCAGCATCATCAGGCGGAGGTACAGTGGCACCGGAGCATGAGGGAGCTGCATCCCACATGGCCATGGAGGGCCACACCACAGACTCTGAATGCACCAGTGGGACGGAGGGCGAGGGGAGCTTCACGTCGGCCACCGGATCACCAACCAGCGACACGGACTCTTCCGCCGATGGGAGCTCCCCTGTGGTGGCGGCACCACCTGTGCGCCCCACTTCTACAGGTACAGCCGCCACCACCCCTACCAGCACCGCCCTCCCAGCAGCCCCTCAGCGTTCGCCCCGTGCCCGCTCACCCAGGAGGGTGGGCATCACCTTCGCCCCAGGCACCTCAGGCCCTGCCCCAGTCACCCCTGCTGCCCTCAGTGAGGAGGCCATTGACCTCCTCAGGTCACTCACTGTTGGGCAGTCTACCATTGTGAATGCCATCCAGGGTGTAGAAAGGGAGTTGCAACATGGTAATGCATTCCTGGAGGGCATTCATTCTGGTCAGGCTGTCCTTCAGCGAACCCTGCAATCTCTGGCCTCAGCACTGATGGCAGCCATTGTCTCTGTGTCTAGCCTCCCCCCTCCAACTTCCTCCACCCGACCCAATCTCCTGTACTCCAGCCCATCCCAAGCACACCTACAGACCAGCATGCACACAAGTCAACACACACAAGTAGCTCAAGCAAACATAGACACCACACACACCACAGGCACTCACGCAAGCCTCACCCACATACACACACAGCAACATCCACTGTCTCCACTGTGTCCCTCTCCTCCTCTTCTCCCTGCTCCCTCCCAGTCTCGTCTACACACACACCTACATGCACCACATCTACAGGCACTAGGACTCGCACCAGGACACCCAGCACCACAAGCCGCTCACCTGCACTCACCACCTCCACTGCCTCTCCCAATGTGTCTGTGACGCCCCCTCCCAAAGTACACAAACGCCGGCAATCACTCACCCAACATCCATCCACCTCACGACAGCCTCCAGTACCTGCACCTGCATCTAAAACACCTAAAGTGACACCTCCTACAACCACCTCCTCTTCCTCCACTCCCAGACCCCCTCCAGCTACCTATCCCAGTGTTCGTCAGAAACTGTCCCTCTGTCAAATTGACCTTTTTGCCCCCACCCCTCCAATTCATCAGTTCCGTCGTAGCGCCTCCGCCAAAAAGCCTCCAGTACCAGTGGTGCGTGTTCCAGATTTTTGGAGTGCACTGGCCACCAGGGCAGGCAGTAGGACCCGGAGCCAAGGCACTGGCAGCCCACCCCCTGTAAAGGCTATGAAAATGGAGAGTGGACGACAGGACCGTCTTAAGACTCCTGGTGGGACAACAAGTGACATCAAGTGACAAGTGGGATCGAAGGCGATTGGTGAGTCAGCTGTAACTCCAGCAAAGGTGGGGAAGGTCCAGAGGAAGTCTGCCCAGCCTGTTGTGAGTGTCACGGCGGAGAAGTGCGCCATCCTATCCGGCAGTCCAGACACAACCGCCAGCACCGTCGTCACTGGTCCAGAGACCACCGCCAGAGTCACAGCCCAGGAGGGCCCAAGTATCGTCACTGGTCCAGAGACCACCGCCAGAGTCACAGCCCAGGAGGGCACAAGTATCGTCACTGGTCCAGAGACCACCGCCGGAGTCACAGCCCAGGAGGGCACAAGTATCGTCACTGGTCCAGAGACCACCACCGGAGTCATTGCCCAGGAGGGCACAAGTATCTTCACTGGTCAGGAGACCACCGCTGGAGTCACAGCCCATGAGGGGCCAGGATGCCACAGCCCCGCTGGGCAATGATGGAACGTCATGCCGCACACCAATGCCCATTGTAGAGATCGTCATGCCACACGCGAATGCCCAGTGTAGAGATCGTCATGCCACACACCAATGTCCGTATCAGAACCGCCATGTCAAAGCACCGCTGAACAGGGCAAAGACCGCCATGGCAAAGCACAGCTGAACAGTCCTGAAACGCCATGGCAAAGCACCGCTGAACAGGGCAAAGACCGCCATGGCAAAGCACCGCTGAACAGTCCTGAAACGCCATGGCAAAGCACCGCTGAACAGTCCTGAAACAACATGGCAAAGCACCGCTGAACAGGGCAAAGACCGCCATGGCAAAGCACCGCTGAACAGGGCAAAGACCTCCATGGCAAAGCACAGCTGAACAGGGCAAAGACCGCCATGGCAAAGCACCGTTGAACAGTCCTGAAACAACATGGCAAAGCACCGCTGATCAGAGCAAAGACCGCCATGACAAAGCACCGCTGAACATGTCGCGCCGCACCGCGCGGCGCGAGCCGAGAGCTCGACTTCTGCCGGACGTTCGGCTCGGGCCGCGCACCGCGTTATTAAGACGCGGCGCGCCCCCAGCCTCTCCTGCGCGTTTCGAGGCCCCAGATTTGCTTGGGGCCTCGTTCTTCCTTCTGCCTTTCACTGTCCCAGGGGTCTCTGAACCCTCTTACCTGTTTTTCTTCGTTTCTTTGTCCTTTCTTCTTTTTTGCAGTCTGTTGTGTGCCTTTCTTTATGTTTTTTCCTCCTTCCCAGATTCCTGTGCTTTCCCAGCATTCCTTGTTCCCTATTCTCTATGGTTCCTCTACTATTCTGTTCTATGTATTGTTTCCCTATCTAAGATGGTGTCCTTTTACTTCCTGTGGGTCACTTCCTGTTTTTTGGTATATAAGGGCTGTGTTTTTCCTCTTTCTTTGCGCTGCAACACTTTCTGCTCAGTTAGTGTCTTCGCTCCTGATTTCCTTGCCTTTTGGTTTTGGATTCAGCATTCTGTGTTTTCTGATTTTTGCTCCTTTTGGATTCCTGTTTGTTTGTTCTTGTTTTTCTCCAGGAGTCTTCCTGTTTGGAGGTTTTTTCCCCTTTTTAAGGGGTTTTTTCCCTCTGGCGCTACTTTCTGAAGGGCACGGTCTGTTCTTGGTGTCTCCATTGCCTACAGCACCGTGGCTACCAGAAAGAGTCGCCCCTTTTTGGGCCAAAGCCGAACATTGAAGATTCACGCCACTAGATCTGCAAATTCCAGGCGCAAGCAGCACGTGAGTCGTGACAGATTGCAGCGCCCAACCATTCCGATGTCCTCAAACACCATGGATAATACAGTGGCGGCTGCTGCAGATCCGGAGCAATCTCTGTTGACCACGATTCAGCAACAAGCCCAGGAATTGCAACAACTACGTAATGAAAATGCTGCGTTACGACAGGCTTTGGCCCTCCGCACCAGTGATGTTCCGACAATCTCCGCTTCTACCCCTTGTTTCTCTGGTGAACCAACCAAGCTTCGCGAGTTCTTAGATGCTTTAACGGTGTATTTCGCCTTCCGACCTACTCAATTCTCCCACGACAGGACCAAGGTGGGTTATCTTATCAGTGCCTTATCCGGTCCAGCCTTGGCCTGGGCAACCCCGATGGTGTCCTCCAACGACCCTGTATTGTCAGACTATTCCGCCTTTGTGAGTCGCTTCAAACAGATGTTTAGCCGTCCTGGATTGGAAGCCTCCGCTGAAGAAGCCTTGTGCGACATCCAACAAGGCTCCCAAGACGTCCTGCAATATATAACCCGTTTTCGTCAGCTGGCGGCAGAGACCACTTGGGTGGAACGTACTCTGGTAACATTATTTCGTAGAGGACTCAAAGAAGAAATAAAGGATGAACTAGTGCATTCTACCAGAGCGGAAGATCTTCGTGGCCTGATGGATCAAGCACTGTCCATCGAATATCGTCTTCAGGAACGGAGATCGGAAAAGAAAAGGAGTAGAGGGTTTGCCCAGCCAAGTAGCTCACGTGCATACCTGCAGCGTTCCGAGGAACCTCGCACTCCTGCTAGAGACATCGAAGGGGAACCCATGCAGGTGGATACTACCTGAGGTCCGCTCTCTGCTAGTGAACGAGAAGACAGACGCAAGAGAGGGTTGTGCCTGTATTGTGGTTCTGCTGGTCACATGCTCCGTACCTGTCCAGTACGTCCGTCCAGGCCTTCGGGAAACGCCACCTCCCGTCCTCTGTAAGAAGGGAGGGGACGGGATCTACAGCTATACCTTCCATCAGCTCCTTTAATGACAATACAACTGCCTTGTTCATCTTTCCTGTCCTGTTACAACTTCCTGACGGTCGTCAAGAAAAGACTATGGCATTACTAGATTGTGGTGCTAGTGGTATATACATGGACAAGACGTGGGCTGCTGCTAACCTAGTTCCTACTCAAGCAAAAGAAGTACCCGAACAGGTACACACTGTGGATGGATCTTTGATATCCTCTGGTCCTGTAGACACCACTACACTGATGTTAAGTCTACAGGTGGGAAACCATCAAGAACACATCTCCTTCGATCTTAATACGTCCCCTAACCATACCATCATTCTTGGAATTCCGTGGTTCATCAGACATAACCCATATATAAATTGGGTTACCCGGACAGTCTCTTTGTCTTCGCAATTTTGTCATGAGAACTGTTTTACTTCCGACAAGTATTGGTCTCCGAAAAGATCCTTAGCTACTGAAGGTGCCACTGGTATGTCCATTAATACGGTCCAAGGGGTCCCAGACCACTATTTGGAGTTTCAGGATGTTTTCCAAAAAACGTCAAAACCTGTGCTACCTCCACATCGAGAATATGATTGTGCAATTCCATTGGAACCCGGCACAATTGTTCCTTTTGGGAGGATGTACTCCCTCACGGAACCCGAAAAGGAAGTTCTAAAGGAGTATCTGGACGAAAATATACAGAATGGTCTTATTGTTCCATCGTCGTCTCCGGCTGGGGCCCCTCTCTTTTTTGTGCCCAAGAAGACTAAGGATCTTCGTCCGTGCCTGGATTTTCGAGGTCTGAATAAAATTACCATTAAAGATCGTTATCCTTTGCCTCTCATCAGGGACATACTGGAAGCAATCAGAGGGGCCCAACGTTTTACTAAATTGGATTTACGAGGAGCCTACCACCTTTTACGCATAAGAGAAGGCGACGAATGGAAGACAGCATTCAGGACCCCATTTGGCCATTTTGAATATAGGGTTATGCCGTTTGGTCTTACTAACGCCCCCGCAATCTTCCAGAGATTTATGGACTCAGTGTTTTCAGACCTACTGAATCAGACAGTCGTGATCTACCTAGATGATATTCTTATTTATTCAGAAATCCTGAACTCCATACTTCCCATGTGAAACAAGTTCTTCAAAGACTTCGTGATCATCAACTATTTTGCAAACCAGAGAAATGTGAGTTCGACATGACGGAAGTCAAATATCTGGGCTATCATTTAAGTCCCACCGGCATAGCTATGGATCAAGAAAAGGTACAAGCTATCCTAGAGTGGCCTTCTCCTTCTACCATAAAAGAAACACAATGTTTCCTAGGTTTAGCAAACTTCTATCGACAATTCATTCTAGACTTTGCCAGTCAGACTAGCCACATAACTCACACCTTAAAGAAGGACAATTTAAAGAAGGGGTTTGTCTGGACTGAGGCTGCTGAAGCAGCCTTTCAAAGCTTAAAGAGAGCCTTCACCCAAGCCCCCATCTTAAGACATCCAGATACCACCAAACAATTTATAGTAGTAACTGATGCTTCTGAGAGAGCCATCGGAGCTGTCTTACTCCAACGACAAGAGGATGATGGCCTTGAACATCCTGTTTTCTATTTGTCTCATATCCTTTCCACAGCTGAACAACATTATTCCGTACTTGAAAGGGAATTATTGGCTCTGAAAACAGCCTGCCTTGAGTGGAGACAGTTTCTGATGGGTTCCAAGGAACCATTTGAGGTGAGGACAGACCACCGTAATTTACAATGTTTAAGAAATTTTGTATGTCAGAATAGTCGTCAGGCCCGCTGGGCCTTTTTCTTCAGTCAGTACGATTTTTATATTACATATATTCCAGGATCTCAAAACATTCTGGCTGATGCTCTGTCTCGCCGATATCCAGAGTGTTCTCCTTCCTCATCCCAGTATCTTCTAGAACCCAGTAAGATCATTGGAGTGGCTCAGTCTTTCCTGGAAGAAGTACAACAAGAATACGCCAATCTATCGGACCATGACATAGAAGAACTAAGACCATTATTGTACAAGAAACAAGGATATTTTTATTACCAAGACCTGATATTCCTCCCTACAAACAAGGTGCAAAAGAAAGCATTACAAATGTGCCATGATTCCCCTGTAGCTGGTCATAGAGGCATCAAAGCCACACAAGAACTACTTTCACGATTTTTCTGGTGGCCTACCTGGAAACTGGATGTGGAAAAATACGTTCAGGCCTGTCCCATATGTGCCCAAGTCAAAATACCTCACACCAGACCGGCAGGATTACTACAGCCTTTGCCTGTTCCATCGGCCCCATGGCATACTATCTCTACTGATTTTATGTGTTCACTCCCACCATCAGCAGGAAACCGGGTTATCATGGTCACAGTGGATTCTTTCACAAAGATGGCTCATTTCACTGGCCTAAAAAGGCTGCCTACTTCTCAAGAACTAAGTCAAATATTCATAGATCATGTCTTCCGTCTCCATGGACTTCCACATACCATAATATCTGATAGAGGACCTCAGTACATCTCCCGATTTTGGAAGCATTTTTGTAAAACACTGAATATAAATAGAGCCCTGTCTTCAGGGTTCCATCCTCAGACCAACGGACAGACTGAGCGTCTGAACCAAGGACTAGAGCAATATCTTCGATGCTTTTGCAATTCTACCCAAAGTAACTGGAGCACTTACCTCTCTTTAGCTGAATTTTCCTACAATAACTCAGTCCATAGTGCCTCCAAGGTCACTCCCTTTTTCTGTTCCTATGGTTTTCATCCTACCTCTTTCCCTACTTCTCCACAATCCAACTCTCCTCTACCCGCTATTACCTATTTCTCCAAACGCCTTCTCCAACTCCATAAACTAATTCGATCTAATTTGTTACATACCAAGAGGTATATGAAGAAGGCTGCAGACAAGAGACGTACAACCAATCCATATTATCATCTGCAAGATAAAGTCTGGCTCTCCTCCAAATTCTTGCCCTCACGTCTCTCTCAAAACAAGTTCACACCTCGTTACTATGGGCCTTTCCGTATTCTCCAGTTGGTCAATCCTGTCACTGTCCGTCTTCACTTACCCCATACATGGAAGATCCATCCGGTTTTTCATGTTTCTCAGCTTAAACCTTATGTGCCTGATCCTTACTCACGTCAGTTTCCTTGTCCACCTCCTGTCCTTGTGGATGATGTTCCTGAATATGAAGTGCAGGAAATTTGTGACTCTCGTCTTTTTCATAAACGACTTCAGTATCTGATTCATTGGAAGGGTTATCCTCTCAGTGAATGTTCATGGGAAGATGCCTCTTCCGTTCACGCTCCTCTCCTGATTCAACGCTTTCACTGTTTATTCCCTCTTAAACCTGGGCCTTCGGGAGGGGGACCTACTGTCGTGCCGCACCGCGCGGCGCGAGCCGAGAGCTCGACTTCTGCCGGGCGTTCGGCTCGGGCCGCGCACCGCGTTATTAAGACGCGGCGCGCCCCCAGCCTCTCCTGCGCGTTTCGAGGCCCCAGATTTGCTTGGGGCCTCGTTCTTCCTTCTGCCTTTCACTGTCCCAGGGGTCTCTGAACCCTCTTACCTGTTTTTCTTCGTTTCTTTGTCCTTTCTTCTTTTTTGCAGTCTGTTGTGTGCCTTTCTTTATGTTTTTTCCTCCTTCCCAGATTCCTGTGCTTTCCCAGCATTCCTTGTTCCCTATTCTCTATGGTTCCTCTACTATTCTGTTCTATGTATTGTTTCCCTATCTAAGATGGTGTCCTTTTACTTCCTGTGGGTCACTTCCTGTTTTTTGGTATATAAGGGCTGTGTTTTTCCTCTTTCTTTGCGCTGCAACACTTTCTGCTCAGTTAGTGTCTTCGCTCCTGATTTCCTTGCCTTTTGGTTTTGGATTCAGCATTCTGTGTTTTCTGATTTTTGCTCCTTTTGGATTCCTGTTTGTTTGTTCTTGTTTTTCTCCAGGAGTCTTCCTGTTTGGAGGTTTTTTCCCCTTTTTAAGGGGTTTTTTCCCTCTGGCGCTACTTTCTGAAGGGCACGGTCTGTTCTTGGTGTCTCCATTGCCTACAGCACCGTGGCTACCAGAAAGAGTCGCCCCTTTTTGGGCCAAAGCCGAACATTGAAGATTCACGCCACCAGATCTGCAAATTCCAGGCGCAAGCAGCACGTGAGTCGTGACAGAACAGGGCAAAGACCGCCATGGCAAAGCACCGCTGAACAGGTCCTGAAACGCCATGGCAAAGCACCGCTGAACAGTCCTGAAACAACATGGCAAAGCACCGCTGAACAGGGCAAAGACCGCCATGGCAAAGCACCGCTGAACAGGGCAAAGACCGCCATGTCAAAGCACCGCTGAACAGGGCAAAGACCGCCATGGCAAAGCACCCCTGAACAGGGCAAAGACCGCCATGGCAAAGCACCGCTGAACAGTCCTGAAACAACATGGCAAAGCACCGCTGAACAGGGCAAAGACCGCCATGGCAAAGCACCGCTGAACAGTCCTGAAACAACATGGCAAAGCACCGCTGAACAGGGCAAAGACCGCCATGGCAAAGCACCGCTGAACAGGGCAAAGACCGCCATGGCAAAGCCCCGCTGAACAGGGCAAAGACCGCCATGGCAAAGCACCGCTGAAAAGTCCTGAAACGCCATGGCAAAGCACCGTTGAACAGTCCTGAAACAACATGGCAAAGCACCGCTGAACAGGGTAAAGACCGCCATGGCAAAGCACCGCTGAACAGGGCAAAGACCGCCATGGCAAAGCACCGCTGAACAGGGCAAAGACCGCCATGGCAAAGCACCGCTGAACAGGGCAAAGACCGCCATGGCAAAGCACCGCTGAACAGTCCTGAAACGCCATGGCAAAGCACCGCTGAACAGTCCTGAAACAACATGGCAAAGCACCGCTGAACAGGGCAAAGACCGCCATTGCAAAGCACCGCTGAACAGGGCAAAGACCGCCATGCAAAGCACCGCTGAACAGGGCAAAGACCGCCATGTCAAAGCACCGCTGAACAGGGCAAAGACCGCCATGGCAAAGCACCGCTGAACAGGGCAAAGACCGCCATGGCAAAGTACCGCTGAACAGTCCTGAAACAACATGGCAAAGCACCGCTGAACAGGGCAAAGACCGCCATGTCAAAGCACCGCTGAACAGGGCAAAGACCGCCATGTCAAAGCACAGCTGAACAGGGCAAAGACCGCCATGGCAAAGCACCGCTGAACAGGGCAAAGACCGCCATGGCAAAGCACCGCTGAACAGGGCATGCACCGTGTAGGAATGAATGGACCGCCACATCAGGCATCCTTATCCCATGTGCAGCTGGGACAGTGACAGGACAGGTACTTTCACGTGGAGACTCATCCAGTCTGGGCACCAGTCCCCCTTCACAACCAGTGGAGAACTGCATCTACTTGAGAGACTGTGGCTTTGCACTCCCCAGGATGGCACAGTGGGCAAACCACCCACTGTAGTGACTTGAGAGACTGTGGCTTTGCACTCCCCAGGATGGCACAGTGGGCAAACCACTCACTGTAGAGACTTGAGAGACTGTGGCTTTGCACTCCCCAGGATACATCAATGGGCATGGAGCCCCGTCGTGGATCTGGCTTCGCATTCATCTGGCTGAGGTGCCCCCCCTTCCATTCCCCCTGAGGTGCCTGTAGTGTTTCTATCTGATGCCCCGGCAGTGTTCTCTCCGATTTTGGTCAGGTATCTATTGTGGGCCTCGCCCATGCATTTTTGGACTGTTGGTGCACGGACATTGTTCTGTACATATCTGCACTACTCCTCGGATTGTATGTGTAAATAAGAGTGATTTTGAGATACGCATATCTGTGTATTTTTGTATGACATGTATATTGGCACATTACAATGTTTGCCAGAATTTCGCATTGTCTTTGCATTCTTCCGGGGGGATTGTGGGTTGTTACTGTGATTTTTGTGACTGCATTGGTGTGTATGTTGTGATATGCGAGGGTGGGGGTGTTTGGTGGGTGTCCCCCTAACTTTTGCCTCCCCCGTGTCGTAGGTGCAATACTCACCGGTATCTTCTGCACCTATGGAGCTGTTGATCGTAAAGGAGCAGAAAAACAAGGGCAGGTAGGATTTGTAATTCGGGCTCCATGGTGTCCTCCTTCCTCGTGGGATGTGTTCAGGTGAGCGTTTTCCCATAGCAAAAGCTGTTTCTGCCGTGTTTTTATCCGCGGTGCATCCGCCCTGGAAAAGGTGGCGGATTGGCGGGTTGTAATAGTGTGGGCGGTACATTGTCTCCCGCCTGTCTGTTGACGGTAACCGCCACGCTGCTTGTCTGTACCGCCGTGGCGGGCGGTGTGTTAAAGTGGCTGTCTTTGTTGGCGGTTTCCGCCAGGGTCATGATTCCCTTTTTTTGTCCGCCGGCCTGTTTGCGGTATTACCGCACCTTTAACACCGTCCGCCAGGGCTGTAATGACCCCCATAATGTTTAATTTGCAAACAAAATGAAAAAAACATTTAATTTAAATTTAATAAGAAGATTGGAGCTTTTGAAAATTCAATTGAAGCCACACATCGTCCATACCATATTCTGTTTGATTCACCTGCACTGCTCCCACCAATCAATTTAAGGATACTAATTTAATTTTTAGCCTCCAGTTTCAAATTCCATAACTTTACAGTACGTCTTAACAATTTCAATTGTACATTTATCCACGTTACTTATGTACACTGTGTTAGAAATGAAGTCTCTAGTTGGCAGTGGTGTGCACCCTGTCCAAGTAGAGACCCTCACTTTAGTCTTGGTAAGGGAGCCACACAGCTAAGATAACCCCTGCTCACCACCTTGGTAGCTTGGCTCAAATAGTAAGGTTTATCTCAGAGGCAATGTGTAAAGTATTTGTAACCACACACATTAACACAGTGAAAACACAACAAAAGAACCCAACACCAGTTTAGAAAAATAGCCAATTTATTATCTGAATAAAACAAGACCAAAACGACAAACATCCAACATACACAAGATATGACTTTTCGAAGATTAAGGCCCTCATTCTTACATTAGTTGTAAAAACTGCCTACCGCCACGGCGAAGGCCGTCAAAAGACCGTCGCAGCGGCTACCAGCCATCTGCCATAATATGATACAGCCGGATTTCCGCCAGAAGAATGGCGGAAATCCGGCTGTGGCCATGCCGACGGATGGCAGTAAGGTGGAGCTGCTGCCAGCAGCATTGCCATGCCAGTAGACTTCCGCAGGCCGTATTATGAGAATTAATAGGGCCTGGCGGTGTTCTGCTGGAGGACACTCCTGCTGGCAGCAGCACCCTGTCCTGTCTCCTGCTGGAGGACCCCCTGGACACAGGTAAGTGGGTGCTCCGGCAGGGGAGTGGGGTTGGGGGTGTTGTGTGTGGGGGGGGGGTGTATGAAGGTGTGTGTCGCGTTCTGTATGTGTGTGCATTTTGGGGGTGTGACTGCGTGTATGTTGAGTTGTATGGATGCGTATTTGCGTGTATGTATGTAAGTGTTTGCGGATGTGTGTGTGAATGGATGTATGCATGCGTGGATGAATGTGGGAATGGGTGTGTGTATGCATGTGTGCATGTGTGAAGGGAGGGCCGTGTATGAAGGGGGGTCTGGAGAGGAAGGGGGTTGGGAGGGAACCTGTGGAGGGGGAGGGGGTGGGGAAGACCCCTATCAGTGACAGGGAAGGGATTCCCTGTCACCGATAGTACCTACAGCCATGGTTTTCATGGCGGTAAGTAAGCAATGAAAACCATGGCGGTAGACGGGGTCATAATCCCGCAAGCGGTCAAGTGAAGGCCGCCAGGATTCTAGATTAATGTCTCCAGCCCGGCGGCCGTTACCATTGTGGCTGTCGGTGTGGTACATTGGCGGTTTGGCTTCAGCCAAACCGCCAATGTCATAATATGGAGGAAAGTACCGCCCGCCTGTAGCCAGTACTTTGCTCCATATTACCGCCAACCGCCAGGGTTATAATGATGCCCTAAATCTTAGTATAGTGCTCAGAAACACCATAGCTCCAACTGAGGATATCATGACGTCCTGATGGAGTTGTTCCCAACCGTTCTACGCCACTCGTGAGGGAGTGAGGGCCAGTCACCTAGTCGCACAGACCCCTGATACCAAACCTTTGAAAACGATAAGGAAACAAAGAGGTGCACAGAGTTGGGGAGTTGAGGCATCTGTGGAGTTGGTGCGGCGTCAGTTCCATACTGCTACCAGGGAGGTGAGGGATCGGATACTTACTGGTAGGCAGGGGAGGTGAGGCGTCGGTTCCTTATGGTTGCAGGGGAGGTGATGCAGCATCGTGGTGAGGTGTTGGTTCCTTACGATCTGGTGGGGTTGATGAATCCAGCAGGTCAAGATGTAAGGGATCGGCTTTGTGGTGTCACGATCATACCATGAAGCCACAGGTGCTGTAGCAGAGTAGGGTGTCACGAAGATCAGTGACACGGCACTCTGGACTCACACTGTGGTGGGACTTCGTAGGTGCTGCGGCGGCATCGGGCGTACGGCATCAGCCGCAGTCATTGCACTCAGCAGGGACGATGGCTCGGTTGCAGGTAGCGGCACGGAGTTGGACTGCGATGCCGGTTCTGAACTCGCTCTGGAGTCAATGTACTTGGTTTCTTTTTGGTTGCACCAGAACTGATTCCCAAGGGCCCAGGAACTGGATTTGGTACTGCTTGGCAAGTCAGGACTCTCAGCAAGAGAACCCAGGTGCTGACGGATGAAGTCTTTTGATGTCCCTGAGACTACTTAACAGGAGGCAAGCTCAGTCCAAGCTGTTGGAGAACCTTTGGAATCAAGATGTAGAAAGCAAAGTTCAGCCCTTTCACTCCCAAGACAGAAGCAGCAAACAGCAGGCCAGCATAGCAAAGCAGCAGACAGAGTGGCAGTCCCTCCTTCAGCCCTTCTTCCTGGCAGAATGTTGTCAGTACAGAAGGATTCTAACTTTATGGGGTCACTTATACTCATTTCTGCTTATGAAGCAGGCAAACTTCAAAGTAAAGTCCTTGTAGGGCTTTCCTGCCCTTGCTCCAGACACACTCCAGGGGGTTGGAGACTGCTTTGTGTAAGGATAGGCACAGCCCTATTCAGGTTCAAGTGTCAGCTCCTCCCCCCACTCTAACCCAGGATGATCCATCAGTATGTGCAGGGTACACCTCAGCTCCCTTTGTGTGACTGTCTGGAGTGAATTCACAAACAGCCCAACTGTTATCCTGACCCAAACATTTATTCCACATATAGACAGAGGCACACAATGGTTAAGCAAGAAAATGCCCACTTTCTAAAAGTGATATTTTCAAAGTTGCAATTTAAAAACCAACATCACCAAACAATGTATTTTTCAATTGTGAGTTCAGAGACCACACACTCTATATCTCTATCTGCTCCCAAAGGAAAATTACACTTAAAAGATATTTCAAAGTAATCCCTATGTTACCCTATGGGAGAGCTAGGCCTTGCAATATTGAAGACCAAATTTAGCAGTATTTCACTATCAGGACACATAAAACACACCTGTACATGTACTACCTTTTAAATACACTGCTCCCTTCCAATGGGGATGCCTTGGGACTTCCTCAGGGGGTGACTTACAGGTAGTAAAAGGGGAGGTTTGGGTTTGGCAAATGGGTGCAATTGCCAGGTCTAAATGGCAGTTTAAAACCACCCACACAGACACTAAAGTGGCAGGTCTGAGACATGTTTACAGGGCTACTCATGTGGGTGCCACAGTCAGTGCTGCAGGCCCACTAGTAGCATTTGATTTACAGACCCTGGGCACACTTGGGCCCAGATTTAAGAGAGGCTAGCACCTCCTTGCACCACATTAGTGTCATTTTTTATGATGTTAATGTAGCCCAACTAGGCCAAATTTTCCGTGCCATATTTACAAAGTGGTGCAATGCATTAATTGCACCACTTTGTAACCCCTTGTGCCACATTATGCCTGTGTCAGGCATAATGTATGCAAGGGGGGCGTTCCCCCGTAAAAATGGCACAGTGGGATCAACGCAAATCCACTGCCCCATTTCTAGTGGCTATTGTTTACACCTGCACAGAGCAGGGATTAAAATGGGGCATACCATTGTTTTCAGTAGGTTCCTATGTGCTCTGCAGGATTAGCACCAAACGTTTAGCTCTAATCCTGCACAGTACACCAATAGCGTCAACATTTTTTACGCTGTTGCCCCTACCGTGTGCCATGGTGCGCCATATATTAAATATGGTGCACACATGGTGGTGGTAGGGGGACGCTAATAGGCACAAGAAAAGTGGCGCTTCATTGAATGCAGCTCCACTTTTTTTAATTCGGGCCTTGGTGCACTATACTAGGGATTTACTGGTAAAACAAATATGCCAATCATAGAAAAGCCAATAACCCATACAACTTAAACAGAGAGCACTTGCACTTTAGTACTAGTCAGCAGTGGTAAAGTGCCCAGAGTCCTAAAAACAGCAAAAACGAGATTCAGCACAGGATCAAAAACAGCAGGTCAGAAGCAAAAGGTTTGGGGATAACCCTGTAAAAAGGGCCATTTCCAACACCCTTTATTAAATCGGTTAATATTAGTAAATTTTCTAAGCAGTCACGGACCCCCTGAGGAGTTTTCACAGACCCCCAGGGGTCCCAGGACCACAGGTTGGGAACCACTGTTAGCTCTTTTAATACACCTAGTACGTGAGGCCAGCAGCCAAGTGATGAGGCCACAGTAAAATGTGTACCCATAGCAATTGCCCGTTTAAGCTAAAGAACAAACACCTACAAAAAAGGGTCTTGAGATTCCAGCATGAGGTATGGGTTCCAGATTATAATAACAATGGTGATGAAAGAATGGAAACTGGTATGAAAGAGTGTGTAACAGGGTTCACTAATTTCTATAGAGATGCTAAGACTTCCAGGTACAATAATACATCCTAACTAAGTTTCTTGTTGTATGTTCTATATTCTGTTGCAAGGGGAATATAGCTACTATAATGTGATTCTATTATTTTCATTTTTCCGTTAGCAGGAAAAGGCTGTGTTCTTTTGTAATATTTAGTTGTGGATTGTCAGCCCAGCTCTCTGCTACTCCTACTGTTACCAGTTCTTAAAAATATACATATAGTGGGCTTTGACTCCGACCTCGGGAGTATTTCTCTCTCTCTAACCTCATGCTATTGGCTGTTTGCTGTATCACTCTACTTATTGCGGAGTATCTATATTGCAGTGCATTGGGAACTAGTTTACATACCAAAGGTAAGTTGATTCATCATACATTAAGGGGGTCATTACAACCTCAGCGGTCTTGAGGTACCGCCGTGCGGAAGACCGCCAGTAGTGGCGGTTTGCCGCTCGGCGTATTATGACTGTTGGCTGCTCTCCATCCTTTTTCGGATGGAGAGCCGCCAACAGCCATACTGGCGGGCGGCGGGGAAGTGGAGGTTGCTCCACCTCCACCGCCACGCCAACAGAACACCATCCAGCGAATCACGTCCTGTGATTCGGCGCGGCGGTGTTCTGTTGGCGGTGTGGTGTCGGCGGAGCAGCCCCCATAGGCTCCCGTCCCCTCCCGGAGGATCGACGGAACAGGTAAGTCGATCGTCCGTTAGGGGAGGTGGGTGGGGGGTGTTGTGTGGGTGCATGGGGGTGTGCGTCTGTGTATGTAGAGGGGGTGTGTGAGTGCGTGTATGCTTGCGGGTGTGTTGCGTGTTTTGGGAATGAGTGTGTGTATGTCTGTATGTATGTCTGTATGGATGTGTGCGTGTATGTCTGTATATGGGTGTGCGTGTCTGACTGAGTGCGTGGATGTAGGCATGTATGTCGGTGTGTGTGCGTGTTTGTGTTGGTGGTGCCTGCGTGCGTGTCGTGTGGGTGAGTTCTGTGATGTTGGGGGTCGGGGTGGGGAGGGGGGCCCTGCCACCTTTGGGGGGTGGCAGGGGTGGTGGGGGGTGTCGGGGAGGGAGTCAGGTGGGGGTGGAGGGTAGAGGAGACCCCTATCAGTGCCAGGGAAGGAATTCCCTGGCACTGATAGTGCTTACCGCCATGGATTTCATGGCGGTTCCTACTGTTGGAAATCCACAGCGGTAAGCCGGGTCAAAATACCGGCGGCGGTATTGTGATGGCTGCCGGGCTGGAGACCCAGGTCTCCAGCCCAGCGGGCAGAACGGAGAAGAGGCAGATGACCATGGCGGTAATCGCCATGGTCATAATACAAAAAAAAAGACCGCCAGCCTGTTGGCGGTCTTACCGCCGCTTCTCCACCTTTCGCTAGGGTCATAATGACCCCCTAAATTTCTTACCTCATATATGTACTGTATACAGAAACTTTTTTTTTTATTGCAGCTGGCTTTTAATGCTTTATCCCCAATCTAAAACCCAGTCCATACCTACTGGCCTACCAGGTGTTTGTTTACAATTCTGTTGCTTCAACTAAAATGTGGTGCATTATGCTGAGAGCCATGGCAGTTGAAGCCTGGCATAGAGCGTGTACTTGCCCTCTGTTAAGTGCCTTCAGCCTCAGTTGGCTTTTCAGCAGGAGTAAATTGTCCCACTGCAATTAACCTGTCAGTAAAATATGCCCAGGTGGCCTACTTCATGCTTTTAATTGTTGTTCAGGGATTTCATGGCAAGACTGGAGGCTACCATTATGCACACAACTTCTGTTGCTGCTTCTAAGATGCATCCCTTTAAAGAACATTAAATACGTAATAAACAAAATATTCCAAGGTGGAATCTTCACAAACAGTATATAAGTCTGTGTCACACCAACACATTCCTCTGTTATTGGCTGCTCCTCAACAAGATAAGTATATATCCTTACTTTTTATAATGTGATTGCTAACGCATCCCTTTATGATTAATTATTACACATTGGGACTCGTTTTAGGCAAATGAATCTTTTGACCCTGTTGAGAGACACCTTAAGATGAGATAACTAATCAACATGTTAATCAATACATCGATAATATCATCAATATTTATCACAACAATGCATTTCACCTTATTCAATGACATTTAGTTAGACTCAAGATACCACCATGACCTTTCAGTCATGAATAACCACACCAGTTCTGTATGATTTAGTGATATTTATTCCCTATTGATTACAATACTACTGGCAAGTTTATTAGTCTCAAAACCAGAAAACACATTAATATGGTCACAATATGGCAACTCTGATACGATTTCATCAAAGTAAGAATCACAAACATCAGAACATAACAAGGCGTGAACATAGACTATCCTAAGTAGAGTATCATTAGCACGCTATACAACAAAGCATAGATTCAGTCATTTGTCTATTTGCGTCAGTTTAGTGAATGCCTTAACTAACCTCAAATTAGCATTGGCATTTTGGGCTTCATGCAAAACAATTTAGTAACACCAATTTGGAAAACATCTAGCTATGGTCTCTGTCAAAAGAAAGCAGTTGGTACCTAGAAAGGAAAAGCAAACAGACAATCACAATTTAATTGTCATATAGTTACCCTCCAAGTTGGGTCAGCACTCAGGTTCGGTCTTCGTCTTCAGGACATCAGTTGATTTGCCATCAGTCAGGAACTCAGCTCAGGTAAAAGGGCAAAGGGGGTACTTCCCTCATAAGGAGGTAAAGTATAAACGGGCAATCTAAGGACAAGGATGGTTCTAATCTAAATTAGAAAGTCACTAATCAGAGTGACAAAGTGTCTGGATCATAGCAATTTGCATCAGCATCTCCCCTATTCTCTCCTAGTCTCCTATTCTCCATTCTGATTTACTTCCTTCCTTACTTCCCCTTTTCGTGGTACATTCCCCTAAAACTTGATTGGACAAGGGGTTGCACCCCACTATCTTTAACCAATTAATTTCAAATTATGTCATCGAATTAGTCACCCCTCCACAGTTCTCAGGCATTTTATTGGTCCATATGATTGACGTCTTTAGAGGTAGAATGTCCGGTATGATTTCATCCTTTTGTAATTCTTTGCGCATCTTCGGTCAGTAGCTCCATTGTCTGTACCGGTTTGGGTGACCTTGTGCTTAATATTAATCGACACTGTTGCATTCAGTTAGTACATTTCTACAAGCGCGATTAACTTCATGAGAACGGATCTACTATAGTTACATTCATCTTCTAGTTTGAAGAAAACAAGAGTTCATGTCCTTTAGCAAGTCAGCACACTGCACGTTTAGAAAAATACATTTAATATGAGAGTCAGGCAGCTAGGCCTCGACTCATGCTAACTAAGGCCTAAAAATGATTTATTAGCAAAAACTTTAATAGCATAACCATTAATAATTGGTGTAAAACCATCTAAATGCAATAATTCATTAACATTAGTAATTTTCATTAGTCCCCGTATACATTGATGGCCACTCCCCATGGGCACATTTCAAGTGCACATTTTTAGCAAAGCATATTAATACAGTTTCTATGCGGCATTATTGCACATTAGTTCATAAACATTTCATGTTAATATTAATTATATAAGCTACGCTCTCTCATGATCTTTTACTTACTTTTTTGGAAGGTATATAATTGGTTAACCCCTCCAATTTATGGTTGGGTTCCTTGGCTCACTATTTTTTCTTTAATTGTTTCTCAGGTAGGTTTTTCATTTTCCTTTTACTTGGCGCTGAGTGACCCTCTTGGGTGATCAAGCTGACTTGAAGGAATACCCCATCCTCCGATACTTGAGGCAACTCACGAATTGCAAGTTCCGGCTATAATTATTCCCTTTTCGCTACACGCACAGGAGCTGCACTCAAAGGCCATTTTCTCCCTTCTATAGATCAAGCGAATGAAGCGGTGCGCTCCTCCCGTTCATTTCTGGGCTAGGAGGAGCGTGTCTTGCTCTAGTACATTGTCCGCCTCTTTTGCAGCATTAGTTTGCCCTCTTCCGCCGAGTCCTCATTTGTAAAGAAAAAGGATTCCGAATTAGGGTGCCATATTGAAAAGGGTTGTCCACCTTTGTTTATATTGGAAACTTCACCGTGTTGCTGCACGAACTGCGTTGCTATGACAATGCATGCTTGCATCTGTTACCGTTAATGTTGTCAGTGTTTTCAGACAGGTTTCACTTGCTTTTTGGGGTATCATTATTTTTTTTTAAACAGGAGGTTGTTTATCTAACAAACAAATAGATAATGATAATATAAAGACATATGACTCTGTTACACAGGGCACCCTTCTGCAAATATTAAAGAGGATATGTTTAAAAAATACATCGAAAAGTAATTTAGGTCTTCTCTAAAAGTGGCAGTGGAAGTCATTTTTGCCAAAAGAAAGAGGGCTTCTCCTGAAGAGGATTTTTACTCCTTATCTGTGGAGGATTCTCCCGTAATTATCAAAAATGGAAGTAAGGTCTCCAAACAATATCATAGTCGCACAACTAGCAGGAGCGACCAACTTGGCACAAAAGGGATAGGTGTCCGTTTTGATGTTTTGGATCAGTTGAGCGAATATATATTCGATCCCCAAGAGATCTTAGAAATTGAGGGCCTTATTAGGAGTTTGGCGGTCCGTGCACCGCCATGGTGGTGGTGGTGGCGGTCCGACCGCCGTCAGTTTGGAGGTCAGACCATTGCATTAAGTGTCATGCAGGCCTATGGAGCAAAGACCGCTGCGGTCCCGCAGGCACCATCAGGCAGCGCAGACCGCTGAGACAGCACAAACAGGCCACCGGAGACAGTGTTTCCCAGGACCATTATGAGGTTGCACACCGCCAATATGACCGTGGCGGACCAACCACCAAGTCTCAGCAGGCAGAAACAGAGAGTTTAAAGGGAGCAACTCACCTGCAGGCAGCGTTACTTGCCCTCTGCCTCCATGGAGTCCATCACACACGTCCTTCTGTTGCTAGTGCTCATCCAAGGTGTATAAAATCCCCACGGACGTGGACTCAACCAACTGCAAGTACAGACGCCAACCTGTGTCATTACGCTGAACAACAGATCGTCGTGCCGTCATCCACATGATATGGGGGTCATACCACTGGCATCAAGTACACTTGTCATTGTGTACACAGTTGGAAGCATTCACTAAGGAGGACTCATTCACAGCCACTAATCGCCCCCTTTGGGCAGGTCACTCACACTGCACCATAACACTACACAAAAACACATGTCTGCACATCATAGGCACAGGGACAGTGAAGTGTACAAAACGTTGTGTCACACAACACCAACAACACAGCAACATCACATCTACCAATACAACTGACACCCTCACATTACACACATGCAATGGACTGTTGTCAGATTCAACACACATAAGTATGGATGTGACATGGAATAAAAAAACACCACCCCTATTAAACAGCTCTGGTATGGACCCACATATCTCCCACAGTGCAGCGCAATGGAAGGACAATGAGATGCACAATAGTCAAAGAGACAAATATCCAAAGCCCACTATGCAAACACAATGTGCACAATAGGGATGGGGGCATTAGGAGCACTCAGGAAAGGATGCTGCATGGGGACACATCACACTTTGCACATCCCCCTAAAACAACATTTGCACAGGAAATGGCCCTACATGTATCTCAGGGACAAACAATACTAGAGCCAAGATACATGCCTATCTGAAAAATATGGAAGTGCAGGTCAAGAAAGCAAATACAACAGCATGGGACATACAGCTAGATGAAATAGTTGCAAGGTAAAAACAGCAAAATGGACACATGCATAGTCAAATGCAAACAAAGGTAGCACAATAGAACACCCTCCATGTCTGCACAAAGAAAACTCAAGCTGCCAAACATGAGACAAATGTACAATCCATATCTGGGGGACAAGTTTAACACTATACATGCCGACGCTGGACCACATAAGATGAAATACTTACCATACCAAACAGAACACAATGTAGTGACACCACAATTGCATTAACAAACACCTATTCATACAGTCAACATATACCCTTGTCCTGGGTGACACCAGCACTGCCCAAAAAGGTCAGATTTTCATACCCACAGCAAATGGACCTGCAATCAGGCTGACATACACACAACTGTAGGCAGATAACACAAATTACTCTGGAACAACATAAAGGTAGAAAAGGATGAATGTGTACCCAAAAAAACAACTATTTGGATTTATTTTAACCAAAACGATTATGAGCAAAGGCCATTGGCCAGTCCATCTTAAAGTCTGTGCCCAATACTATGCCAAAACTTGACTCCTATTAATGCCAGGGAACCTCCACAGGAAGGGGCATCAAGTGTGTAGGCAGGCACCTCAGGGATCATCCATGGCATTGGAAGGGGTAGACTCTTTCTTAGGAGGGGCGGGCTTCTTCTTGGGGGCAGGGGTATGGGTGCTTGCAGGGGAGGCAGTTGTCACAGGGGGAAGACTTTGATGTGGAAGGGATGGTTTGGAATGTGGGTCAGGGCCTCTTTGGTTTGGGACGGGGTAGAGGGAACATGGGAAAGAGCAAGCTCCAAAAGGAAGCTCCCCTTTGGAACATGGGGATGGTCATCAGAAGGGTTCGGGGATTTGGTGGTTGAAGGAGTGGTCATCTGGTGTGTGGGTGTAGGTGTTTTGGGTGTGCGTGTGTGAAGCATGCTTATGTTTGGGTGATGTCTCTTGCGTGTGTGAGTGTGAGCATTTGTGTGTCTTGGGGGCTGGGAGGTCGAGGTGCTGGGTGATGGAGTGGTGGATGTGTGTGTGTCTGTTGGGGTGGTGTCTGCAGGTATTATGGATGTTGTGGACATCTGTGTGTCTGTTGGGGTTGTGTCTGTAAGTATGATGGATGTGGCAGATGTCTGTGTGTCTTTTGCGGTGGTGTCTGCGGGTATGGTGGGTGTGGTGGATGTGTCACTGCATGTGTGCAGTCGTGCCTGTGGGTATGCTTGATGGGGTGTTTGGGTCAGTGGGAGTGGTGGAGGTATCTGCTGTAGTGGTGGTTGATGTTGTGTTTGTGGGTGTATGTTGAGTACCAGTGTGTCTTGTGATGTTTGTGTTTATGTGTGCTGCTTCTGTGTGTTGACGTGGGTGCGTGCAGATGTGTCGGTGTGCTTGGGATAGGTAGGGGAAATGGGGATTTGGATCGCTAAGATGGAGGTGGAGTGGGGAGGAATGTGGGTGTTGACTGGCTGCTGTCAGTGAGAAGGCCAGAGTCTGTAAAGGTCTCTTTAGGCCAGACATGGCACTATGAATGCCTTCCAGGAAAGCATTGGTCTACTGACGTTGGCTGGCCAACCCCTGGATGGCATTCACAATGGCAGTCTGACCCACAGAGAGGTTCCTCAGGAGGTCAATAGTGTCCTCACTCAGGGCAGCAGGGGTAACAGGGGCTGGGACAGTAGTGCCTGCGGCAAAGGAGATGCCCACCCTCTTGGTGAGCCATCATGGCAAACTGGGTGGGGAGCAACAGGGAGGATGGCGATAGACCTGAGGGTGGTGGTCAAATATGGTACACGAGTATGTCCCAATATGGCCACTAGGGAGTGGCCACAGGAGGTTGAATCCAATGATGAGGATGTAGATCCGGTCTCCTCCGTGGTACTCCCCTCAACCTCCTGGCCACTGGGTCCCTCCATGAGAAGAGAGTCACAAAGTGGAGTTGAGTGCCCCTGTGTGAAGTGGCGTAAATTACAGCGGTGCAGAGTAGATTGGAATAGAATGAATTGGCTTAAAGTGCGTTGGTTTGTAGTGAATTGGTGTACAGTGTATTGGCATAGAGTGCAGTGGCGTAGAGTAAGTAGAGTGGCATAGATTAGTGGTGTAGAATAGAGTGGAGTTGCGCAGCATAGATTGCAGTGCCGTGGAATGGAGTGGTGCATGTGGAGTAGAGTGCAATGGCATAATGCACAGTGGCATAGAGTAGATTGTTTCAGGGTAGACTGAAGTGGTGAAGGGTTGGATTGAGTGGTGCAGGATAGAGTGCAGAGGTGTGGAGTAGAGTGGCATAGAGTGCAGAGGCATAGAGGTGCGTATAATGCAGGGGCATAGAGTGCAGTAGTGTAGCATAAATTACAGAGGCAGAGTGTAGTGGCATAGACGACATTCGCATAGAAATAAGTGATACAGAGTAGAGTGCAGTGGCAAAGAGTGCAGTGGTGCAGAGCAGCAGAGAGTGCAGTATTGCAGAGTAGAGTGTTTTTGAGTGCAGTGGTGTAAAGTACATTGGCTTAGACTGCAGTTGTGTAGAGTATTGCAGAGTAGAGGGGTGTAGAGAGCAGTGGCATACAGTACAGTGGTGCAGATTAGGATATAGGTGGTCATTACAACCCTGGCGGTTGGTGTTAAAGCAGCGGTAAGACCGCAAACAGGCCGGCGGTAAAAAAATTGCGATTACGACCATGGCGGACCCCGCCAACAATGACTGCCACTTTCCCACTCCGACCGCCACTGCGGTACAAACAAACAGCACGGCGGTCACCGCCAACAGACAGGCGGGAGACAATGTACCGCCCACACTATTATGACAGGCCAATCCGCCACCTTTTCCGGGGCGGATTCACTGCGGATGAAAACACGGCGGAAACAGGGATCCCAAAGGGAAAACGCTCACCTCTACACACCCCACGAGGAACGAGGACGCCATGGACCCGGAATCCAAATTCTCCCTGCAATAGTCTTCCTGCTCCTCTACCAGGAGCACGAACGCCGGCGGCGAAGACCACGGTGAGTACTGCACCTACGACACAGGGGAGGGAAAAAACAGGGACACACACACGCAACACCCCCACCCCCACCCACTACAACACACACACTAATGCATATCAATACAACACAGTTACACCCCCCAAACCCCCCGGGAGAATGCAAAGACAACAGAAAATGAGTGTAATCATTGTAATATATTAAAAGCAAGTAGGCAGAAATATATATATACACCATGTACATAATATATACCAAGCATAGTAGTCCAGGTAGTGCTCTAAGAAAGTCCGTGGAACACTGGGACCACACAGTATGGGCGAGGCCCACACAAGATCCCCGACCATGACGGAGAAAACACTGCAGGGGCATCAGACAGCAACTAAACAGGCACCTCAGGGGGAGGGAAAGGGGGGGCACCTCAGCCGACTGAGTGCACGACGCCAAATCCATGAGGGGGCCACATGCCCACGATTCCATCCTGAGGAGTGCAAAGCCACAGTCTCTCAAGTCTCTACAGTGGGTGGGTTGCCCACTGTTCAATCCTGGGGAGTGCAGAGCCACAGTCTCTCAAGTGGATAACAGTCACCACTGGTCCTGGAGGGGGGATGGTGCCCAAGGGAGCTCCCATCAGAGGACGAGTCTGTGTTGCTGGTGTCAGCTCCTGTCCCCGCTGTGGAGCTCCCCTCGTCCGCCGTCCCACTGGTGAACTCTGAGTCCATAGTCTCGCCCTCCAGGGCCATGTGGGATGAAGCTCCCTTGTGCTCTGGTGCCACTGCTCCTCTGCCTGATGATGCTAATGCACACAAGAACAGGGAGACACCAAAAAGGGGGGGAGGGGGACGACAGAAGAAAGACATGTTGAGTGCATGCATTACCGCTACCGTTGGCGGACACAACAGACACAGAAGCCCCCTGCACTACGAAGCGGTCTTGGGGTCCACTATTCAATTCCTGGGAAATGGCCTAAAAGACTATGGACGACGCCTGCCACTATTCAATTCCTGGGAAATGGCCTAAAAGACTATGGACGACGCCTGCACACATAGATGACACAGGGGCATGACTAGGTGTACTTGGCACTCTACAGAGGTGGGGTGCCACATGGCCTGCCTTACGGAGGGGCCTTGCCTACGGAGCTCGCCCTGGCCTAGGGAAACCCACAGCCCACCTACCCCACCCAGACACCTCCACTGCGCGCAAAGTCAGCAGAATGAGAGTGTACTCACCCCCTTGTGTCTGCTGTGATGCCCTCAAGCGCCCATCCAACACTGCCAGGATCCTGAACATCAGGGGGGTCATGGTGCGACGGGCACCCCTCCCTCATTGGGAGGCTATCCCCAGCTGAGCCTCCGCCGTCTCCTTGCTCCAGCGGCGAATGTCCTCCCATCTCTTACGGCAGTGGGTGCTCCGTCTGTGGTAGACCCCCAGGGTCCAGACGTCCTTGGCGATGGCACGCCAAATATCTTTTTTCTGGTGGGCGCTGACCTACATGAAATGTACAGGGGAAAAAGAGAAGTTATTACCAACTGCACCGTCAAAGTGATTGGCCCCCATCCCTACCCTTGGCATGTGGCACATGCATTCACCGTCTTTCATGCACGCAGCACTCTCCCCCCTTCCTTCTTACATCCAGCCCTCTCCACACAGGCATAGCCCATACAACATGCTCCCTGTGTACTTACCTGTTTGTCTGGAGGACCGTAGAGTAGCATGTACTGGGGAGGACCCCATCCACGAGCTTCTCCAACTCCTCTGATGTGAAGGCAGGGGCCCTTTCCCCAGACACTCGAGCCATTGTCTCTTCCAGACCGAGGTCACAGCAGCACTTGCAGTGTAGGTCCTCTCCTGTCGAAGATCAGGTATCGAGTGATTGAACAGATAGAAAATGGCAGTCACGTCCGCGGCGGTGCGTACCGTCACCGCCAGCGTACATCGTCATTGGCTCCTGGGACCCATAGGGTCCAATGTTAACCAATGCAGCATTGCGCCGCGGTCTTTGACCGCCTACCGCGACGGTGTACAACGCCTGCGCAGTTACCTCACATCCCATTGTCCCACTTTACAGGTCAGGCAGCCGCCATTTCAGGGGCCCACATGGCTTAATTTTCAACTGCATCACACATACCTAGGCCTAGACTCTACACACATACAGGCCCTCTTTTGTGTAGGAATGGTGTGCGGTGTAAACTGTGGGTACGTACCTCTGAGTTGGTTGACTCTGTGCTCGCTGTTGTCCTTCATAGGCACTGTCCGTTGGGACATGTGAGGAGATGGCAGCATCTTCCGGTGTACCGACCGTTGGTGGACCTGTCGACAATGGAGGAGCGACATGTGATTATCACATACAGGCTTGACCATGCCACAATCCAGGAACTGTGTACCCAGTTGGAGCCAGACCTGATGTCAGCAATCCGCCATCCCACAGGAATCCCCCCTCAAGTGCAGGTGCTGTCAGTGCTCCATTTCCTTGCAAGTGGGTCTTTTCAAACAACAGTGGCCATAGCATCAGGGATGTCCCAGCCTATGTTTTCCAACGTATTGTCCAGAGTGTTGTCTGCCCTTCTGAAACACATGCGGAGCTACATCGTTTTTCCTCAGGTGGAGGATTTGCCTACAGTGAAAGGTGATTTCTATGCCCTGGGACATATCCCCAACATCATAGGTGCCATTGATAGGACCCATGTGGCTTTGGTCCCCCCCCCACAGGCGTGAACAGGTGTACAGAAACCGGAAGAGTTATCATTCGATGAATGTACAGATGGTATGTTTGGCCGACCAGTACATCTCCCATGTGCATGCCATGTTCCCTGGCTCAGTGCATGACGCCTACATCCTGCGGAATAGCAGCATCCCTTATGTGATGGGTCAACTCCAGAGGCACCGTGTGTGGCTATTAGGTGAGCACCTGGAAGCAAGACAGTGGAAATGGTTGTCTGGGTCTGGGGATATCCCTCCAGGTTACTGTGTGTCTAACAGTTGTCCCTCGCCATTTGCAGGTGACTCTGGTTACCCCAACCTGTCATGGCTACTGACCCCAGTAGGGAATCCCAGGACAAGGGCAGAGGAACGCTACAATGAGGCACATGGGTGAACTAGGAGGGTGATCGAGTGGACCTTCGGCCTCCTGAAGGCCAGGTTCCGGTGCCTCCATATGACAGGTGGATCCCTATTCTACTCACCAAAGAAGGTGTGCCAGATCATCGTGGCCTGCTGTATGCTTCACAACTTGGCTTTGCGACGACAGGTGCCTTTTCTGCAGGAGGGTGGTCCAGATGGCGGTGTTGTGGCAGCTGTTGAGCCTGTGGACAGTGAAGACGAGGAAGCAGAGGAAGAAGACATGAACAACAGGGACTCAGTGATACAGCAATATTTCCAGTGAGACACAGGTAAGAGTACAGACCTGCCTACTACATGTACTTAAACACTGCTACCGCTCTACTGTCTGTCGTTTTCACCCAGTGTATGGTCACTGAGTTGTCACTTTCCCTTACGATTTCACAGATGTGGGTCCCACTGTGTGACATCTGCTTAGATTCCTCATGGACTAGAGCTGTGGGACATAGGTATGTTGACATTACAATTGAAAGAGCATTTTGTCACTGTAATTCCTAATACACTATTTCAAAATCACAGACAGACTCCAGATTGTTTTGTGCTTTAGGTGTGTTTATTTAAGTGCTCAATATTGGAGGGGGTAGTGAAATGGTGAGGGGTGATGGCGGAGGAATGTCCATGGCAGAGTCCAGTCTATTAGTCTCACAGGTGCATTGCCCATATGGGCATAGGAAGTGGAGCTGGGGCAGTTTAAGTATGGACATGGTGACAACGTGGGACAGTAGGATGACAATCAGGGTGGTCTCATTTCTTGGCGGGGGTCTTGGCATCGTGCTCTGTCTTTGTCCTGGATCTCAGGGACCGTTTGCGGGGTGGTTCTCCCTCTGCAGGGGGTGGGGTGCTGGTGTGGTGGTCCTGTGGCGGGGCGTCCTGTCCACTAGCGCCGGTGGAGATGGTGGGCAGTTCATCGTCCATGCTAGTGTCAGGGGCCCCTTGTAGTGCCACTGTGTCCCTCCTGGTGTTGATTACTTCCTTCAGCAGCCCTACGATGGTGCCCATGGTGGAGCTGATGGTTCTGAGTTCCTCCCTGAAGCCCATATACTGTTCCTCCTGCAGGCGCTGGGTCTCCTGAAACTTGGCCCGTACCGTTGCCATCGTCTCCTGGGAGTGGTGGTAGGCTCCCATGATGGAGGAGAGGGCCTCGTGGAGAGTGGGTTCTCTTGGCCTGTCCGCCCCCTGTCACACAGCAGCCCTCCCAGTTCCCCTGTGTTCCTGGGCCTCCATCCCCTGGACCGTGTGCCCAC
Source organism: Pleurodeles waltl (assembly GCF_031143425.1). Taxonomy (NCBI): domain Eukaryota; kingdom Metazoa; phylum Chordata; class Amphibia; order Caudata; family Salamandridae; genus Pleurodeles; species Pleurodeles waltl. The sequence continues at coordinate 1,075,417,012 of NC_090445.1, forward strand.
TGTCACTGCCCCCAGGTCCTTGTTGTTGTTGGGGTGGTGGGTTAGCCTGGGTTCCCTGTAGTGGTGGACAACCAGCTGATTGACATGTCCTGGGGACGGAGGTATGGGCCCACTGGGTGGGTGCTGTGCTGGTGTTTCCAGAGGGGGGAAGGTCTGTGGTGGCCTGTGACTGGGTGATGGGAACCGACTGTCCCGAGGTCCCCGATGGGCCGGGCTGGTCATCTAGACCCAGTTAGACAGAGGTGCTGTCATCACTGTGGGCCTCTTCTGTTGGTGGTGTGGACATGTGTGGACCCTCCTGTCCGGTGACGTTGGGTAGGGGTCCTGCAGGGGTATAAAAGGATGTTTATTACATCTGTGTGTGTCATGGTGTGCAATGGGTGGGTGTCCGTGTACCCCAGTTCTTGCATTCCTGTGTGGGACCTTGTGTGATGATGGTTTAGGGGGGTGTATGGGTATGTGCAGTGAGCATGCTTTAGTGATGGGTGTCCATGCTTTGTTGTTTTGCATGCAGGGTTTGGTGTTGGGATGGGTGGTTTGTGATGTTGGGACATTTGTGAGGAGTTGGGGTGCTGGGGGTGAGGGTGAGGGTGGGGGTATGTGCTGGCATGCAGGTAGGGTGGGGGATGTAATAGTTAAGATTTGTCTTACCAGAGTCCATTCCTCCACCTACCCCTGCGAGGCCCTCAGGATGCAGAATCGCCAAGACCTGCTCCTCCCATGTTGTTAGTTGTGGGGGAGGTTGTGGGGGTCCGCCGCCAGTCCGCTGAACTGCCTGGTGGTGTCTTGAGACCACGGAACGCACCTTACATCACACACCCCAACACATCACCCTACACATCCTCAGTCACACCACTCACACTACACCAATGGCACCACAACGACACCCCAGATTCTCTGAGGAGGAGCTAAGGGTCATGGTGGAGGAAATCATCCGGGTAGAGCCACAGCTATTTGGATCACAGGTGCAGCAGATATCTATTGCTAGGAAGAAGGAGCTATGGCGGAGAATCATGGACAGGGTCAACGCTGTGGGACAGCACCCAAGAACAAGGGATGATATCAGGAAGAGGTGGAACGACATACGGGGGAAGGTGCGTTCCATTGCAGCAAGACATCAGCTCGCAGTACAGAGGATTGTCAGTGGACCCCCACCCCTCCCCGCAACTAACAACATGGGAGGAGCAAGTCTTGGCAATCATGCACCCTGAGGGCCTGGCAGGAGTAGCACTGGACTCTGGTCAGTCAGCTCTCTATTACTATCACCCCCCCTTCCTGCATGCCATCACATACCCCCACCCTTACCCTCACTCCCATCCCTCCACCACTTCCCACACACCCCACTATCACAACCCACTCATCCCAATGCCAAGCCCTGCATGCCATACCAATGCATGGACACCACTCACAGACCTGCATGGACACCTATCACTACAGCATGCACACTAGAGACAACCAGCTAGCCCACCAAATAACTCACACAAGGCAAAGCTGCCAGGGCAATAACAACCATCGAGGGCAAAAACCCATGCACAGTATGTCACACACGGAAACAATAACACTGCATTTACATCCCCACAGGTACCCCAGCCAATGTCACCGGAGAAAAGGTGCCAGCAACATGCAGTCCCGCCACAGAAGATGCTCACAGTGATGACAGCAGCTCTGGTCGCCTGGATCTGGATGACCAACCTGGCCCATAAGGGACCTCTGGACAGTCAGTTACCCAGGCACAGTATCACATCACCACAGAGCCTCCCCCCCTCAGGAAACACCACCACAGCACCCACCCAGCGAGCCCATACCTCTGTCCCCAGGACACGTCAATCAGCAGTGTTTCCACCACTACAGGGACCCCAGGGCACACCACAAACCCAGGACAAACAGGGACCTGGAGTCAGTGGCAGTGGGCACACAGTTCAGGGGACAGAGGCACAGGACAACATGGAAGCTGGGAGGACTGCTGTGCGTCAGGGGGAGGACAGGCCCAGGGAGCGAATCTCCAGGAGACACTCACCGCAATTCTGGGAGCATACCAACATTCCCATGATACGCTGGGCCAGATCCTGGACAAGATGCAGGAGAGCATGTGGCTGCAGGAGGGACAGTACCTGGGGATTAGGGAGGACTTGAAGTCCATTAACACCACCCTGGTCTCCATTGCAGGGGTGCTGGCTGACATGGCCAACACTATGAGCGAGGCAGTGGCACAACAGCGGGCCACTGACACTAGCCAGACTACTGAACAGCCCTCCACCTCTGCTGCCGCTAGTGGACAGGAGGCCCCGCCACAGGACCAAGAGGCCACCAGCACACCTCCCCCTGCAGAAGGAGACCCACCCTGCAAATGTTCCCTACGATCCAGTAAGAAGCCAGAGACTATTGCCAAGACCCCCGCCAGGAAATTAGACTCTCCTGATTGTCACCCTTGTGTCCCACTCTGTCACCCTATCCACCTTGAACTGCCATTGCTCCCCTTCCTATGCCCCCTTGGACAATGCGCCTGTGCTCAAATAGACTGGACTCTAACCTGGACTTTCCCCCATCATCACCCCAGCCCATTGCACTTCCCCCTTTTCTTCAGAGCACTGCAATAAACACACTTTGTATGGAGTATATCAAATGATTTCAAAATGTATTTGTTTAATAATGTTCAAAAATTGCAATTCAACTGTACAGTAATGTTTACATAGGAAAGACCTGTAGTTGGCTGCAGTGAACACACCAGGAGCAATAGTGGGGCACCAACATCTGCAAAAAGAGACGCCAATGGGTACAGTGAGTGGGTATAGAAGTAGGAATTCACAGTCTGCCAGTGACAATGTCACAAATCAAACTGTCAATGAAATGTGAAATAACACTGTCGTACCTGTGTGTCATTGGAAGTATTGACGAACGACTGCACTTCTGTTGTTCTTATCCTCATCCTCTGCCTCCTCACCTTCACTGTCCACAGGGTTCACAGCTGCCACACGTCCATCTCCAGTCTTCTCCTCCTGCAGAAAAGGCACATGGCGTCGCAAGGCAAGGTTGTGCAACATACAGCATGCCACGATGATCTGGCAGACCTTCTTGGGGAAATAGCACAGGGACCCACCTGTCATATGGAGGCACCTAAATCTGGCCTTCAGGAGGCCGAAGGTACGTTCCATAATCCTTCTAGTTCGCCCATGTGCCTCATTGTAACATTCTTCTGCCTTTGTCCTGGGATTCCTCACAGGGGTTAGTAGCCATGGTAGGTTGGGGTAACCAGAGTCACCTGAAAATATCGAGGGAAAACTGTTAGCCACACACTATGCCATGTGGCCCACACCATACCTATACACCAACATCCACTGGATGGGAACCAGGGCTCACCTATTAGCCACACCATGTGTCTCTGGAGTTGGGCCATCACATTTGGGATGATGCTATTCCTCAGGATAAAAGCATCATGCACCGAGCCTGGATACTTTGCTTTGACATGGGAGATGTACTGGTCCACCAAACACACCATCTGCACATTCATTGAGTGATAACTTTTATGATTTTTAAAAACCTCTTCGTTTTGCCTGGGGGGGTACAAATGCAATATGTGTCCCATCAATCACACCAATGATGATGGGGATAGGTCCGATTACATAGTAGTCAAAATTCACTGTGGCCAAATCCTCCACCTGGGGGAAAACAATGTAGCTGCACACGTGTTTACTCAGGGCAGACAACAATCTGGTCAGCACTATTGAGAACATTGGCTGTGACATTCCTGCTGCCAAGCCCACTGTCACTTGGAAAGAACCTGTTGCCAAAAAATGGAGCACTGAGAGCACTTGCACAAGAGGGGGGATCCCAGTGGGGTGACGGATAGCAGATATCAGGTCAGGCTCCAATTGGGCACACAGCTCTGTGATTGTGGCTCTGTCAAGTCTGTAGGTGAGGATAATGTGCCCATCCTCCATTGTTGCCAAGTCCACCAGGGGTCTGTACACGGGGGGAGGTCTCCATCTCCTATTCATCCGCAGCCGTTGCAATCTATGGGGTAAAAGAGTGAGCAGCTGGTCGTTATCTGTACATTGTAACCACTACAGTTCAATGCATATTATGATTGTTACAGTATTTTGGTGACATATGTCCAGAATGTGAAATTGTGAACTGTGACACAGTTATGATCCATGGCTCGCCCCCCCCCCACCCCCCGAAATGGCGTCCGCCTGTCCAATATGAAGGGGCAGGTGGAAAGGAGGTAATTCCGCTGACATTGTGCGCCGTTGCGGCAGGCAGTCGGGAACCGTCGTGCAACTCCTCATTGGTTATCATTGGGCCGTATGGGGTACAGTGGCGAATGGTGATGTACGGCGGTGGTGACGGTACACACCATTGTGGACGTGACCGCCATTTTCTATCTGTTCACTCACTTGCTACCTGAACTTCAACAGGAGAGGACCTACACTGCATGCGCTGCTGTGACCTGTGTCTGGAACCTACCATAGCACGTGTGACTAGGGAAAGGGCTCCTGCCTTCACTTTGGCGGAATTGGAGCGATTAGTGGATGGGGTCCTGCCCCAGTACCGACTGCTGTATGGGCCTCCTGACCAACAGGTGAGTACACTGTGAGTACGATGCATGGGGCATGAATGCATGGAGTGCTGTGTGTGAAGGCCTCGTGTGGGGGGGGTTGTTGGATGGGCCCTGGGCAGCGTGCAGCATGTATGCTGGGCCATGTCGGTGCTAATGGGCTTGGGAAGGGGCATGGTGGGCCATGAGTGTAACAGGCAGGACGGTCTGACTAGTACCTTTCCCTGTGTGTATTTCTCTGCAGGTCAGTCCCCATCAAAAGAAGGGTATATGGCGTGCCATCGCCAAGGACGTGCGGACCCTGGGGGTCTACAGCAGGCGGAGCACTCACTGTCGGAAACGGTGGGAGGCGCTGAGACGCTGGGCACGGAAGACCGCGGAGGCCCAGCTGGGGATGGCCTCCCAACGAGGAAGGGGTGCCCGTCAAACCCTGACCCCCCTGATGGCCCGTATACTGGCGGTGGCCTATCCGGAGCTGGTTGGGTGCTTTGGGGCATCACAGCAGCAACAAGGGGGTGAGTACAGTGCCCTTCATTACTACTTACTCCTGGTCGGGTGTTATCCGGTTGGGGGATGTGGGGCTGTGGGTGCCTCTAGGCCAGGCCTGACATTGCAGAGTAGGTCCCATGTTAGGCAGGGTTCTGATGTGAAATTCCTCCAACCTAGCTAGTAGGCATCCACTACTGGGCAGGGTTGTGTGGGTCTCAGGTATGCTGCAGTTGGCGGTATATGTCACTACCCATGGTATGGTGACTAGCATTGTAACTGGTAGTGCATTGCCACGTGCGTAGGGCTGATCCCTGTGTTTGAGTGTGTTGTGTACGCCAACGGTGGTGTTGGTGCCGCCATTGACCAAGTGTATCCTTTGTCTCTCCCCCCCCTTTTTGTTTTGTCATCCTGTCCTTATATGCATTAGCATCATCTGGCGGAGGAGCAGAGGCACCTGCGACAGAGGGTGCTGCATCCCACAGGACCCAGGAGGCCGAGTCCACCGATGGTGAGGGCACCAGTGGGATGGATGGCGAGGGGAGCACTACGGCGGAGACTGGAGGGGACAGTTCGGACACGGATACTTCCTCCGATGGAAGCTCCCTCGTGGTGACGGACACCTCTGTGACCACCCCAGCTACAGGTACAGCTGCTACGCCCCGTACCAGCACCGCAACCCCAGCAGCCCCTCGGCGAGTTTCCAGTGCCCGCTCACCCAGAAGGGTGGGCATCTCCTTCACCCCTGGCCCTGCCCCAGTTAGCCCTGCTGCCCTGAGTGAGGAGGCTATTGACCTCCTGAGATCCATCTCTGTTGGACAGTCAACCATTGTGAATGCCATCCAGGCGCAGGCAGCCCAAATGCAACAATCCAATGCATTTCTGGAGTGCATTCACACTGGCTTGGAGGCCCAACAGAGATCAATCCAGGCTCGGCCTCCTCTCTGATGGCAGCCATTGTCCCTGTGTCCACCCCCCCTCCAACTTCCTCTACCCAATCCCATTCCCCTCAACCCCAACCTATCCCGAGCACACACGCAGACGAGCATGCACACAGGACAACACACAAGAGTGGACATGCCAATCACAAGCACCGCATTTCATCCCGCAGGCACTCACACAAACACCATCCAGATGCAGAAATACCAACATCCACTGCCTCCACTGTGGCCCTGTCCACCTCCCTCCCAGTTCTCTCTACTCACACCTGCATGCACTACATCCTCATCCACTACCACCATCACCAGCACACCTATCAGAAAACACACCTCACTAGCAGTCACCACCCCCCCATCCATGCACACGTCACCTGTGTCCTCTCCCACTGTGTCTGTGCCCCCTCTTCCCAAAGTACACAATCGCAAGCACTCAGACACACAACAGCCATCCATCTCACAACAGCATCCAGCCCATGCACCTGTACCCAAACACAGCAGACTGACACCTTCTACAACCACTCCCTCTTCCTCCACTCCCAAACCATCTCCCTCTCCCCACCCCATTGTCCCTAAGAAGCTTTTCCTCTCCACCATTGACCTCTTCTCTACCCCCCGTCCTTCAGGTCAGGCCAGGGTGTGTAAAACCCAGGCAAGCACCTCAGCCATGCAATCCACGGGCACAGTAGTGTCCCCAGCAACTCCAGGTGGGAAAGGATCCCGGCCACAAGCCGGGGCTGGGCTGGAGCCTCCCCCCACCACCAGCAGCAGCAGCACCAGTGGGCAGCCATCCGAGACTCCAGGGGATGGGCTGGAGCTTCCCCCCACCACCACCAGCAGCAGCAGCACCGCTGCCACCACTGAGCAGCCGTCCCCATAGTGTAAACAATGCCGTGCCAAACTCGGCCCCCCCATCAAGCCAGTTAATGGGCCATTAGGGCCCATAATGTCACACTCAAGCTCCCATTGTGTGATATTCTATTGGAAATGCACAAAGCCCAGCTGTCATCTACAACAGATTTCTATTCAGAGACACGCAAGAACACAGAATGGTTAAAGTTAGAAAATAATGCCAACTTTCTAAAAGTCAACACACTTAGGGGCAACCCAGTATTCCCCTAGCAACACAAAAGGGGACACAAGGGGACTTCAACCTTGTAAATATGGGACCGCTACCGTCTGTCTCATCCACATCCGCTCAACCTGATTCGCATGAGTTGAGCAGATGCGGATGGAGACAGATGCTAGCGGTCCCATATTTGGTAGGTTGAAGCCCCTTGTGTGTTGCTACAGAGTCTCTTTTTGCAACCTTTGTATTATTTTACAACACTGAGTCCTGATGATGGTCTGACAGACTTCTGACTGCCACCACAGACCGAAACGTTGACATTACCTTCTCATTTGACAAGCTGAATTGAAAGACCATGATATTGCTTGAAATGGGACTGAAAACCAGGCAATTATTGTGCAGGTCTGTGTCAAGATGAGGGTTATTACCCCTTCCTGGATTTTTAAATTCCTGAATCCTATAGAGTAATATATTGGATCTGAACAGTACAGAGTTGTCTTATTCATTAATTGAAGACTAGGGGGCATATTTATACTCTGTTTGCGCAGAATGTGCGTCAAAACTTTTTACGCACAATCGGCGCAAACCCTGCCCCATATTTATACTTTGACGTCCGACCCCGCGGGCATCAAAGTTCCACCATGTGCGTCATTTTTTGGAAGGGGGAAACAGCCTTGCGTTATTTATATGCAAGGTAGGCGTTCCCTTCCAAAAAATGACTTTAAGGCCTGTGCCCCATATTTATACTCTGACGTCATTTGGACGCACAGGAGGGGGCAGGCCTTAAAAAACGGCGCACAGCCTGATGGGCGCCGTTTTTTAACGCCTGGGTCAGGGCAGGCGTTAAGGGACCTGTGGGCTCAGAAGGAGTCCAGAGGTGCCCTCCCATTCCCCCAGGGACACCCCCTGCCACCCTTGCCCACCCCAGGAGGACACCCAAGGATGGAGGGACCCATCCCAGGGAAGTTGAGGTAAGTTGGGGTAAGTATTTATTTTATTTTTTTTTGTGGCATAGGGGGGCCTGATTTGGGCCCCCCTACATGCCACTATGCCCAATGACCATGCCCAGGGGACATAAGTCCCCTGGGCATGGCCATTGGGCAAGGGGGCATGACTCCTGTCTTTGCTAAGACAGGAGTCATGTCAATGGAGGTTGGGCGTAAAACAAAATGGCGCAAATCGGGTTGAGGCCTGATTTTTGCCTCAGACCTGACTTGCCCCATTTTTTGACGCCCAACCTCCATTTTCCCCTACGCCAGCGCTGCCTGGTGTGAGTCATTTTTTTTTACTCACACCAGTCCGCAGCGCCGGCTAACGTCATTCAATAAATAAGGCACCCGCATGGCGCTTTGGAATGGCGTTAGCCGGCGGTAAGATTTTTGACGCACAACTGCGTTGGCGCAGTTGTGCGTCAAAAAGTATAAATATGGGCCTAGATCTTATGTTACACAAATGATATCTAAACAATACCTCTATGAGAATTTATAAGTGAAACTTTTTAAAAGTGGCATTTTCAGACTTACAATTTAAAATCCGGTTTCACCATAACTTGTGATTTTAAATTGTGAGGCCAGGACACCAAACTCCATATTTCTATATTTTCCAATTTGGAAATGATAGTTAAAAGATGTTTAAGGTAATCCCAATGTTATCCTATGAGAGAGATAGGCCTTGCAATAGTGAGTACGAATGTAAGGGTTTTTCACTATCTGGACATGTTAAACTCAAAAGTACATGTCCAACTTTTTAAATGCACTGTACCCCGCCCTTGGGGCTAGCTAGGGCCAACCTTAGGGATGACTTTCATGTAATGAAAAGGAAAGTTTGGTCCTGGAAAGTGGGTACCCTTGTCAGGTTGAAATGGCAGTTTAAAGCTGCACATGCAGGCCCTGTAGTGGCAGGTCTGAGACATGTTTGAAAGGATACTGTAGTGGGTGGACCAATCAGTGCTGCAGGCCCACTAGCTGCATTTAATTTACAAACCGTGGGCACATATAGTGCACTTTACTAGAGACTTACAAGTAAATTAAATATACCAAACAGGTGTATTCCAATTATTCCATGTTTAGAGGAGAGAACACATGCACCTTAGTGAAGTTTAGCAGTGGTAACATGCCCAGAGTCCTGAAAACAACACAATCAGGGTCAGAACAAGAGAAAGAGAAAGACAAAATATTTGGGGATGACCCTGCAGAATGGGCCATTTCCAACAAGCACCTACTCCCTTGCTAGTCAGTGGACAGCACCGACATGCCTCACTTCTTGGGCCTTGTCCAGGGATGTGCAGAGGCCAAGAGGACTGGCGCTTCCCACAACTGCTACCTTTATTTGCGTGACTCTCTCCAAGATCACAGTAGTTCAAGGCCCATTAATGGTCAATTACATGTGCAACCACACATTTCTGCTTTGGTGCGCTTGATACCTTTGGATTTCAGTTTCAACCTCTGAGAATGGTCACATGAAGCCCCAACAATCATGAATATCCATACCCCACCTCCCAGACCTCGTGGTTGGATTCAGAGACAGGTCAGAAGGGCTAGGCCATCCTACAGCTGTTACCTCTGATTGTTTGATTCTGCTCTAAGCCGTCTGTACCAATCAATTTCAGGTTCTGGGCAAATTAAGGACTAATAAACATAGCCAATCATAACAGACCATAGACCTTTTTCCTTGATGCACTGCACAAGCACTTTTCTTCACTCATTACCAATGGAGCACCTTAAAGTTTGATTTAGCTAATTGATATAATTTATCAACTAAATATACATCATTCTCAAAAATGGAGTTGTCGGGCCCATATGTTTTTTTGATTTTTGTAGAGGATTGAATCATGTAAGTAACCTTGTGTATAATTAATTGTACAATGAAGTAACAAGTGATCTACCTATCCAAAAGAACCATTTTTGTCTGTACAGTATGATACTCAGGTTCTGTGGAATACAGGGTCACCCCATTAATATTTAATGCTGCTGCTGTAATGTGCAGACAGATGTAGGGATATATAGACAGACAAAAGGTATGGCTGCCCAGCAGATGAATGCAGAAGGCACACCACTGGTGCATCACAGGCATGCCAGGGGCAAGCCTGTCTGCACCCGTCCGCGCTCCACCCGCACTCAGCCCCAGCCATGCTGCCCATTTGATTCCCGAAATGTCTCCTTAAGTTAAGGTTAGTTGTTCCAGAGAGGTGTTACTGACTATCAGGAAGAGGCAGCATGGACAAATTACTTTGGAAGGAGTTTTTACCTCTGTTCAATTACCCCACGATAATGTGGAAAAGATGGAGGAATTGTTCAACTCATCTTTTTGTGTTTCCAAGGGAGTGCACCATAAGCATTATTCTACCCTATCACCATCTGTTTTAGGGGTGGCCGCAGCAGTTGAGGGTGAGGCACATCAGGTTAACAGTGCCTCCTATCCTGTGTCTGCGAGAAAGGTTGTAAAAAAATGTTAGAACACATGAGGTGTGCTGTGATTAACTCCCGCTCAGCAGTTATGCATGCCATTGAGATCTTTGAGCTATTAAATTATGAGTCATTTGAGATGCTATTTTTTAAAGAGATTTGGTTCTCTGACTCACCTGGCGCTGATTTAGCTGCCCTCTGCCCACCCGTTTTCAGTTGCTCCATCATGCTAGTTCACCTCAACGAGGCAGAGGTTAGCTGTAATCGTTTGCTGTGATTACTCTGTTTAAGAACTCTCTCTTGCTGATTTTTCTTTAGCAGGGATATCAGGGTTTTCCATTTCTTCCTCCTGTACTGTGTTATTCAGTAGGCTAATCTGTTATTGTCTCCCAGGGTTATCTGAGGCTTTTGTTAGTGCTTTTCTTGATTTCAATGGCCTCTGTCTTGCTGTCACTGAAACTGGTATTTGGTGGTGGATTTTAATAAATGGATTGATTCTTCCCTCCTTCGCAAATTATCACGGACTTTATTGATGGTAAGGCGTTGATAGAACTTTATCAGAAAGTGTCAGGCCCCATACGTCCTAAAGGCCTTACTTTGGATTTGGTCCTTGGACCAACTGAGTTGGTGGAAGGAGTTGAAACCATCCCGCAGGTCTTGACAAACGAGTATCATGTCAACTTTTTCTGGAAGTCGTGTCTGAGAAATTCCCCAGGGCATCATAATTCCAGGATATCTTAGTTTAGGAGGCCTTGATGTTTTAATGCCCAAACTATTAGGCAGTTAGAGTGGGTGAGACATTCTCCTATTCTTTGAAAATGGCTTTGATAACTGTGCAATGGATGGAAACAGCACTGGATGTGGTTATGCCTGCTAAAAAGTTCATTCAAAGTGATCTAGTCCTTCTGCCCCATGGTACACCATTGCCATGTCTGAGGTGAAAAGAGGGTGCTAGAGGCTTGAGAGTCTGGGGTGTTGATTACTCTATAAAGGCTAAATTGGAATTAAAGCAAGTGCTGTCTAACTAGAAGAAACTGGTTGTCTCGGCTAAAGCAGAATTTTATGGCAAACAAATATTTGCTGCGGAACACTCCCCTAAAGACATTTTAAACTAGTGAGGTCGCTTACTTCACCTTGTTGATTGTCTTCCTCTATTGGGCTTTCATTGGAGCTTCCAGAATACTCTCTTTATATTTAGTGGTCAAAATAAAGTCTATCTGTGACTCTCTTGACTCCTCAGAAAAGGTGTTTGCATCTAACTTGAAGGTGGCGGCTGCTGCCCATTTAAGTGGTTGTCTGCTGGGGGCTTCTAGTATGTAGGCTGATAGGGAGGAGGCTATTTCGGATTTCTTGATTGGACCATTTAGAAATACTATCCCTGTAACAATGTAGCTCTGTGCAAAAAGAACAAGTGATGGACAGAATGCTGAACAATGTCAAACATTCACCCCCAGTACAGAGACCTGGGCCTAAATCCATTGCTTTTTTACCACCCATGCCATTCCGGTTTGGACCCAGCCATATGCAAATCAGTCTTGACCCTGCTCCCCCATGGGAACAGTCCAGCCCGAACTGCCAAGCCAGGCCCTCCCTGGACTGGAGACAAGCATCCTAAGACCGGTTTCAGGGTATCACCCTTCATCAGCCAGGCTAGCTTGACTCCAGTGGCATGGGGAGCAAAGGACCCACGTCTGGGCATACCCTTCCCACTTGGGGCGACAAACGCAAAAAGAACAAGTGATGGACGGAATGCTGAACAATGTCAAACATTCACCCCCAGTACAGAGATCTGGGCCTAAATCCATTGCTTTTTTGCCACCCATGCCATTCCGGTTTGGACCCAGCCATATGCAAATCAGTCTTGACCCTGCTCCCCATGGGAACAGTCCAGCCTGAACTGCCAAGCCAGGCCCTCCCTGGACTGGAGACAAGCATCCTAAGACCGGTTTCAGGGTATCACCCTTCATCAGCCAGGCTAGCTTGACTCCAGTGGCATGGGGAGCAAGGGACCCACGTCTGGGCATACCCTTCCCACTTGGGGCGACAAACGCAAAAAGAACAAGTGCTGGACGGAATGCTGAACAATGTCAAACATTCACCCCCAGTACAGAGATCTGGGCCTAAATCCATTGTTTTTTTGCCACCCATGCCATTCCAGTTTGGACTCAGCCATATGCAAATCAGTCTTGACCCTGCTCCCCCTGGGAACAGTCTAGCCCGAACTGACAAGCCAGGACCACCCTGGACTTGAGACAAGCATCATAGGACCGGTTTCAGGGTATCACCCTTCATCAGCCAGGCTAGCTTGACTCCAGTGGCATGGGGAGCAAGGGACCCACGTCTGGGCATACCCTTCCCACTTGGGGCAACAAACGCAAAAAGAACAAGTGATGGACGGAATGCTGAACAATGTCAAACATTCACCTCCAGTACAGAGATCTGGGCCTAAATCCATAGTTTTTTTGCCTCCCATGCCATTCCAGTTTGGACCCAGCCATATGCAAATCAGTCTTGACCCTGCTCCCCATGGGAACAATCCAGCCTGAACTGCCAAGCCAGGTCCTCCCTGGACTGGAGACAAGCATCCTAAGACCACTTTCAGGGTATCACCCTTCATCAGCCAGGCTAGCTTGACTCCAGTGGCATGAGGAGCAAGGGACCCACGTCTGGGCATACCCTTCCCACTTGGGGCGACGAATGCAAAAAGAACAAATGATGGACGGAATGCTGAACAATGTCAAACATTCACCCCCAGTACAGAGATCAGGGCCTAAATCTATTGTTTTTTTGCCACCGGAGCCATTCCAGTTTGGACCCAGCCATATGCAAATCAGTCTTGACCCTGCTCCCCATGGGAACAGTCCAGCCCGATCTGCCAAGCTAGGTCCTCCCTGGACTGGTGCCAAGCGCGCCGGGTATGCCCAGATGTGGGTCCCGGGCTCACTATGCCACTGGATTCAAGCTAGCCTGGCTGATGAAGGGTGAAATCCTGAAACCGGTCCCAGGATGCTTGTTTCCGGTCCAGGGTGGACTTGGCCTGGCAGTTTGAGCTGGACTGTTCCCATGAGGAACAGGGTCAAGACTGATTTGCATATGGCTGGGTCTAAACTCGGGTGGCCTGGTGAGCAAAAGAACGATGGATTAAACCCAGATCTGTGACTGGGGGTGAATGTTTGATTGTTTCTGCATTCTGTCCATTATTTGTGTTTTGCTTTGCTTTTGCCGCCATAAGTGCGCCGGGTATGCCCAGATGTGGGCCCCAGGCTCACTATACCACTGGATTCAAGCTAGCCTGGCTGATGAAGGGTGAAACCCTGAAACCGGTCCCAGGATGCTTGTTTCCGGTCCAGGGAGCACCTGGCCTGGCAGTTCGGGCTGGGCTGTTCTCATGAGGAACAAAGTCAAGACTGATTTGCATATGGCTGGGTCTAAACTGGGGTGGCATGGTGAGTGAAAGAATAATGGTTTAAACCCAGATCTGTGACTGGGGGTGAATGTTTGATTGGTTCCGCATTCCGTCCATCATTTGTATTTTGCTTTACAATGTGGCTCTATTACAGCTACCAAAAAGTCAGGTTTTCCCCTGGACCTCATTCCTCTAAGGTTCTGGCAGGGGAGAACGGCCTTGGCCCAGCCTTTGTTGGAAGTGCCAAACAGTTCTCTAGGCAATGCCTGGGTACCAAAATAATAGAAACTACTGACATTAATTGTCTAATTTTTCAAAAAGACTAATGCAGATCAATCTGTTCTTGGCAATTTTCGTCCCATCTTGTTTCTTCCTTTTTGGGCCATGATCTTGGAGGAATAGGTCAATCTGTGAATCAAATTTTTTTGGGACCTCACAATGTCCTCGAGCACATAAAGTTTGGCTTCTGCCAACGCACACCACTGAATCTGCCTTGGTAGCAGTTTTATATGATTTGAGACTGTCAGCTAACAGAGCAGACCGAACAGCTTTACTTCTGTTGGATACGTCCGCTGTATTTGACTATTCCCCTTGCCAGGCTTAGGGAGTTTGCTATTGGTTGAATAGCTCTTCAATGGATTGGATGGTATCTAGAGGATAGATAACAAGCTTTCTATCTCCCTCTCTTCATGTCATCCTTCAGAGCGTTAGGCCAAGGGGTCCTTCAGTGATCAGCTCTTAGCCCCGCGTTGTTTAACATATATGCACTTCCATTGGCAATGCTAGTCAGGTCTTTTGGTGTCACTCGTATTGACTACATGCATGATAATCAATTAATTATTGCCTTGGACAAAACAGGGGGCCGCCCTGTAAGAAGCATTTCATCAGTGTATGCCAGCGGTATTATCTTGGCTCCATGCCAATGATCTGCAGTTTAGTACTGAAAAAACAGAAGCTTTGTAGCTGGCCCCATTTAGGTTGGCTAACACATTTTCCTTCTGCAATCTGGCCCCTACTGTATCGTATCCCCGTCTCCCAGTTCAGTCTGTGAAAAATCTGGGCTTTCTATATGAACGAGAAATTGAGGCTGATGCCAGCTATTCACTCGACCTTTTCCTATTTCTTTGTCTTGAGGGTTCTCAGGAAAATTGTGCTGCTGCTGGCGCCTGCAGCTTGTCAGTCAGTGGTTCAGACTGCTATTGTTAGTCAGCTTGATAACTATAATTTTGGTCTCCTTTACCTAAGGACAAGGTTTAAGATGTGTGCTCCAAGTAGGTCCGTTTGCTCTGTAGATATTTTTTTTGTCACTGTCTCCTAATTTGTGCGTGCTCATTTAGGAAGTAACGGCCAGATGTAGCAAAGCATTTGCGACTCGCAAATGGCGAAAAACGCCGTTTGCGAGTCGCAGAAGCCTCACCGGAATGCAGAAATGCATTTTGCGAGTCGGATCCGACTCGCAAAATACATTTCCGACTCGCAAATAGGAAGGAGTGTTCCCTTCCTATTTGCGACTCGCAATGCTATGCAATTCCATTTGCGACCGCGAAAGCGGTCGCAAATGGAATCGCAGTTACCATCCACTTGAAGTGGATGGTAACCCAGTCGCAAACTGGAAGGGGTCCCCATGGGACCACTTCCCCTTTGTGACTGGACATAAAAAAAAAAATTCAGAGCAGGCAGTGGTCCAAGGGACCACTACCTGCCCTGAAAAAATCCGAAACAAAAGGTTTCTTTTTTTTTTTAAGTGCAGCTCGTTTTCCTTTAAGGAAAACGGGCTACACTTTGAAAAAAAAAACTGCTTTATTTAAAAGCAGTCACGGACATGATGGTCTGCTGTCTCCAGCAGGCCACCATCCCCGTGAGTGCCCAGACTCGCTATGGGGTCGCAAATTGCGACGCACCTCATTAATATTCATGAGGTGGGTCTTTGCGACCCCATAGCGAGTCGCAGAAGGTGTCTGAGACACCTTTCTGCATTTGGTTTTGCGAGTTGCTATTTGCGAGTCGCTATGACTCGCAAATTGCAAGTCGCAATACTATACTTACCTACATCTGGCCCTAGGGCTTTTATAGCGGTGGCGGCGAGGTTATGGAACAATCCGCCCATTACCCTGTGGAAAACCATTATTCATTTACATTTTGGAAAGGCTTTCAAAATTTGGTGGCACTTTTTCAGGGTTATCCCCAAACATTTTGCCTTCCTACTCCTATTTTTTCTGATCTCTTTTGCTGGTTTTAGGACTCTGGGCACTACCAATGCTGACCAGTGCTAATGTGCAAGAGCTCTATGTCTAAATTGAATTGACGATTGGTTTCTTCATGATTGGCATATTTGATTTACTAGTAAGCCCCTTATAAAGTGCACTAGAGGTGATCAAGGCATGTAATTCAAATGCAACTCGTGGGCCTGCGGCACTGATTGTGCCCCCCACATGAGTAACCCTGTAAGCATGTCTTAGACCTGCCGCTGCAGTGTCTGTGTGGGTAGTTTGAAACTGCCAGTTCGACATGGCAAGTGTACCCACTTGCCAGGCCCAAACCTTCAATTTTACTGTATGTAAGTCACCCCTAAGTCAGTCCCAAGGCAGCCCCATGGGCAGGGTGCAGTGTATTTAAAAGGTAGGACATGTACAGGTGTGTTTACATGTCCTTGTAGTGAAATATTGCTAAATTCGTTTTCACTATTGCAAGGCCTATCTCTCCCATAGGTTAACATGCAGATTGCCTTGAAATATCTTTTAAGTGTAATTTCCCATTGAGAGCAGGTAGAGATGTGGAGTTTGGGGTATCTGCACTCACAATTTAAAAATACATCTTTTGGTGAAGTTGTTGTTTTAAATTGTAAGTTTGAAAATGCCACTTTTAGAAAGTAGGCATTTTCTTGCTTAACCCTTCTGTTCCTCTGCCTGGTTGTGGAATACATGTCTGGATCAGGATGACAGTTGGGCTGTTTGTGAATTCACTTTGGACAGTCATACCATACAAAGGGAGCTGAGGTATGGTCTGCATATCCGGATGGGTCTTCCTGGACTAGAGGGGTGGAAGGAGCTCACACCTGCACCTGAATAGGGCTGTGCCTGTCCTTACAAAAAGCAGTCTCTGACCCCCTGGAGTGTGTCTGGGGCCAGGATAGGAAAGGTAGGGCCTTGTGCACTGCAAAGAATTACCTTTGAAGTTTGCCTACTTCAAAGGCAGAAATGCATATAAGTACTGGACTTCTGAGACCACAACTTCAGAGCTCTTCTGGACTGAGGACATTCTGCCAGGAAGAAGAGCTGGTGCTGTAGGAGGAACTGTCACTCTGCCTGTTGCTTTCTTGTGCTGGCCTACTGCTTGCTGCTCCTGTCCTGGGAGTGAAAGGACTGGATTTTGCTTTCTACATCCTGCTTTCCAAGGTTCTCCAAGGGCTTGAACTGAGCTTGCCTCCTATTAAGAAGTCTCAGGGACGTCACCTGCCAGAGTCTGGACTCTTCTGCTGAGAGTCCTGACTTGCCAAGTGGTGCTAAATCCAGCCCCTGTGCCACTGAAAGGGGAAACTGGTGTCCTGAGGAAGAAAATCCATGCATCGTATCGCAGTGGCTGAAAATCAACGCATCACCTAGCTTGCGCCAGAAGAATCGATGCAGTGCAAGCCTTGCGGTTGAGGAATCAATGCATCATCTGTAGGTGCTGTTCAACCGCAGCTCTATTATCACAGTGTGCCTGGATATTCCCACGCATAGTCCCTGGGTGCCAATTTCACATCGACCCTGCTCTGCAGCAAGGAACCGAGGCTGCGTGACCGGAAACTGACGCATCCCCTTTCCTACAGGGAGAGAACCGATGCATCACCTCTCCTGCCAGTAAGGCACTGACGCATCACCTCTCCTGAAAGGAGAGAATCAATACATTACCTCCCCTTTCTGTAAGGAACCAACGAGTCACTTCCTCTGCACAGTAAGGTATTGCTTTATTTTTCAGCTCCTCACCTCCTCTGCGGCCCGCATCATCTATGTCTTTGACGCATCCCAGGTACTGTGTATTAAAAAGAGACATCCATTGATTCCTCTGGATTAAGACTCTTTGCAACATTTTAAAAGTGGTATCTTTGTTTGTGTATGTTGGATTTTTGTTGTTTTGGTCTTTTTTTATTCAGCTAAATATTGGCTACTTTTCTAATCTGGTGTGGAGTGCTTTTGTAGCCTTTTCACTATCTTACCGGGTATGTGTGTGTGTGTGTACAAATACTTTACACATTGCCTCTGAGATAAGCCTGACT
This sequence comes from Pleurodeles waltl, assembly GCF_031143425.1. Classification (NCBI taxonomy): domain Eukaryota; kingdom Metazoa; phylum Chordata; class Amphibia; order Caudata; family Salamandridae; genus Pleurodeles; species Pleurodeles waltl. The sequence goes on from NC_090445.1 coordinate 1,075,435,125, forward strand.
GCTTGTCCCAATCTACCAAGGGGTGAGCAGGAGTTATGTTAGCTGTGAGGCTCACTTGCTCTGACTAGAGTAACGGTCGCTTCTAGGACATGGCGCAAGCTACTGCCAACTAGAGACCCCGTTTTTAGGTCTTTTCCAGCACCCAGTTGAATTGCCACGACTTAGGTGAAGTCCGTGCACAAAGGTGGAGGGCTGCAACAAGAAGTACCTATACAACAAAAGTTGGAGTATGCAAAGCACCTCAACCATATTAATCCACAGATGATCTGGTTCTTCACTCTCCTGTGATCACCCATCCTGAGATCATCATTCAATGTGTATGAATGGCCTAGGTAAATAGCCCCTTCTCAGTTGGCCTGCTTAGTTGCAGCCCCTAGCTTGCTCCTTGCTCGTTCACACAACAATGGTGATAGCATGACTAAATGAAGAACTACAAGAATGGAGAGAGTTAAAAAACACAGTCATAGCAATAGTTTTTAGACAGCTGAGAGGATTATCCAGCTTCACTACCGAAACAATAATCACTCATTGACAAAACACAAAGAAACACAAAGATAATCATGCAAATTAAAATATTCTATCAACAACCCTTAAGGACCAACAACCCTGCTACTCAAACTAGGCATACCGGCTCAGTTTGTGTAATATGTCCTGTGGCAGCAATCCAAATAACCTAAATATCTCACTAAGATTCATGCCACCTGTACAAGGAACAAAGTCCATCTCTAGAAAAATCAGGAGCATGGAAAAAGCCACTAAGTGCGATGTCTCCAGCTTCCAACCTAAAGAGTTCACCAACACCATGTAGGTTACCAGGGCACTGTCAGATTTCAACTTATTGCTTTGTTAACATACAATACGCTATTGTTCTTTTTCAACCCTCAATGGGAAGAGTGTGACCTTTGCTTATTCGCTAACAATGTTGACAACTTTGAGTACTAGCTATTTTTATGGGTTGGTGTACTTACAGCTAGATGCATCTAGAAAAAGTCCCTTGGCAAAATGTGATGGCTACTGCTGGAGTTTATCGGTACATTGACCCATGAATTTTGATCAGAAATACAATAAATGTTATTCAGTGCTGATTAAGACCATTGTCTTAAGTACTGTGGAAACTTGAGAACTTGAGAATTACTCTGTCAGCGTAGACCAAGAGTGTGCAAGCAATATCTCATTTTGAAGCCTTATCTGGAATCCTCATTGGAAGTTAGTGTTTAAACACCCATTTGTAATGGAATCTTTTTCTTTCATTTGCGGCTTACAAACAAGTGTCAATATCCATTAATCTAATATAAACAGGAGCACAGCCAATATAACCACCTTACCAACCATTGTTCTTGAATGACTTGGGAATTTTGGTTGGTTACAAAAGAAATCTGTTGAAGACTTTGGCCCATATTTATACTTTGTTTGCGTTGAATTTTGTACGCTAATTCAGCGCAAATTGAACTCCATATTTATATTTTGGCGCTAGACCAATCTAGCGTCACAATATAGGAGTTAACGTCATTTTTTTGATCCAAGAAACCACCTTGCGTCAATGAGATGCAAGGGAGGCATTCCGCTCCAAAAAATGACTCTAAGCCCCTAGCGCCATATTTATCCACCGTGCAAAAATGACTCGTGGGAGGCGGACCCAAAAAATGACATTAACCCCGATTTGTGCCAAATTTTAATGCCTGGGACAGACCAGAGGTTAAAATGAGGCCCACACACCACTACTTAAGGAAAAAAAACAGAAGCAACATTGGTAACCCCAGGACAAGATGGAAGTGTTACTGCTTCACCTTCGGACACGACACAGAGGACAACAACGACAACAGCAACCGTCACCACTACTGCAGCAACTACAACCACCACTACGGCACCCACGAAGGCAATGCAGAAGGCAGGAGAGGATATTCCGGAATAGGACAACCCTCCTTGGCCTCAGGGAACAAGACCTCATTAGGACTTACCGTCTTAACTGGCAAGCCATGCTATGCCTGCTGCTCCACATTGAGCCGCAGATCACAGCCAGCCTGCAGACACCACATAACATACCACCTATCACAAAGCTGCTAGCTGTCCTGCATATGCTAGTAAGTGGCTCATTCCAGACAACGGGTGCACTGGTTGCTGGTGTGTCACAGCCATCTTTCTCGGTCTTCCTGCCGAAGGTATTAGATCCAATCATTTCCCTGTCACCCCGCCAGATCTGCTTCCCCATCACCCAGCAAATGCAGCAGCAGATAAAACAAGGCTTTTACACATTTTCTGGCTTTCCGCATGTGCTGGGTGCAATGGACTGCACCCATGTCAGACTTGTCCCACCTACAGAAACAGAACATTTATACAGGAACCGGATACATACACATTTCATAAATGTGCAGGCCATAGTGGACCACTGTGGACTATATACAAACATCTTATCCAAGTATCCTGGTAGTGTCCATGACGCCTACATATTCAGGCACAGCAGGATCAACGAACACTTCCAGGATGGCCAATATGGCAATGACCTACTTGTGGGTAAGTCAACAAACCTAGAAATATACACACAACACACCAACCCTCTAGGACACACAAGACATACACCACTCCAAAAAACACATGGCCAGGGTAACACAGATGTGCAGGTAATAATACATATGCACCTTACTGTAGTACAGCACAATCAGTGCACAGCACAAACACATAAACTCACATGTACGTAACACACACACAACGTGACAGGCACACCACGTGAAGTACAGGTTGAGCTATGTACCCTGTACTAACAGAAGATGTCCACAAACCACTACAAGTTCCCACAGGTTGGCTACTTAATACACTTCACACACATTACACCAAACAAAGAATAGCACAGCAATGTCAATGGCATACACCATGGCCATGTAAAGAAAGTCACACAGGCACAGCCCCTTAAATTATGCTGTGCAAGTCTCTGCCAGAACATACATCTAGGCCGTCATTACCTCCCTGGTGGTCGGTAAAAAAGCGGCGGTAATACCGCCAACAAGCCGGCAGCAATAAATATGAAATTATGAAGACGGCAGAAACCGCTCAGACAGACAGCCACTTTAACACACCGACCCCCAGGGCGAAACCAACAGGCACCACGGCGGTGACCGCCAACAGCCATGCGGAAGACAATGTACCGCCCACAGTAATATGACACACCTAATCGCCACCTTTTCTGGGGCTGTACCAACGACATCAAAAGCCTGGCAGAAACACTGCACAGAAGGGAAACAACTCACTTCTGGAGACTCAGGGAAGAACCACGCCGCCATGGAGCCTGAGTTGCATGTGTTCCCCATGATCTTCTACCTTCTGCTCCATTACGAACACCAACGCCGGCGAAGACGACCACGGTGAGTACTTCCACCTAGTATACAGGGGACGGGGGAGGAAAAAGAGAGTGACACACACATGCAACACGCAATACCCCACCACCAACAACACACAAACAACCGGATGCACTTACATTACATATACACCCCGTACCCCTCAAGAATAATGCAAGGACAACTACTATAGTGTAAAAAGGCTGTAATAAGATAAATCTAGGTGAAATTCGTGATTCCAAATCAAAAAGTATATACATATTTACAATGCCAGGGACACTGCCCAGTCCTCAATGTCCGTGGGCCACAAGGCCACATCACAAAGTCCAAGGCCCAACCTCACTCCTGCAACAACACAGAGAGAACACTGCAGGGGCATTAGGTCGAAAATTGGCCCCTCAGGGGGATGGGAAATCGGGGGGCACCTCAGCCGGAAGATGGTACAACGCCATTGGTCCTGGAGGGGGCAACATGCCCTGTGCTTGGTCCTGAGGAGTGCAAGGTCACAGTCTCTCAAGTGGGTGATTTGCCCACTGCTTGGTCCTAGGGAGTGCAAGGCCACAGTCTCTCAAGTGGGTGATTTTTCCACTGCTTGGTCCCGGGGAGTGCAAGGCCACAGTCTCTCAAGTGGGTGATCTGCCCACTGGTTCTTTAGGGGGCATTGTGCCCAGTGATCTTCATCCTAGGAAGGATGGGGTGAGTGGATGGCTTCTCCACTGGTTCTGGAGAGGGCATTGTGCTCAGTGATCTTCATCCTGGGAAGGATGGGGTGAGTGGATGGCTTCTCCACTGGTTCTGGAGAGGGCAACATGCCTATGATGCAGATCTTGGGGAGTGCAAGGTCACAGTCTCTCACCTGGGTGTCAGACCCACAGGATTTGCTGGGGCCAGGCCGTACAACAGCCCATGGACGCAGGACTACACACTGTCCGCCGGCGGTGACGGCTGCTCAGTGGTGTCAGTGGCAGTGCTGGTGGCGGTGCTGGCAGTGGTGGGGGGAGGCTCCAGCCCTTCCCCTACAGCCTCGGACGGCTGCCCACTGAGGCTGCTGCTGCTGGCAGTGGTGCTGGTGGCGGTGCAGGTGGCAGTGCAGGTGGCGGTGCTGGTGGCAGTGCTTGCAGTGGTGGGGGGAGGCTCCAGCCCTTCCCCTTCCGCCTCGGATGGCTGAACCACCATGGTTGGTGGTGGGGGCTCTGACTGAGTCCCAGCACCAGGCCTCTTGTCCTTTTTGCCTGCTGGTGCAGGCCTCTTGCCCTTCCTGCCAGCTCCTTTTGGCAGCAGCTGGGGACTGCTCCTTGCCCTTCCTCTCAGCAGCCAAGGATTGCTTCCTTTTTGCATCTGGCAGTGCCTCCTTGCCCTTCCTTTTTGCAACAGCGGGTTCCTCCTTGCCCTTCCTTGCAGCACTTGGTGCAGGCACCCTCTCAGTGTGGCTGCCTGGTGCCCGGGATCCTCTCCCACCTGGTGTAGCTGTGGACACCACGGTGCCCCTGGACTGGGTGGCTGGGGTGCTTGGCTTGTTTTTGAGAGAGAGTGGTTGTAGGAGGTGTCAGTCTGCTGTGTTTGGGTGCAGGTGCATGGGCTGGATGCTGTTGTGAGGTGGATGGCTGTTGGGTGTCTGAGTGCTTGTGTTTGTGTACTTTGGGAGGAGGGGGCACAGACACAGTGGGAGAGGACCCAGGGGATGTGTGCATGGAAGTGGGGGTGGTGACTGCCAGTGAGGGGCTTGTGCTGATAGGTGTGCTGGTGATGGGGGTAGTGGATGAGGTATTAGTGCAAGCAGGTGTAATATAGACGCAACTGGGAGGGAGGTGGAGGGCGAGGAGGAGGGGGCTACAGTGGAGGCAGTGGATGTTGGTATGTCTGCATGGTGTTTGTGTGAGTACCTGTGGGATGTAGTGTGGTGCTTCTTTTTGCCATGTCCACTCTTGTCTGTTCTCCAGGGTACATGCTCGTCTGATTGTGTGCTTGGGATAGGTTGGGGTTGAGGGGAATGGGATTGGGTAGAGGAAGTTGGAGGAGGGAAGTTAGAAACAGGGACAATGGCTGCCATCTGAGAGGAGGCCAGAGCCTGGATTGATCCCTGTTGGGCCACTGTGCCAGTGTGAATGCCCTCCAGGAATGCATTTGGCTGTTGCATTTGGGCTGCCAGCCCCTGGATGGCATTCACAATGGTTGACTGCCCAACAGAGATGGATCGCAGGAGGTCAATAGCCTCCTCACTCAGGGCAGCCGGGCTCACTGGGGCAGCGCCTGAGGTGCCTGGGGCGAAGGAGATTCCCACCCTCCTGGGTGAGCGGGCACGAGAAACTCGCTGAGGGGCTGCTGGGAGGGCGGTGCTGATACGGGACTGGCAGCTGTACCTGTAGCTGGGGTGGGTACAGAGGTGTCCGCCACCACCAGGAAGCTTCTATCGGAGGAGAATCCGTGTCCGATCTATCCCCTCCTGTCTCCTCCGTGGTGCTCCCCTCACCCTCCGTCCCACTGGTGCCCTCACCGTCAGTGGATTCGGCCTCCTGGGCTCTGTTGGATGCAGCTCCCTCCGTCGCCGGTGCCTCAGCTTCTCCGCCAGATGATGCTAATGCACATAAGGACAGGGTGACAAAACAAAAAGGGGGGAGAAGCGACAAAGGATACACTTGGTCAATGGTGCCACCAACACCACCGTTGGCGTACACAACACCCAGGGAACAGCCCTACGCACTAGGCAATGCACTACCAGTCACTATGCTAGTCACCAGCCCACAGATAGGGACACTTAATGCCATTTGCAGCATACCTCAGACCCACAGACCCCTGCCCAGTAGTGGATACCTACTAGCTTGGTTGGAGGTATTACACATCAGAACCCTGCCCAATATGGGACCCACTCAGCAATGTCAGGCCTGGCCTAGGGGCACCCACAGGCCCACATCCCCCACCCGGATACAACCACACCAGCGCAAGTTGTATATTGGGGCACTCTACTCACCCCCTTGTGGCTGCTGTGATGCCCCCAAGCACCCATACAGCTCGGATAGGCCACCGCCAGTATGCGAGCCATCAGGTCCTCCCATTGTTTGCGACAGTGGGTGCTCAGTCTGCTGTAGACCCCCAGGGTCCGCACGTCCTTGGCAATGGCACACCATATACCCTTTTTCTGATGGGTGCTGACCTGCAGGGAAATAGACACAAGGAAAGATGTTAGTCCGACCGTCCTGCCTGTTACACTCATGGCACACCATGCCCCTTCCCATCCCCATTAACACAGACATGGCCCACCATACATGCTGCACACTGTCCAGGGCCCATCCACCACCCACCCCCTACATGAGGCTTTCACACACAGCACTTCATGCATTCATGCCCCATGCATCGTACTCACGGTGTACTCACCTGTTGGTCTGGAGGCCCATACAGCATTTGGTACTGTGGTAGGACCCCATCCACCAGTCTCTCCAACTCCACTGAGGTGAAGGCAGGGGCCCTTTCCCCAGTGACACGAGCCATGGTCAGTTCCAGAAACAGGTGACAGCACCACTTGCAGTGTAGGTCCTCTCCTGTTGAAGGTCAAGTAACAAGTGAGTGAAGAGATAGAAACTGGCGGTCACATCCGCAGCAGGGCATACCGTTACCGCCGGCATACACCACCATTAGCCACTGTACCCCATAGGGCACAATGTTAACCAATGAGGAGTTGCACTGCGGTTTTCAACCGCCTCCCTGCAACGGCGCAGAACGTCAGAGGAATGACCTTATTTCCACCTGTCCCTCCAAACAGGACAGGCGGATGCCATTTCGGGGGAGGGGGGGAGGCCATGGCTCGTAACTGCGACACAGTACACATATGCACCATTTGGATCTCTCCAACAAAATACTGTTACATCACAACATGCATTGAAGTGTATTGGTTGGAAATAAGAGATACTGACCAGCTGCTCCTCATTTTGCCCCATAGATTGCAACCGCTGCGGATGAATAGGAGATGGAGACATACCCCCTTTTACAGACCCCTGGTGGACTTGGGAACAATGGAGGACAGGCACATTATCCTCACCTATAGACTGGACAGGGCCACAATCACAGAGCTGTGTGCCCAATTGGAGCCTGACCTAATCTCTGCTATCCGTCACCCCACCGGGATCCACCCTCTTGTGCAAGTGCTATCAGTGCTCCATTTCCTGGCAACTGGCTCCTTCCATGTGACAGTGGACTTGGCAGCAGGAATGTCTCAGCCAATGTTCTCAATAGTGCTGACCAGAGTGTTGCCTGCCCTGATTAAACACATGCGCAAATACATCATTTTTCCCCAGGTAGAGGATTTGGCCACAGTGAAAGATGATTTCTTTGCAATGGGACATATCCCCAACATTATTGGGGCAATTGATGGTACACATATTGCATTTGCCCCCCCAGTGAAATGAGCAGGTGTTCAGAAATCGAAAGAGCTTTCATTCCATCAATGTGCAGATGGTGAGCCTGGCGGACCAGTACATTTCCCACGTCAATGCAAAATATCCTGGGTCTGTGCATGATGCATTTATCCTGAGGAATAGCAGCATCCCATATGTGATGGCCCAACTCCAGAGGCACAGGGTATGGCTAATAGGTGAGCCCTGGTTCCCACCAAGTATATGTTGGTGTATGGGTATGGTGTGGGCCCTAAGGGTTGGTGTGTGGCTAACAGTTGTCCCTTGATATTTGCAGGTGACTCTGGTTACTCCAACCTCTCATGGCTACTGACCCCTGTGCGGAATCCCAGGACAAGGGCAGAGGAACGTTACAATGAGGCACATGGGCGAACAAGAAGAATTATAGAGAGGAAGGCCAGGTTTTGTTACCTCCATCTAACAGATGGATCCGTGTACTACTCATCCAAGAAGGTCTGCCAGATCATCGCGGCATGCTGTATGTTGCACAACCTTGCCTTACGTCGCCAGGTGCCTTTTCTGCAGGAGGATGAGGCAGGAGATGGCCGTGTGGCAGCAGTGGACCCTGTGGACAGTGAAGATGAGGAGGCAGAGGTTGAGGATGAGGACAACAGAAGTGCAATAATTTGTCAATACTTCCAATGACACACAGGTAAGACAGTGTAACTTCACATTTAATTGACAGTTTTGTGTTTAACATTGTTACTGGCAGGCTGATTTTCCCACTTCTATGGCCACTCACTGTAGCCTTTTGCATTTCTATTTGCAGATATTTGTGCCCCACTATCGCTCCTGGTGTGTTGACTGCAGCCAACTACAGGTCATTCCTATGGATACATTTCTGTACAGTTGTTTTTCAATGTTTAAACCTTGTAAAACAAATACATACTTAAATCATTTGACATACTCCATACTTGTATTTTTTCAAAGGGTGTTCATTTAAGTGCTAAGAGGTAGAGAGGGATGTGCAATGGGCTGGGGTGATGGTGGAGGAAAGTCCAGGATAGAGTCCAATCTATTTGTATCACAGATGCATTGTCCAAGGGGGCATAAGAAGGGGAGGAATGGCAGTTCAAGGTGGACAGGGTGACAGAGTGGGACACAAGGGTGACAATCAGGAGAGTCTTATTTCCTGGCGGGGTCTTGGCAATAGTCTCTGGCTTCTGCCTGGATCGCAGAGAACGTTTGCAGGGTGGTTCTCCTTCTACAGGGATGAGTGGGTTGTGATGGTGGGGTATGTGGGAGGTGGAGAAGTGATGGAAGTGAGGGTATGGGTGGGGGTTTGTGATGGCATACAGGTGGGGGGGGGTGATAGTAATAGAGATTTGACTTACCAGAGTCCAGTCCTCCTCCTTCTCCTGCCAGGCTCTCAGGATGCATGATTGCCAAGACTTGCTCCTCCCATGTTGTTAGTTGTGGGGGAGGAAGTGGGGGTCCACAACCAGTCCTCTGTACAGCTAGTTGGTGTCTTGGTGCTGTGGTACGCACCTTCCCCTGTAGGTCGTTCCACCTCTTCTTGATGTCGTCCCTTGTTGTTGGGTACTGCCCCACGGCGTTGACCCTGTCCACGATTCTCCGCCATAGCTCCATCTTCCTAGCAGTGGATGTCTGCTGCACCTGTGATCCAAATAGCTGTGGCTCTACCTGGATGATTTCCTCCACCATGACCCTTATCTCCTCCTCAGAGAACCTGGGGTGTCGCTGTGGTGTCATGGGTGTAGTGTGAGTGGTGTGGGTGAGGGTGTGTGGGATGATGTGATGGGGTGTATGATGTAAGGTGCGTTGAAGGTGTATAGGTGATGTTGTTGTGTAGCTCCGGTTGTGTGGGTGCTCTTACTGCATCTCTCTCTGGTGGCAATTCTTTCTAGTCGTAAAGGGTTGTGGGTACTGTGGGTGTGTGTTTTATAGTGGTGTGGGTGTGGATTGTGCATGTGTGTCAGGTGTGTGTAGTTTGAATTGTCCAATGTGGTGTAGTTTTGTTTGAGTGTGTGTATTTTGAGCGCAGCGGTATGTACTGCCGATGGTTTACCACCATTGAATGTCTGCCGCTGTGATTCAGGGGTCATAATGCTGTGGGTGTTGTTCTGTTGGCGTAACGGTGTGGGTTTGGATACCACCAGTTTATCACTGACCTTTCGGCTGGCGGACTTGTGTGTGTGGCTGTATAGTGACGGATTGCTATGTGTGTGTCATAATATGTTTGGCGATTGTCCGCCTCAGCGATGTTATGTTGGTGGCAGTCAGCATGGCGGTAAGTGGGATTTATCGCCAATGTCATAATGAAGGCCCTAATGCCAGACAACTGGCGCCAATACCAACTACATCTCATCAACACATACCTGACGTACCTGTAGTGTGCATAGACTTCTGCCTAATGCAATGGGTCACACACTCAGGAATACATAATTAACAGCCATTACGTACCATGTGCCAGATTTGTGAGAAGGTGCACCACACCTACTGTAGTGCCACCTCACATGCACCACTTACTGACCCACAACACCATCATGTCTGTGTGTAAACAATAAATGGCCCGCCATGGGGCAGAGTCACTGTTAGACAGTGCAGATCATGGATGTTATAATGGGACCCTGTAGGAGTATTTAGGACATCACTGACCTAACATACACTATGCCAAGGGACACATTTGTGAAGTAGGTGTGCCTGTGCATGTGTTGACAGTATAAATGCTGATTCATGTATTAGAAGATAAGAGAAACGCTGGTAGTAATGTTGATCATCCTGAAACAATGGGATACACACTCTTGTACACCTGATGGATGGTATTAACATCAGCTGCCACTCAAGATCACCAAGGAACATATGTAAGAGCCCCTAGTGCCATCGTCATGCCCTGCACTGTATGTGCAAGTTGGTGGATGACCACTCTTTTGTGATTTGATGCCACATTGTAAATAGCGCCCCCTCCAACGCAGCACTTTGCATGGGAGGGGCTTACAATGCATGTTGCCGTAGGTGTGTCACCGCAAGACACATAGCATTATGACGCTGACTCAGATGTAGGTGTCACCTAAAACATGAGGCAGTGCCAACATCAAACACCACTCCAGGGGTGGTGTTTGCAGGTTGCAATCAGGAAATAGACTGTGATTTGACCTCATATGAATGTACCATCTATGCATTCTGCATGCTGCTGCACACACAGAAAGAGCTAATTGCCCATGAAAATAGTATTAGTATAGGAAGGTGTCCCTTCCTGCACAGATTTATCCACCTCCACAGGACAGCCATTCAAGCACCCTGGTGCGAGGTTGCATATCTGGCGCCAGCGCAGGGGACAACAATGGGTTGCCTTGTAACATATTACACATGGTGCATTCCTGTATAGTGAAAATGATGCAGCCTGGCGCTGCCAATTTTGGAGCTGTGTTGTGCACTGTCATTTACTCTTTAAAATGGGCCTAAGTGTTGCACTTCATCTGTACTGCCACATGTCAAAATGGCTAGGATGTCCAGGCTTTGCAGGACTATCATGTTGTCACTACATCTGACCCCATTGTGTTGCAGGGATGTGTCATGTCCCCTCTAATAATAGCACACTGCTACAAAGATGCACTACACAACACATGGTACATACATACTGAACATCAGTTAGGAATCAAAATTATATGTCCAAGGTCATTGAGCCAATACCCAAGATTGTCATGTCCAACAATACAGTGCTAGTAAAACTTAGCACAAGGATAGGAACTCACACCATACCACAAACACTTCTGAGTCACAAACAACTCCAACTAACAACTGCAATGCTACATACTAAACCGGTTGCAAGCTTTAACAACTTCCATCTTTTAACTTTGCAACGGATCAGGGTTACGGCATAGAGCCGTGGACAAAGCAACAGAGCATGCCTACAATGAGGGACACTGTCAGACACACAATGTGGTGGAAAGGACATTTGGGATCCTCAAATCCAGATTCAGGTGCCTGGACCTGACAGGAGACAGCCTTCGTTATGCCCCACCCATTGTGTGTAAAAGAATCCTCACATGTGGCATCCTGCACAACATATGTGTGCGAATGAACATGCCATTGTACGACCAGGTTGCTGACCTACCTGAGGAGGAGTAGGGGGATGGCTCTGATGATATGGAAGGGGAACAGCACAACACAGCTGCTGGGATACGCTGGAGACAACATATTGTTGACAACATTTATACATAAGAACCACAGAAATCACTATGTAGAATTTGTAAATAAACAGTTGACAGTTTTCCACCAATCCTGCTTTGGTCTATTCAACCTCCACTACATATACGGTAGGAATATGACTCTAACCTCAGGGAGGATGTAACAAACACTAAACTGACAATATTGTAGCGACATCATATGTGATGTTTTAGATCATACTGCCACCACCCTTACACTGGTATCACTTATCATCACTTACAGCCTTATCACTTGTATGTGACAACTAAAGGACACAATCCATGGACCACTACATATTTTGTACATTCACGTTGCCAACTTGCTAATCAATAGCCCATCACATCCAACTACATCATGTCATAATAGAATGTGTGCAAGGGGCCTACACATAATGTAGTGGATGTCAAAAATTGTAACTTAAGTAATGTTGGAATGGAACACCGACACAACTCAGTGTGATAGTTGCAATGGCTGCATGGAACATGTGTGACGAGAGGGGGAGTTCATCGGTAACTATGGTTATCATGATTTGCCCAAGGATAGTAACCAATGGAAAAAGTCGAGCCTGCACAGGCTATCCATGGTAAACTGTCCTGCCACTGCAATGGGGCACAACCTTGACACAGGGTAAACATGACCTCACTCATTGCACAGACACGTCTGTTGAATACACATTGGTATGGATGAGAATTTCTGCAGCTAGGGCTGCATGTCCACAATACAAAAACAGCAACTATTGGTTTAATGTAATTAGTCAAATCAAAAATGTGTGATCAAAGCATATTCTGGCTGGAATGTAGGCAGAGTGTGTCACACACACTATGTGCCAAAGTTGTACACATGTCAGTCAAATATGCTGTCTTCACATATGTCTCCAGAAAATCTAAATCTAAATACGGAGAGAGATGTGTGGTTGTGTTTCCTAGTAGCAACAGTTTGCCCATCATCAACAATGCCTGACCTTTGTATGCAGCTTTAAATAGTATGTTCTGTATGACAACCTCATACATCACATACCAAAACACAAAACACAATCACAATACAGAACAATTGCATGGTAATAAATGTTAAAATGTGTCCCATACATGTAATGGATTCCAAAAGCACAATTTGGAGTGGGTGCGCTACTATGTGTTGCAATGTCCAATACGATCAGATATCCAATGTCACATTGAGTCGTATACACCTAGCCATGGTGGAAGGTTGTTCCAAAAGACGAGTACAGACCTGAGATGATTACATCATATAGTCATGTGTAGGGTCAGCTAGGTTGTGGGATGCTGGAAGAATTGTAGGATCATGTTCCATGGAGGGTGTGGATGGACAGCTCAGAGATACCTACTGATAGTTCCAAATAGTACATGCCATGTCTCCTGGAGACTATACAAGTGCTGTGCCATAAGTCATTATATGTGTGCGTGGCACTCATTACATTTCACAAATGGTAAGGGAACTAACAAGTTGCCAGTAAGAGGAGATGGCAAGATCCCAATATCACCCAAGTCATATATTGGATTCTGTCCCCACATCACCACACAATGTAGTTGTAGAAGATGAGTACAAAGCAGAAGCTGCCAAATATCCATGAACAATGGAGGAGATAATACACAAACTTACAGTAATGGCAGAAAATAATAGGGAAATGAACAGAGTTACTCCAAACAAACAGTGCAACACATCAATGATTGCAGGTCTATCCTTCACCTATATATATTGATGCTGGCCAGGTTCATACATGACCCAGACATCTTTGGCACTACCATAACAAGACAATTGGCCTACACCTGGCACCATGACATGAGCATCTTACGTACAACACCATCTGTACCATGCATTTAGTTGATCGTTCAGACAACTACACTCATACAACCCCTACACATGCTGCAAATGGAAACAGCATGAGTCCCATGAATGTGAGATGCCCTACATGTGCAAGCATAAGTGCACTGTACCTGAGAGGGGAAGGCCTGACATCAAGGGCCGCAGAGCAAAGCAGCACATCCTGGTCTGTATGAACGCATTTGTGCATGTGTAGAACCACTGGGGAGTCAGCATAGGCTGCTGAGTTCCAATCATTAATGGCTGAGATCCAGGCTTTGGTAACCTGGACCCTGTCCTGGCTACATCAACAGATGACATAGTCAGGTGCCTGTTGTAGCTGCACAGGGACAAGAACAAAGTGGAGCACCAGGGACTTGCAGCCTCCCAAACAAACATGTGTTTCTGTTGCCATTCAGACCCACACAGTGATGATGGAGAGTAGCCCTGCAAACTATGCCACACTGCAACAGTGGTACCACGTGGTACAGCAGAATATGTGACAGTAATGACAAACATGAACAAGACAAATCTGACAGTCCATTTGGAGGCTAGCAGACATATACAACATATCACTACATGCTTTCAACCATAATGGCCCTGGCACTGTAACGTGTCATGATTCAGGACAGTAAACAACGTGGCAGTACTATGATGGCATAGGTAGCAAAACAATAGTCAAATTCGAATATCTGCCCATGCTGTAAGATTGTAATGTGACCTTGAACATCCCCTTCTGAAACCAATCTCATAATGTGTTACCAAAGTGCACTTACACTTGTTTCTACACACACAGGGCATATTACATATGTCACAAACACTAGTGCTCATGACATCACCAGCAACTGAGATGCATGGGTAACCACATGGCACATGTGTACCTGAGCAACAAGATGGAGCATACAACTGCAAACCAGAGAGTCAACACACAATGCCACGTAACTCATCAGTGGAAATGTGATGTTAAAGCAGCTCAAGTACACTCCATACTTTGAATCCATTGTAATGGCTGACACACAACAGAGCATGTGTTGGAGTCAGGCCATCTCATATCATCAGTCAAGTGTATGTCTAAACACTATTGTCACCAGAGTTTACTATGTGGTACACCCACACATTCAGATACCTACACATATCTCCACATAGGGCACACATGTGCCAAACAAATGTGGACACACTGTTGGCACACATGCATATATATGCAGAACCTGCAAATGATTGCATGCTGTTGACTCCGTAACACACTTGTTGGTGGAACCGACCAATCACACCCTTACCACATTGCTGCATGGACTTCCACATGTGGCCATACCCCATATGCCATATTGCAGCACAGCCCGTGTTACATGTATGGTGAATCAGGGTGCACTCAAGGACAATGCAAAAAACCACACAAACAAGAAATGCGGCAAAAAATATGACGCAAATGCGTCAAAAACATCCGTAAACGTTAAGAAAATGACACATGGGCCCTTAAAGTGAATCCTACGTTCACACTCCTCTTAATGCAGACTTCTGTGAAATCGACACATAACCGTCATAGGTCAATGTAAACGACGCACATGCGTTATGCGTCTAAAAAAACTACACATATGCCTAATGTGTCAAATAGAAACACACATAACTGAAAAACGTGACACACACGCACAGGAAGTGATGTAATAGGAAATCCTGTCTACAAGCATGGTACAGTGGTTGTAGTTTCACTTTCTCTTTAAAGTCTGTGCCTTTGTGACTGTGTGTGGTTGTGTATTGGAGCTGGTGGTCGATTGTTGAGCGTGATTGGAAATTTGTGGTGTCTTAGAAGTTGTAGTTTGTGTAGTTTTCATCCAGTTTTGTAATTGTACTGTGGGGTGTGGGTCCGGGGTTGTTAATTAGTTAAGATAGTTGGTTTCAGTTAGTGGGGTTAAGTTTCCTTTTATTTTGTATCATAATTTATTGAGGTGAACTCATTACATCTGTCGACATGCCTGGAAAGGGGAGGATGAGCAGAATGTCTGCAGATGAGCTCGGAGGATTCATTTGGCTAGTTGCAACCTACCTGCTAATGATGCTGCAAATGGGTGGCTGGTTGATCCTAGGCTAATAGACAGAGGCCAGACGGCTGCAGTGGGGCAAGGTGCCGGAATGACCACCAGCTGAAGCATCACTGGGCAGATCTGGTGGAAAGGGAGCAGGATCTGCTAGATCCCCTGGGGATCGAGATTGGCGGATGTCTCCCATTGGCATACTATTGACTGTTCACTGCTTTTGAATGACAGTAGCTGATAAGTTGGAGTGCTGCAAGAAATGCTTGTGAACAGGTTGTATGCAACCGGTATGGAGAGTATCTGCGCCAGTTCAAGCCTGGAGTTCACATGTCCAACAATGATACCAATGCAGGTCAGATGTCTTATGAGTCCTGCACAACCATCACAAAAGCATAAATTTCCGAGCCCATAGCGTCACCTGTGCCCCAGCATTGTGTCATCTATGAAACGCTTAGGCACTGCCACCCACCATTTTTCCCAGGATTGTGTCAACAAAGTG
Organism: Pleurodeles waltl; assembly: GCF_031143425.1. Lineage (NCBI taxonomy): Eukaryota > Metazoa > Chordata > Amphibia > Caudata > Salamandridae > Pleurodeles > Pleurodeles waltl. The sequence goes on from NC_090445.1 coordinate 1,075,451,377, forward strand.
GTGCAATGCATGAATAGCACAATTTTGTCAACATTTCACACACGAGCCCTGACCTAGCCTTTATGTTTGCAAAGGAGGTTTACCTGCCTCAAGGGAGCAATGAATATGGCACATTTGAATCCATTAGACAACTATGCCACATCAATCATTAAATAATCAATGCATGATTATTGCAGACATTCAAAAGAGCCGCACTTCAATTACAAAGTGCCTCTGGGTGCCTTGCAGGACTAGCTTATGTACTTGAGTTGTAAATCTTGCAAAGCGCCAGGGCAGTGTCATGTATTTACTACACAACTCCCCCTTACACCATGTTGCACTGTTTTGTATAGATGGCCAACACATGGTGTTGTCAGGGGTGTGCTTAGGGGCACACTTCATGTGGGGCAGCACTAGGGGCCAGATTCATGAGAGGTTAGCACCGCCCTTGCATCATTGTGTGACGCTTTAGCAGCACAAAATTAACATCAAACACATGATTTGTAATTTAGAGTTGCTTTTGCGTAGGAAAATGACACAAAATGCGGCGCTCACTTTTCATTACTCATGTCCCAGGTGCTGCACCACTGTTGTCCTATTGACCCCTTTGTGTCATTAGGCAAGGCCATGTAAGGGAGAGTGAACATGAATTGGGAAGAGAATACTGGCAGTTCCATGTCCCAGTTCATGTTCTGTCACAGACAGCCTCTACGGCCCCCATACCTCACACATGTGCAGAGTCTGTTCCACTGGCCTAGAACTCCTCACTGACAGTATGAGACTGCACTGCATCAGCTCCATCACTGCCACTTCACTCACTAACCTGCAACACCAGATGCATCCTCTGACCACAGAGCAAGTGTGTCTGTGTTGAGCGATATTTCTATGCCCATGTACTTCTCCCTCACTTGACAATAGTGTACAATGGCAACGATGGCAGGCCACCCACTATTTGCAATGCATACATGTCACAATGCAGTCAATGTGCAGGTAGGTAAACCAGCTGCACATGAGTCCACAGCCATAGCATTTCCTTAAGTGTGTCTGCCTTGTGATGGCACACACATTTAACTCTGTTCATTGCAGGGTGTGTAATGCAAATCCCCAACACCTTGCAATACCCACACAATCCCAGGGTATTAGTGTGTCTGTGAGCTATGATGATGACATAGTTGTTTCCTACATCTGTTGCAGGCAGAAATGCCATGGGTGTAACAATGGTCCTGCCCTCAGATGGAAAATACATGATCAAACAGTCCCATTTGGCAATGGAGGTGTTGTGCCCACAGACAGCTGCATGACAATGCCTCATATAAATGTTGCAGGGTGTAGCACCACAGGAGACTCTGGCCCAGTGCTAGTGTTCAGATGTGTGGCTCAACCTGACCACACAGGGATGCGCTGTATTTAATCGTATACAGTGCATCCCTGTGTTGTCCTGTGTTGTTGCTAAATTTGCAGCCAAGCCCCAACGAAGCCAACCTTGTGCCATGGTGCACGGATGGCTGCGTTGAGAGGGGGGTTAGTTGTAGTGCAGGAGGGACACCGTCCTGCACAAAATAGTATCTCCATATGTGATTTGCTCTTACTCTGCATGTTGCAGAGTGCAGCACGCATACAAAGAGCAACAAACACAGGGATATGCCAACTTTTCTCCTCATTGTACCCTGCTAACGCCACCACTGGCATGGGGTTTGCCAGATTTGCTCCGAGTGAGGTGTAAGTAGACTTCAATATCTGGGGAGGTGTCATAAGCTGCTATGGGTGTTGATGTGGCACAACCACAGCAAAACCCATTGCATTTAGATGCAGTCCCAGATTAACAGATTTGCTCACACCAGAGTCAGTGCAGAAATCAGCACACACCCCAAGGGGGGGCCTTAGCAATGCACAATAAGGATGAATACTCTTATGTATCCTCCGATTGGGATCTGTCAATGGCTGATGCATTAAGCAGCACACATCTGTTGTATATCGTCTTTCTCAGTTACTGTATTGTATTGGAAGGTGTCCCTTCTGGCACATAATCAAACTCCTCCTCAACACAACCAACTATGCACCATGGGGCAAGACTCCCTGGATTGACGTATGTTATCAATTTGTGCCCAGGCATAGGTAACAACACAGAGGTGCACCATATTGATTCTAATTTTGTGCGTCCCTGTATTGTCATGAAGGTGGGGGACTGGCATGGCAATTGTCCCCCAGCATGGCGCTCCATCTTTTGCACTCCAAGTATGTTTCACTTTTTTGGAATGTCATTGGCTTGCATGCAGGTCAAGGCCCAATTTGTGCTTGCATGGAACTGTGTGTAAAAGGTTTAGTTATGGTAGATCCCATATTGATGGGTGTCTACACCTGGACACATGAATGTAGATGTGATTGACTTATGGATACCAGCTTCCTAGTTGGCAGCCCTCCTAACATATGGTCCATTCCTTGACTCCCATGTATGAGTGGTCAGGCCTTGGTGAATGACCAGGACTTCTGAGATGATGGATAGCATGGCCATCCACCCTTAGGCTCAGGGAGAGAGGAAGACCAAATATGTAGGTAGATGTGATGTGCACAGTGTAGGTGACAGTTATGTTGATCATGCTTGCATGTGTACCTATCAGCTGTGACCCCTTATGGTTACCAACAGCATCCCCTTCTCCCAATGACATGTCCAAGTTACTGGTTATGTATGGTTGGAATGAGATACAAATGAGGAGGAAATTTGGGCCTGATTAACGAAAAGTTACCGCCGCCTTTGCATTATTTTTTTACCCAAAAGCGGCGCAAACTTACTAAATATAGGTTTATTTTGTAAGTTTGTGTCACTTTAGCATCAAAATATGATGCAAAGGCTGCGCTGACGTAACATGTATCAGGGTCTTTGTCTTTTCTGGAATGTGAGTTGGAGTGCATGTGTAATTAGATTTAGGGGTGCAAGCTCGTAATCTGTACAAACTCCACCCAATGTTGACACTGATTGTTTGTCTTCATATTACAGCTGCCAACATGACAAATGAGGAGAGGCATGAGTTCCAGAAAGGGCAGTACGGTACCACCACATCCTGGCAGTGAAGTCTTGGTACAGACATATGGGTCACTGCTTCTGGGCAGAGGTGGCTACAGGGGAATGGCAGGCATTCTCACATGGGGCCCTTACACTGCCTAAAAAGGCTCAGCAAGCTGCAGGCTCCTCAGCAGTGCAGGGGGGCACAGCTAGCACCACCCCAATGGCATTGACTGCAGCAGTCACCACACCAGCGCAACAGCCCACACCACCTGCTGCCATTGCAACACAGTTGCTGCAGGATCTGCAGAGGGACGTGTCCCTCGTTCTTACATGTTTGGACAGATTGGAGGAGGAAGTTGCAGGCAACAAGAAGTTATTAAAAATCATCAAAAAGAAGCTAAAAAAGGCGAACCTGTGACTGCTATGTGATTTACCACTTGCTAGTTCAGTCCCCTCCCTTATGATGTTATTAGATATTTTGTTGTGGGTTTAAGTGGGCTAGTGTTAGGTTAGTGTAGGTTTATAGATTAGTTAGGGTACGTTTTTTTTCCTTATTATGTGTTTATTTGTGGGTGGTTGGGTGGGGTTTTTAATAATGAAAACAATATATAAAAAATATTTTTAAAAAGGTACAAAATATATATATTTGTTTAGGATTAGTTAGTATATGTGTAGTATTAGTATTTGTTGTCCTGCATGTGTCTTGTAACTTAAGGGTGTGGGGGGCCAATGTTTAGAGTGTGGTGTTTAATGTGAAAGTTAAGTTTAGCATAGGGTAGATAGGTTTAGCTGTTGGAAAGTATAGTGAGTGTAGGTTAGTTTAGGATAGGGTAGGTTTTAGTTTTTTTAGGTTACTGGAATTTATAATAAACAATTTTGCATTCTCCCATACATTTGTGAAATATGTTTGAGTCTCAGGGTCTTCCCATGAGAGCACAGGGCAAATTGGGGGTTGGCCTAGGGATTCCGTCCTGCCTTCAAATACCTCTCTTAACATGTGTGTCACCTATTGACAACTGAGCTGTCACATTGGCAGCAACATCACATCTACTAGTCCATGCGTCTGCCATCCAGTGTACCCACCACTCATAATGACTATGTTTACTTTGTATTGGACAGGTAGGTCGGGTACTTCAGCTGTCAGTGTCGGGGTCCTGTGTAGGAATGTTGGGAACTGTGGCACATCTGACAACAGCCTAAATTGGAACTCTATCCTGCAAAACTGACCAGTGGACGTCACTAATGAGGTTAGCTACCTCTGTATCACACCCACAAGTTGTCCTGGTACTCCCAGCTGACAATATTGCCGTAGACTTTCTTTACAACCACACCTGCCGGATATAGTGAGGGAACACATGGGTTCTTCATTTGTGACATACTCAATGAATTGCTTGTAGGTGATGAGACCAGCATACACATTTGTCATGCTAGGGACCTTGTGTTTATCTTTGTGCCCCTACGGTCCTGTACTTTTGTACTATTATTCTGTGACCAATGACATGGATTCACACATAACAATCATTTAGCTAAGTCCATGGATCACAAGAGACGTAGACATGCCAGTTTGGGAGGGCAGTTGTTGTGGCCTCTCCCTCATGGCAGCACCTATGTCCCTCAGACACTGCTGGACTCCATGCAGTGGGGAGTGTGTGCCTCGTTTGGCAGCAGTTTGTTCATTAGCCGTCACAAGGCACATGCTCATTCCCACTAGGCTGGCTGCCACGGTCTCCATCCCCACCCGCACCTGGTTGGCCAGCTCCCGCTAGACTCCTACCACAGTCCTCTGGAAGCTTGTCCCTGGGTCCCCGGAGTCCTCAGCTGTGTCGGTGCTGGCAAGTTGTACTATTTGGGTGATGAGTGGGGCATCTGGGATGGCTGCTATATTGGTTGTCCTCCTTGAAACTGGAGGTTGTGCCTGGAGGGATACCAGAACATCTTGGAGGGTATCTTCGCTGATGGTTGTTAGCTGGTCATCAAGGTAATCGGGGAACTCCAGGACAGGAAGATTAGCAGGAGAGCCATCATCCTCTGCAATGAGATGGTGTTAAATAAATCTTTCTTTGTTGTTGCAGTTGACATGTCACATCACTGACTTGTTATTGGAGGCTCAGTGCAAACTTACAGCCCTAACATTGTTCCTGTACATCCTGGGTGCAATTTATCAGCCATTTGCCCCACCCGAGTGTCACATGAATGGAAACTCAGGTGGCGCAATAGGCTGCGCCATATTTACTAGGTGTGATTTATTCCCTTTTGGTGGCTTGACACCATCTTGTTATTGTGGACCATTTCTATGCATCCATTTGCATGGTAGGGCCTTACAATGGGTGTTGCAGTGGCTAAGCCTTAGCAACACACATTGCAATACGCCCCTGTCCCAGTTTTACATGTTTTACATACACCAGGATGGCACCAAAACCTTACACCACCCCAGGGATGTCATTACCAAGGCGCTATATTGTTGTTCCTTTGATTGCTCCTCATGTTGATGTATGTGTGCTACATTGCACAGCACACATGGACCTAGCAGACTGCCATTTCCGTTTCTGGTTGTGCTGGAAGGTGCTCTTTCCTACACAACTATGATCTCCCCTCAATGCAGCCATCCTTGCACTATGGTGCAAGAGATGCAGCATTGTGGCAGTGCAGCTAATTTAACACAGGCACAGGGGTGGACCCAGGGAAGGCCAGCATAGATATAATTTATTGATGTATACATCATTTTCTACATGACAGTGCTCAATGCCACAAATTAATGGACATAGCCAGTTAACTAATGTTGAACTTAGATCAGGGCCTCGAGCTAGTTTGATGTATATCTTGCAGTTATTTGTACTGGTGCATACATGGACCCTCATTACAAGCCGGGCAGTCCTATGACCACCAGACTGCTATTGTCAATATGACCACCGCCAACAGCGCAGGTGGAAGTGGCACATGTTGTCCATGGGGAATGCCCCATGGGCCTATGGCCTGGCAGGTTGCCGGCAGCTTATAGACTGGCAATGCCATCTGTCTTTGACACTAATGTGGCAGTAGAATGGTACTAAGTGCTCTTAAATATTCCCCTGTGGGGCTTATTTGAAAAAAATGGCGCTGCACACAGTGCTGTGCCACTTTTCTTGTGCCCCTTAGCACCCCCCTAACGCCACCATGTGTGCGCTGTATTTAAAATGCGGCACACAATGGCGGTAGTTATGGGACTAGCTTCAGAATTTTTTAAGTTAGTCAGGCGCTTTGCAGGATTAGCGTTAAAAAAATGTATGCTAATCCTGCAAAGCACTCAGAGGCCCATTGTAGCCAACGGAAGCCTCCTTTTAACGCCTGCTCCGAGCAGGCATTAAAAGTGCCAGAAACAAAATTATGCAAAGAATTCTGTCAGATTTCTTTGTGCCATCTTTTTGGCCCCCCCTAACTTGGGGAATGCCAGCTTTGCATACATTATGCCTGGCGCAGGCATAATGTAGCACAAAGGGTTACAAAGTGCGCTACTTTGTAAATATGGCACAGCGATTTTGGCCTTCTAATGCCACATCAGCATAAAAAAATGACAACATGTGGCTTTAGAATGGCGCTAGGGGCTCTTAAATATGCCCCTATATTTTATGTGGATAGCTGAGTGGATTAGTAAAGCCAGCCTTTACAAATGCTTTAAAACACATGAATGTATGTGAAAGTGGAGCAATGGAGAGATGAGGGGCACATTTGCCTGGTGGTAGTGAGTGAAACCAAGAAGGAGATCATGGGGTGGCGGGCGCCAAAATAAACTGTCGCACAGGGCGCCATCAGTCGTAAAGCCGGCCCTGGTCCGGACCCATGAAAATACCCAAAGGCTAATCCTGCTATTTGTTGCTGTACAGTTTTAATTGATTCTATGAAAAAACTATACACGAAATTGTTTAAGATTAAAGAAATTAATGGGCAGCAATAACATAATCTCCCCATTCCTGGCAGGATTTCAAGGAAAAATTAGAATTTTTACCAGGTGATGCATTTCAGCTTAATTACTAATAAACACGTCCATTCTAGAAAAAATCTCTGCATACCGTATTTGTGGATCTGAACTGCACTTCTCACAACATTCCTAGAACCAACCTGGGCGTGACTTTAAAAACTATGGCTGTTTCTTCCCAACTTTTTGGAAATCAACATATACAGAAACCTTTGTGAGGGTAAAGTAGAGGCCCAGCAGAGAAACAGCAACAGTGTTTACTTTATACTGACAGACAGGGCTGTGTTCCATGTCAACATAAACAGAACCCCCATCATGCTTCATTTGGTTAATGCAGTAAGAATTATTGGCAAAAAAAAAGAGATGATGGGCGGAATGCTGAACAATGCAAACACTCACCCCAGGTCATAGTGACCTGGGTTTAATCCATCATTTTTTTGCCAACCATACCACAACAGTTTCGATCCAGCAATATACAGATCAGTCTTGACCCTGTTCCTGATGGGACCAGTCCAGCCCCAACTACCAGGCCAGGTCCTCCCTGGACTGGAAACAAGCATTTTTGGACCGGTTTCGAGGTATCACCCTTCATCAGCCGGGCTATCTAGAATCTAGTAGCACAGTGAGCACAGGACACACGTCTAGGCATGCCCTTCCCATTTAGGGCAACAAATTCAAAAAGAACAGATGATGGGCGGAATGCTGAACAATGCAAACATTCACCTCTGGTCACAAAGATCTGGGTTTAATCCATTGTTTTTTTGCCCACCACACCACCCCAGTTTGGACCCAGCCATATGCAAATCAGTCTCGACCCTCTTCTGTATGGGAACAGTCCAGCCCGAAACTTTCAGGCCAGATCCTCCCTGGACCGGAAATAAGCATTTTGCGACCGGTTTCAGGGTATCACCCCTCAACAGCCAGGTTAGCAAGAATCTAGTACTGCAGTGAGCACGAGACCCAGGTCAGGGTATACCCTTCCCACTTAGGGCGACAAATGAAAAAAACAGATGATGAACGGAATGCTGAACAATGCAAACATTCACCCCCAGTCACAGAGATCTGGTTTTAATCCATCGTTTTTTTACCCACCCCGCTGCAGTTTTGACCCAGCCATACGCAAATCATTCTTGACCCTGTTCTACATGTGAACAGTCCAGCCTGAACTGCCAGGCCAGGTCCTCCCTTGATCGGAACCAGCACTCAGTCCACCATCTATTCTTTTTGCTAGAAATGATTGGAGCACAAGTACCAACTCTCTTATTTGCAGATGATACAACCCATTATATCAACGATCCCAATAGGTCTCACTCTGCTCCTTAGTATGCTTTTGCCCTTCTGTTAAGACAGAAGCATCGTGATTAAAAAAAGATAGACAAATATATGTCTCTGAACGCTCACAGATTCTTCAGGCAGAATATCATCATTGATTCTACGAATTGGACCTGGGTTCAGAATGTGACACTATGGGCTTACTTTTAAGGGAGGATATAAAATGTCACTGTCAGTGTGCGATTGGCATGGCCTTAATTCGATATTCAAGTGAAGAACTGTGTAATTTTCATTAAGATTAGTTGCAAGGCAATAACAAACTCCATTAGTGGACATAATGCCAAGACTGTCACTTTAGCAACCTATGGAGCAGAACTCTGGGGCCCTACGAAAATAAGCTGCAAGTGAAAATTCCTTCCTACAGTGACTCTTTTGGCTACCTAAGAGTGCCAAATTTCTATCACTTCATATGAACCTTGATTATGACTCTATACAAGTCTCAATCCAGTGGATTATTGAATGCAATTTTGAAGTTCACTATCCGACAAACCATGCAGAACAGCACTTTTTTGTTTTCATTTGTTTTTATTCAGTTTTCAGAATGACCATTATGTGGCACATACAGATAGTAAACACCTCAAGTGCAGTGAACATTGTACATTGTTAACCAGTTGTATAACATCATCCTTGGGGAGCAGGGTGAAGATTGATTGATATGAAACTGTACTGTAATTCAAGAGCAATTACTGTATAAAGGCATGACATACCTGGAGGAGGCCTGAATCACATGATCAGATCTCTGCCCACAGCCACCCCAAACAAGCAGAGTCAGATGATGCCCTTGGATCGCTCCATAAATCAGTCAACAAAAGACTTCGCACACTCACATTGTGTGATGCTAAAAAAAAGGGTCAGAGAGATAAGAATGTAATGGCCCCCGTTTATTGTGCGGTTTTTAATACAGTGCTGAAGCGAGCTGTATATTTCAATTGTGTTGTTGCAAAAGGACACATTCCTAAGGTAATCTATCTTCTTAGGTATGAGGCCTTTAGGCCAGAAGAAGTGATAAAGAAGTAAGACTCCGACGTTGCTTTAGAACAGCTTTTTCTGACTTACTAGAAGATCCAAGAACGTTATCTCTGCTGTGGTTTCTCTGTGTGAAATTGGATAGTGCGGGCATGCACGAGCTTTGGTTGAATAACTTATCCATGACAATGAATAACATATGTAATGTTATGAGGTTATATTACAACGATCTGTGGAGCACGTTTATCACCCGAGGGGTATCCAGGCTCTGGAGTAGATGAGTAGGCTGATCTGGCTCTTAGTTGAATAGCTAGGTCTTTAGTTTCTTGGGGATTTCAAGATGGGATAGGGAGGCAACGAAGTGGTGTTGAAGGTCATTCCAGGTTTGACAGCGATGTAGGGAAAAGATCGTCCTCCTGACTTGCTCCTGCTTGATATCATCCCCTCCTTGATATCCGCTGCAAAGATTATTACCGCTGATGGTTCAGGAGCAGACACTTCAAAAGCATGGGCGTAAGCAACTGCAGAATCAAGATTTACTTTTAAAGGATAACTGCAGTATTGAATTATTTACTAAGGGGACAAGACAGGATGTCAAGTTAGCATTTCTGAAATTTCATTAAATTTCATTTTCCCACCAGCTGATATGGTCAGCCCTGGGGAAGGACGTTTCCCTTTTCTTATATGTGTAATTTCTGAAAGATATGGCAGTCACAGTTCTTCACTATGCTCTCTTCTGTCCCTCTTACTCAGACCTTTGAAAGTGTTATTGAGAACCGGTCTTCAAATCAGCAAAGATCACTGAATGTTGAGAAACCCTGCTATTCTGTAAAACTACTGTTCTGTCACTAGAGCATTTTGCTATTTGCAGATTTAAAACACTCTTGCAGGATATGCAGCATGCATATTATTTCCAGGTATACCATATGGTGTATAGCATAAAAGTTCTACTTTGGCAAGCAGCATACCCAACATGGGAGAAATGATGTGATGTACTGTAGATAATTCCTGGTGAATATTAAGCAGAAGTCCCTGTACGCTAGTGCTTGCTTAATTCATCAACACACTATATTAAGTATCTATGACTTTGCTGCTCGCAAAATTGTTTATGTTGCTTTAGTATTTGTGATGAAGTGTTATGTAAATAATATAAAATGTGGTTTAACTTAATTTCATCTATTGTACCATATGTATTGCTGCTATTTATGAGGCATTTTACAGAAATAAATCTGATGTTGATTTGACGAGATGCGCTGAGTATCTATGCTTTTGCAATTCATTTTGATGATCCTATGGATAAAGTAGCGAAATAAATCGAATTATGGTGATGAAATATGTTTTACGTCAGTACAGGAAAGATATCCATGATTTTTTCCTCGTTTTTGCCTTTCCTTTTTTTGTCATTCTAAGCATGTTTAGCTTTTCTGTTTTTTTGTTTTTTTTTACTTAATCTAATAAATGGTTAAATAAAAGCAGGAATTTAAAGCTTAAAATACTATCTAAAACATAATCGCCCACCCTTGCCTTACCACAATATAAAATGTAGTACAAAAAGCATTCCACGCCACTCAGAAGCATTTGCAGCAATTTTTTACAACTCGTTGAATTCTGCTTTTTAAATTGTCTTTTTTAAGTATTGGAATATAATTTTCTTCACATTTATGTTAGTACTATTTTCACTGCTGCAGATCACTGATGCTCCCCAAACCTTTTCTGCATGAGATACTATTTTTTGATTATTCGCTTATTATTTTGGTGTCTGTCCCTGATGCGGAAAAACTGGAAGCTGCAGATAAGTAGAATGGTTTATTGCCCAGTGCCTAAAACTATGTAGTTTGTTTTGCTTTTTTAAAATAATGTTATTTGATATTATTCAGATCAGGTATCATCTGCCGTGATCGGATCAAGGACACACATTGTTTGTAAAAAATATCATGGCTGCAAGTAATCAGTGCTTAATTCCAGGTTTATGAGTTCTCCAGACTACATCCGTAAACCAGCACGCGCACAGCGCTGTAGTTCTTACCCGTGCAAACCACTGCGAAATGACCTGGCATTCGGTCACACGGTTGAGATTAATGGAGTGACGACGCAGGCTAATTTGGCGCAATACCTAAAGTTTTTTCCCCAAAAGGAGGTATTTACAGTAAACACAACACGCTGATTGAGAAGGTTGTGCCACTTTTATTTTAAATCGTAAACACAAATACCAACCCTTCGGTCACTAACCTTTACCTTCCCGTCTTAAAAAAAAAACCACTGCATGCTGCTGAAATGTATCCATACGCACACATGCCAACAGACGTTTAGGCCAAAAATGGTTTCATCTCAGCGGTCTCCCACTTAAAATTCCCCTTTGCTCTAATGTATGTAAATAGGGGGGAAATAAAGCCCCCCGATTTTTTCTCAAAACATCCCTCTACCTAGTTTTAAAACGTTGGCACGTACGTATTCAAACCTAGACACATCATTTACAAAACATTTAAGTAAGAGGAAATATACCAAATTTAATATTGGGCTGCTTTGGGTTTCTTAGTTTCTTCTGGACTGAATGGAAGTAAGCGAGATTTACTAGTTAAAATCCTATTATAGATGAAGGACTCTGGATTTGTAGCAGAGCATGCCACTTTTTTGCTATGAAGACGATTTCTTGTCTAATACGGAGAATATCTTTACGTAATACCTTTCCCGTTCCCCCTCCCATTATCCAAATGGCCCAAAAATTTATGTCCCATGCTGTCAGCACATGCAATCATTGTGGCGGAGCACGAACACATTGTGTTAACCCTTTGAGCAGCTGTTTGAATGTGTTTCTGGCCGAACTAATCAGGGATGAAGCCTTCTCCTCATTTGACGCCCCTGATTGGTAGAAAGGGATGTGGCCTTGATAGATATCTGAATCAGAGGCATCAGATTTAGTGCGTTTTTTCATCTGTTTGGTGAGGATCCCTCTATGCACAGCAATGTTCTGAGCTTGCGCACTATTCTGGATTGTTCCCCCTCTAATTTGAAAACTGGAAGTTTTGGTGTGAAGGACTAGATAGGTCTTGACTTCTGGAAGTGCTTGAGAAGTAGGATCTAGCTGCTGAGAGGGGACCAGGTGAGATCCTAGCAGGGGGTTTCCAGAAATCAGAAGGCCTTGCCCTCTCCTGCAATCCAAGATGAACGTGGGATGGACCGTGGTCAAACAGTGGCAGAAATCTGGATCTAGGAAACAGAAAGAGGAAGGAAAAATGAACATTACAAGCGACGAGGCACATTGCCAGTGTAAGATTAGTTAGCACATTACTTCAAAAGTGTAGTTGTTTCAAACAGGATTAGTGAACGAATGACAGCATGTATACAACACCAATTTGCTGGAAGAATTATTTATGACAACTATAGAGTAGGCAGTTGTAAGGCCTTTGTGCGCCACGTGAACATTTTCATACAGAGCTTCTGCACTTGGAAGCATTTTAAATACTATGGTTGTAAGCCTTGTGGCCTGGTCTTTATTTTAAGAAATGTCTACGTTTTGGCTTTTGTGCAATTTCATTGTCTACATTGTTTATGGGATGGCATTTATTCTGGGTCTGCCTGAAATGAGTGAGTGTGTCTGACAGAAGCTGCACTCAGATACTGCTTTTAATGGATCAAGGCCTGTGATTTCACATTTAACATTTGTAGCAAAGAGAGCTGTGTGACTGTAATTCTGAGCAGCTGGAAGAAGTGCTTAGTTTGTAAACAGGCACTGACGCTGCTAACAGATCTGTCTTTGATGTGCTGCGCTCTACACTCTCACAGGCACTCATTCACCCTGCACCCACATGAAAAAAGTTGTTTACCTCTGGTGTACTGTAAATAAGAATGAGAACCAAGAAGGGGAATGAACCATGAAATGATCTCCCTGCTCTGGTGCATTGGAGCATAGACACAAGCAAGAGTGCATGAAAAAATAAACAAAGTATGCGAGAGAGCGTGTAGAGGTAAAGCTAAGAGCTGAACTACTCAGGACAAGTGTCAGCAAGTGCCTTGTGCACCAGGTGAAGTATCTTAAAAATTAATTTTATTCACTGTAAACATGTGGGGAAAGTCCAACTGGGATTTAACAAATGTGGGTTGTAGTGAATTAAGTAACAGATTTGGCAGCTGGTTTTTCCCCAATCTAAAAGCAATAGATAAGGTATTTGGTAAGGCAAGTGGATGGCATCCCTATAAATCAAACAGGATGAGATTGCTGCCTGAATCACCAACCTTCTCCCTTCAGCTTAAAGAAAGAAAGAAGGTTACTTAAACTTTTCAAAGGGGATTAACGTGCCAGTGGTCATGCTAACATGTGGGGAGAAAGTAAGATCAATGTTGATAGTAACACCAACATTTAAGGTCCTAATAGCAGGGGCTGGTATGGGCCAAGCAGTGCTTAATTTGTGCTTGTTGTTTCCGGGGTGGAGCACCGGCACTTATTTCTGAGGGCCGGCACTCAGTTTTTTGTCTCAAGCATTTACTGCGAGCAAAAGACTTAACAAATTAAGCACTGGGGCCAAGGGTCACTGCCTACCAATGCAAAGTCTTGGTCTAAGGATGACTTCCTAGAATGAGCATCTCTCTTTTATCTGCATTTAAATTCAAAAGGCCATTCTTTTTAAAACATGCAACTGAAGCAATACACTCCTAAAGTTTCAGGGGAAAGACAGAGTTATTACCACTATGTTGTATAAGGGAACTGCATAGTAACAGCATAGTTAAAAAATAAAGGCAAAAGAACAAATTAAAGCAACCAAAGGAGTTAGAAAAACTTCAAAGAACTTCACAAAGTGCACAATAACCCATAATTAATCAATGTCCAAAGGATTGTTTTTAAAAAGAAAAAGTACTTTAATTCATGCACAACTAGATAATAAATATAGCATTACAAATGCACACAACAAGGAAAATGTAGTCCTATCCCAATCTATTCCGGCTCCCTAATGTGTGTTAGATAGTACATATTAACCTCCCAACATGAATTTTCTTCAATTCTTGTGGGATTTTAGTAAAAATAGTATGTATGACTAGTTTATCTTTTTATTTGTTAATACGCTTGGATAGAAGTCTATTTGCCAGACATTCATTTATCTTGCATATTTTAAAGATATTTTGATCGTATGTAAATTGAATCATGTTTTTTTAAATATTATACATTTTTATATTAATGTTTTATTGTGTTTGTTTTTTTTCAATTATTTATAACAATGTTTACCTTTGTAAACTTTTGTAACATTTTAAAAAAATGTATTATATATTTTTAAATATTATTTGTAACAATTAAATAAATGTAAAATATTTTTCATTTTAAACAAAGATTAACAGTTGTTTGTTTTGTAGTGCTGGATTATTCGACATAAATTCTAATTATTGTATATTTATATTTAAGAATTATTTTTCTGTGTGTAATAATATTTCGTACTTTACAACTGAAAATGTCATTCTTTAATTACACTTGTCTTCTCAAGTTATAAGTGTCTTTATTTTTCAATCTAAGACATTCATGTTAATATGTTAGTTTTATATGTTGTATGTATATTTGAAAGATATTAGTCTTCTTAAAAAATATTTTACTTCTCTTCTAAATTAAATATATATGCTTTCTTTTATGTCAATTGTTTTGTACTACAATATTTTTGACCAATATATTTTTCTACTTTACATTGTAAACATGTAAATTCAATATCTTTGTTCTCAGTGTACTTACCACTATCTTTATGCACCGCAATATTTTTGTGATTGATATTTCATCATACAACCCAGACAAGCAATTCCCCTCTCTGGTCCTACTGGAACACATGCACCTTTTCACAATTAGCAAGATGACGCCTAGAGGTTTTGTTAAGTCTTTCTCAATATAAGATGAGATATCTACTGCCTTTGTAACTAAATATAAAAATCAATAACGTAAGCCTCTTGCCTTTAAGAAGAACATAAACATGACCATGTGTTCCCTGCCTAAAGAGACCGAACAAACAATTTAAACAGTCCTAAAATATACAGTTACATGAACATAAATTCTCCCTTAAGACACTAAGCAATTACTATGGCCAGATCTAAAAAGGGACTTCTGGTCTAGACCCCTTCATATTTAATTTATTATTGAGTTTGCAGTGTAGAACTTCTTACTTCTGTATATGTCAAATAGTTCAACATACAAAGCCCCTTCCTATGGAGTTTGTCATGGAATTTACAAAACAACCTCTTCCAATTGTATTTGACAGAGGGTTCACAATGCAAAACTCTCTCCTATTGCATTTTCTAGAGGGCTCACAATGTAAAAGTTCTTTATAAGGTGTTTGTGAATGCCTTCTCAATGTAAAACCCCTTCCGATTTTAATTGTCTGAAAGTTGACTTCATATTTCTTTTGAGAATTCCTGTTCATGAGCTCCCATGGTATTTTGAAGTTAGTAGCCCTAACTGTGTTAAATGGGGTCTTTCACCACTGGTGCCCTGTGGCCTCCAAACCCAGCCTCTTAAATTGGTGAAAACTCTCCCTTTTAAATTTGCCTCTATTAGTAAGTAAGTACAGCACTTTAATGTTCACCCAGGGACGTACTTTGGGTTACAAACTCAAAACACCCATAGGTACAACAATAAGCGTAGCTTATCAGTGTCCAGCCAGTGCTTTTTCTTTACAATGGAAACATTCTTTAATGCATATACAAATACATGCTATAATGAAAATGAAAAGTATTTTCAAGCTTTCAGATAGAATCAATAATTGGAACCCTTCCATAGCGGCCTTTCAGAATAACCAGGGTGCAAATTACATACCTAAGAAATATCACAGGAACAACTAACCAGGAGAATGTAGACTGTGCCTTTACCCCTGAGGACTGTGTGACAATTGGCACACAAGTAGGCTTCAATCGTAAGAAAAACAGCAGTAGTCCCATATGTTCCTATTGTAAAACATGGAGATTTCCACATCAAAATGGTTAAGTCTACAGGCTTAGCTATGTTGTTGTAAAAATGAGAGTGCTTTTGTCACAACCTTTAAAAATCAAAAAAGCAAGTCCATTTACTCTAATATGAACATAAGCATGACTATTTGGTCTTTACCTTGAGAGACCCATCAAACAAATCACACAGACTTAGGCCCTCATTCTGACCTTGGCGGTCGGCGGAGAGGCGGCGGTCGGACCGCGAACAGACCGGCGGTCCAAAAAATGGCATTCTGACCGCGGCGGTCACCGCCGCGACCGACCGCCACTTCCCCATTCCGACCGCCACGGCGGTCATGACCGACGGGCTGGAGTTTGCGCACTCCGGCCCGGCGGTCGCCCCAAGACCGCCACCCGTATCATGACCCTGCTTACCGCCACGGTTTCTGGCGGTCGGGAACCGCCATGCGAACCATGGCGGTAGGCACTATCGGGGCCCGGGAATTCCTTCCCTGGCACTGATAGGGGTCCCCCCCCACCCCCCACTGCCCCCCGAGTCCTCCCCCCACCCCCTCCACCCCCCTGCCACCCCCCAGAGGTGGTACGAACCCCCTCCCCACCCCCACCCCGAAATGCACATACACGCACCCCGACATGCACGCACCCCAACATGCACATCTGCACACCCCCATGCACGCACACATCACACAACACCCCCCCACCCCCTCCCCTCACGGACGATCAACTTACCTTGTGCGTTGGTCCTCCGGGAGGCGACGGGAGCCATAGGGACGTGACCGCCGACAGCACACCGCCAACAGAAGACCGCCACACAGAAATGTGGGTCGTAATTCTGGGGGCGGTGTTCTGCTGGCGTGGCGGTGGAGGTTGACCAGTCTCCACTTTCCCGCCGACCGCCAGTCTGGCTGCCGGCGGTTTCCCGGCGGTACGCTCCCAGCGGTCGGAATGCGCACAGCGGCATACCGCCGCGGTCGGCGGTCTTCACCGCGGCGGTAACTCGGCGGTCTTGCGAAAAGACCGCCGAGGTCAGAATGAGGGCCTTAATGTATATGTTGACAGGAACTTTAAGTCTTTAAGGGATATATATGTACTAAACCCCTTCCTATTGCATTTAATTGCCAAGTCAAACAGTTGACGATGTGACATCCATTGCAATTGTAAATGCCAAATATTAAAAATATAAAGGCCCAGATTGAAGAGGGCCTAGAGTAATTTTTTTATGCTAAGGCGGCATTCAGGTGGCCTTTTCCCCATGCGAAATTTACAAAGTGGGGCAATGCATGCATGGCGCCACTTTGTGACCCTTTGCGCTGCATTATGCATGAGCCAGGCATTATGTATGCAAAGGGGGCTTTCTCCAATTAGGGAGGCTGAAAAAACGGCACAAAGAAATCAAAGAGATTTCTTTGCATTATTTTTTCCGGCACTTTTAATGCATGCTCAGAGCAGGCGTTAAAAGGGGGCATGCCATTGTTTTTAATGGGCCCCTATGTACTGTTCAGGGTTAGGGACAAAATGTTGGCGCTAACCCTGAACAGTACATCAATAGCGTCAGAAATTCTGACTCTATTGCCCACTTCCCTGTGCTATGGTGCACCGTATTTTAAATACGGCGCACACATGGTGGCGGTACGGGGGGAACCAGGGGCCACAAGAAAAGTGGCACTAGATGTATTGTAGCGCCACTTTTCTAAAATCTGGCCTAAAGTCTCTTACTATGATATTTGCCATAATGTTCACAATGTAAAACTGTTTTCTGTTGCATTTGTCTGAAAGTTTACTTAAAACTTATTCCTACTGCAATTGTCATAGATTTACATTACAAAGCCCCCCGTCTATGGTGTTTGAAAAAGGAGTTTCTCATTATATTTGTGGGAGTGTTCACAAAGTAAGGGCATGTCATATGATTTTTGGGAAGCAGTTCCATAGAGGTCCATTGGATTAACAGATGCCTTTCACAACAAATAACCAAGGAATACTGTCTTTGTCATAATTTTTCATAACAAACAGATCAGGCCTAACCTAACATTTCCTATTGAACAATCGGGCCTACAGCCTCGAGCAATAATTTGTCACCTTAATCACACAAGGCATCCCATATTGAGCATAATCTGTGAAATACAACCACCCATTTTCAGCACAAGCATTCAACTTCTGTCCAATCAAATCCAGCAAGGAGTGGGGAGGTGAACTTGTGGGCAGAGTCAAAGCCACTCTCGCAGTAGTGCTTTTTAAATCTCTTTTTCTTTTGATCACATAAGGTCAGGGTACAGATGCCCAGTCAAACAAGACCTAACAAGATAGGTACCAGGGCCCACAGGTTTGAGTAGGAGGCCGCAGCCCACTGCCACCGCTGACCATGCCCACTTCCACCTCCAGCAAATGACTAGTGCCGACGTGAGTGCTGCCCATTGCCTTTAGTGCTAGGTTGCTGGAACTGCTCTTGGCTCGCACTGCTCTCGTCTGCAAGTTGGTACTTTGTGGCTGGGGGGCATAAAAATGGGTGCTTTGTGCTCTAGTTTAGAGTCTCAGGTATTGTGCTACGAGTTCACTCAAAGGATCAAACCTTTCAATATCTTCGTTGACATAAATATTCAAGACAGTGCCAAAACACAGTTTAGTCAACAAAAGCATAATCTTGTTTGGAAACATTTAATGAAAAGCTGAGGTTTCTCGTAGAAAACAATTTACAAGAAGAGAAAAGGAATGCACTTTAATGAGTCAGGATGAAGCTGAAACTGCCATTTGTTACCCCACCACGTACCGGAAGGCTGTCTGTTGGGCTACTTTGGCGTTACCTGGAGTTCATGGAGGGTAGATCTGACGCACAGCCTGACTGTCTACTGGCAGGTTTGGGAGACAAGTAAAGACAGATTTACATTAGTCATTGATCATTGGGACTGCCTCCACAGCAGGTTACAGAAGAGGACAATGGTCCAAAGTTAAGGGTCAGCACAGCCCACTAGCAACTACTGGGTAGAAGGTGAGTAGGAAAAGAAGTGAAGTAGATAAAATATACTACATAATCTATGAGGTAATATACATGTAGATTTGCTCATGTGTTCTCTGTATATGTTTTGTGTTCATTATATATCAGATTGATGCTTGTTTTTTTGGTTCATGTACTTTTTCTATGGAGATATGATTATTGATATATAGGAAATGACAATTGTCTTTTGACATTCTGCAACTGTCGGTATCTTGTGTAGACTTGATAAAGACCATTGGCGTAAAAGCGAAGGAAAAAATCATGTACGCTCTTTGATTGGACCTGTTCTCAGGCATTGATCACTTCATAGAAAATCACCAATCAGGTTTCTAGATTTGTAATGCAAATTGTAACTGTCGTCATAATATCCTTCCAAATACAGCCTTAATGTGACTACTGGAACTTACAACGACTGTGAAGGCTGCCTATAGATAACAGAAGACATAAAACGTGTGTGTATGCAACATCAAAAGCTCTTCAAAATATATAATAACATAGTCATAAAAGTGGAAACTGCCACGCCTTTAGTGATGAATTAAGTATCTTAGCAATATGGACTCAAAAGTATAACATTTATTGAAGGAAATGACAATTGGGCAAGCCTAGATTGAAGTGCTTTCTATTGGTGGTAGGCATGGAGTTTACGTAGAAGGAAGCCAGGATCTGAGACATGAATGGCATGATGCACTATGCGCATTGCTTCTAAAGTAATGCGTCTAACCACAAACAGTCGCTTTAGAGACTGAAATGTAGGTGAAATGGCAGGACCTGATATTAGATGGGTTTGATGGCCTAGTAGTGAACTAATGCACACACGTGAGGAATCTGTGTTTCACCTTATGGCCACAGGTTTGAGTACTTGTGGGTGCATTCGGCCTTTCATATTCCTAATGTCTATAAAACTAGTTCCATTTAGTTGGGTAACACTCACCACCTGTTATTCAGCTCCAACATGCCTCTGAGGGTAAACATGCTCTTTACAAATGTTGTGTTGTGTAGATTAAGGAGTTGTTACACAGTTGCATTCTTGATCCCTTGTAGCTTCCAAATCACTTTGTGGGATTCTCTGAGGTATATACCACTGGTGTAACTTTAACCGGATATTAGAAGGTGAATTGTGGCCAGCATTTTTTGGTGGAATATAGGTTAAGGGAAAATTAGATATAAGCATGTCATCCTGTGAAGTAGTCTTTTGTAACTTGAGTCACTTGAGGAATCAAGGAATGGTTCATATCCCTGATGAGGTCTACATTCCTTGCTTGATGTTAGTGTATTAGGGCTTGAGTTAATATCTTAACCACATGGTGGATGGGTGGCAGGAAGTTTAGTTAATGCAGGTTAGTACCTCAGTTTTTATGTTTTTAGTTTGAGGTGATGTGTTTGCATGCAGTGATCAACCAGTAGACGGAATTGACCAATGGAATAGTAATATAACTTGGATGGTATGTCATCCACTTAGTTGTAGCAGTTAGGTCGAAGAAGATCAGCTCCAAAAGGGGTCTGAGGAACACACTAAAGAGGGAGGGCAATAGTTTACCCTTGAGGAGCTCCTGCTGTTGAGAGAGAAAAGGGTCAAAGATGAAGGGAAATAGATGATGAATGTGTTAGGAAGGAAGACATCCAGCAAAAAAACAGTGCCATGTACAGGTTGTATTAGTCTTTTGTATGTGATTTGATAGAGTTGTATGTAGGTAGCTTTTTCAATCAGCTGGTCACAAAGAGGCTTACTGGACAATGAGCAATAGTTAGATGGGGAGCACTGAATCAGTGCCAAGGTTGTTTTAGTATATCTTTGATGTGCGCAAAATTAGACCAGGCTCCAGAGGTTAGTTGATGATACCACTGGAAGCTGATCTATGGAGGCACAAATATTGAAGATAACCAAAGTAGCAAACTATTATGCCTTCAGGCATGACAAAGCCATGCTGACCATGTGTGCACAGACAACTATTTTTCTTATTTCCAGTGCAATGTAATACATATATATATATATATATATATATATATATATATATATATATATATATATCCATGTTTTCATTAAAAAAAAGCGCTTTTTGGCTTGCCTATATCCTTGGCACCGTTTGACGAATCTTCACAAAATTTGCCCAAAAAAAGTGTGCCACTGATTCATGTTGCACATGGAAAGTTTGGGGGTGATCCGTCAAACGGGGGCTGAGAAAAAGAGGGAGTCAAAAAAGTTGTGTTTCCTATGTTAATTCCCAAAGGACCTTTGAACTTGACTACAGCCTGAACTGCTGGACAGAATTGCACCAAACTTGGCAGATAGCTAGCTTTCGGTATGCAGATTATGCTTTCACTTATTTGGGGTAAATCTATTCAGTAGTTTTTGAGAAATTTAAGGAAATCCAAATTTCTGGCTGTGACAACTTCGCGAATAATGATGAGCTTGTGCAGGGAAGTGCACAGCTCTGACTGGCTGCTAACACTTCAACCAGGGAGTGTTGGCACCAATCTTGGGATTTGGGTTCAGGCCAGTCCCTCAAAAAACAATGTGAAAAAAAAGAAAAGGGGCCCGGGTAGAGACACCTCGACCCCTTAACTGTGGTGCTAAGGTCCCAGAGGGACCCCACTAGGACAAAAAAAGCTTTTTGTAAAAAAAAAGAAATTGCTGCGAATTCGCAAAATGTAGGGCCGGCTCCTGCACTTGTTTTTTTAAAGGCCCCTGGGGGGCCAGGTCCTGGGGCAAAGTAAAAAATAAGGAGGGGGTGGATCGGGCCAGATCTCCACCTCCTGGGGCTTCTTTTCATGTAATGCGGGGTGCTGGCATGGCCCCCCCACAGCCCCGGGGACTGTGACCTCCCAGGGGCTTCCTTCTATTTCAATGTGGGTTGGGGGGGCACACAGCCCCCTCCACCCCTGCAGCACCGGGAGCCACCACCTCCCCAGGGATTGACTGTATTTGAATCGGGGGACCCCGCGACCTCACACAGCCCAGGGGACCACCAACTCCCTGGGCAGACATGAAAAAAGAAGAAAAGGGGGTTGTTTTGGGGCTAAATCCACAGTTGAAGGGGGGCCGCGAGGAGCCAATGATAGCCCTGTGGACCACCACCACCGAGGAGCAGGACTTAGTTGTTTGCTTTTGCTTGGTGGGAGCTGACAGCTCCCACCAAGCAAAAGCAAACAAAGTCCACTTTCTGCAAGTGAGAGCTGTCAAATAGGTCTCACTTGCAGAAGGCGGAGTTTTCATCTGTCTTCCCTGCACGCAAACATGCATTCTGGGAAGATAGATGAAAACATGCTCCCTGCTTGGGGGGGGGGGCACTTCTGGCTCTCGCAGGATGTGGGGAGCCGGCTAGGACCACGGGGGCATTCAGGCTCCCCCTCGGTCCTATCAATCTCTTTCTACATCTCTTTCTCTCCTTCTCTCTCTCTCTCTCTTTCTCCCCCCCTCCTCCATCTCATAGTAGGATGAAAGAGAGAGAGAGAGAGAGAGAGATTGTCATTGGAATGGTCTCTCCATGCAATGACTTCAAAGCATCAAACTAGCAAGTTGTTTTGGACGAATGTTATAGTTATGTTTGGATAGAGATTAGAACAGAGTCACTAATAGCCTAATGGTCACTCAGTAGGCTGAAGGTTCAAATCCTAGTATTGCTTGGCAGTGTGTTTTTTTATTTAGCAGTGTTTTGACTGTTAAAGCTTCCTAGTGATGGAACATTCACTTTTCTTTCCCATTACATGCATGGGTTGACTGTCATAGGTATGTCTGGAAGGACCATAGTAAGCAGTCACCTATGGCCTAAAGGTTAAGGCCACAGACCCTCACACTGAAAGTTGAGAGCTCTACTCCAGGTGTCTGCATGGTCATTTTCCGCCTTTAATTTCTTTTAAACTTCAAAAGTTTAAGGTTCACACTGAAAGGTGATCTCACTCTTCTCAATTGACAAATACATTTTTCTTTTCAATTTGTTCCGAAATATCTCTTTCGAAGTATATTATTCATCAAAGCCTAAAAACTCTCTCTCCCTCTCACTCTTTCTCTCTCTCAATTTCTTGTTTCCAATCTCTTTCTCCCATCCACGCACCTACTCAGACCCTTACCTACCCACTCACAGACCCACTCAGACACTCACACATCCACTCATAGACCGACTCAGATCCCTGTGCACCCACTCACAGACCCACTGGCACTCACACACCCACTCACAGACCCACTCAGACACTGATGCACCCACTCGAAGACCCACTGTAACTCTCACACACACACACTCACAGACCCGGCCCACTGAAGCCCTCACTCACAGACCCACACAGACACTGACGCACCAACTAAGACACTGATGCACCCACTCTCACACCCAGACACACAGACACTCTCACCCCTAGATACACCCTCCCACACCTGTTCTCACACCCAGAGAGACAGGCCATAGCGAACTCATGCCGCGCACGGCCAAAGGGCCGTGCGCAGCAGGTGAGGTCAGGGGCGTTGGTCGCAGGGTCTGGTCACAACCCAGGCCCTGCGGCCAACTGCCACTGCTGCGATGGTTGGATTAACGTTTAGTACTGAAAATTACTATATGTTATAAAAACCATAGAGATTCACTGAAAGGAACCTTCAGAAACATCACCGTCCAGAAACAAATCCCCGAAATTAAAGGCACCTGCAGTATTCCACTTAGGGAGTTGCTCTAAGCACAGCAGTCCTTTGGGAGTGGTAAGGCTTAGCAAAGGTAGTGCAGGAGCACAGGCTTTCCTCATGTCAGTGAGTTTAACAGGTTCTAACAAGGCAAGAGAAACATGAGCAGGATAACCATGGATGGTGATCCATAGAATGTTCAGTAGGGAACAATGAGTAGTGCAGTAAGCCCTCCTTAAACGTCTTTATGGATAAACCCCATCTCATGCAGGGGGGAGCAGAGAGTCGGTGAGACACCCACTGGACCTGTGAAGCTGAATAATAGGGTTCTAAGTCCAGAAGGCCTAATCCACCCGTAGTCATGGGTAGCTTTGGAGTAGAAAGAGCTACCTGACAGCGCCCCTGCGACCAAATCAGATGTGTGGCATGTCTGACTAAGGAATGAAGGATGGGCAGGGGAAGGTTTGCAAAATAATACTATCAACGGGGTAGAACACCAGTTTCACTAGTGCCACGTGGCCCACTACAGAAAGCAGAAGAAAAGACCAACAAGCAAACGGGGCTCGGAGCAACCGTGACGCTCTGCCGAGATTTCTATCCCACAAATCAGTGGGAGAATGGTAGATATTAATCACTAGGTGTCGAAAGGTAACTGGTTCCCAGTTCAATCTGAGGTCTAATTGTATATAAAGGGGAAAACAGTGCCATATGTTAAAGAAACACTAATTACATTTGAACATTTTTGCATTTTTTTGTGCAACCTACATCCCAAATATTTTGATAATTCTATGTGTACTTGACACTTATGTATAACCCAAATCACTAGTTTGGCTTTTGCTCAAATTCAAAACCATTTTAAGACATGGACAAAGCGGGCAAATGCCTTGCACAACCTTGCAAGGGGTCTGGCTCCTGCTCACCCTTTACAAGGATGAAAACCAGGCCATTGCACAAGAAGAGTTTGCCAAGGTGGGTGGGTGCTGCTTGTTCAACCACTTGACAGTGCCTCTTCTGTTTCTGTCCTGTCTGCAGAGACAACTCCCCAGGTACCCATTACCTTCTCGGTGGACCCATCTTGTCTGATTTTAGGAACTGTCCCACCTTGTTCTTCTCTTCCTTATTTATCCGGTTCTTGGCAACAACCTCCCATTTGATCTCAATTTCATCCTCCTCTTTTATTATCTTTGATTGGTTGTCTGGGCTCCCAGTTCTGAGATAAAAGTAGAGTCCCAGACAAACACTCTAGTGCTGTGAGACTACGGACAAATTGTGGGTACCTAAGGTCCGGACATTAGGTGTGAGACTGTCGTCCACACCATCTGCCCTGCCTCATTACATTTTTTTTAGGTTGAAAGTCCATGGGCGGTTCGGGTGAGCCAGATGTTTTCGTTCAATTTGTTTAAACGAGCATAAGGTTAATTACCTTAATGTTTTCCAAATTGTTTGCCAGTGGTTTTAAAATGTTCAGAAACATAATCAAAATGTTGGTACTTTCTCTTTAAGAAAGATTGGGTAGATTTGGGTAGGGGTGATGGCCTTGACACAGTGCTGACGCGCATTAATTTGGTACTGAACAAGGACGTAATGTGACACTTGAATGTAGCATACCAGGAGGCAATAAAAAAAAGACCAGAGTGAATAAATAGTGTTATGTAAAAAAAGAGTAAATAAATGCACTGATAACATAGTGAGGCATGGCCTTTCTTGGGTGTGTCTGTAAAACTGATGTTTCTTCTTGAATTTTTGTCCTGAAATTTGACCCTTTGTCCTGAATTTTTAACAGTCCTGTCCAGAATTTGCCTCAATGCCAGGTAGTCACCCTAATCTAGGTTTGCATTTGTCAGCTCGTAGGTTAATGCAGTGCACTGTACAGTCCCTCTTGGTATGGGTACCTTACTGGCAGCCTTACCAGATTAACTTCTCACAAAGCCAATTGTTATCTGGAGTGACTGATTTCTATGCAGCTCAATGTTTCTCAAATAGAGTTGTAATGTTCTTACTAAAGCAGCTTGTGAAGCACCTCACCAAAAAGAGGGGACCTCAACAGACTATGGGGCATATTTATACTTTTTGATGCTAAACTGTGCTAACGCTGTTTAGCATAAAAAAGTATACCACCATCTACCCCATTCCTTGACACAGGCTGGGTGCCATACTGTATTTATGGAATAGCACTAGCCGGGGGTAAGGCCTGGTTAGCATCATCATAAATGACGCTAGCCGGGGGGATGCATAGGGGGAACATGGGGTTTATCGTCAAAGGATGACTCTAGTGGGGGCAGAGGCATAAAAAATGCCTCTGACCAGACTAGCATCATTTTATGATGATAAAACCCCATGGACATGACTCCTGTCTTAATGAATAACAGGAGTCATGCCCCCCAGCTCAATGGCCATGCCCAGAGGACTTATGTCCCCTGGGCATGGCCATTGGGCACAGTGCCATGTAGGGGGGCCCATGTTAGCCCCCCCATATCACTTAAAAATATATATATTAATACTCACCTCTACTTACCTCTACTTACCTGGGTTGGGATCCCTTCATCCTTAGGTGTCTTTCTGGTATGGGTGGGGGTGGGTGGGAGTGTCCGTGGGGCCAGAGACTATGGAAATGGACCCACAGGTCCCCTAACACCTGCTCTGACCCAGGTGTTAAATTAAGGCGCTAAGCAAGCTTAGCACCATTATTTAAGGCCCCCATCCCCCCTTGCATGATTTTAGCACGGGAGGATAAATATGGTGCAAGGGCCATACCATTGTTTTCTGCACGGGAACACCTACCTTGCACCACATTGACGCACGGTAGGTTTCCATGTCCAGAAAATGACATTAACTCCATAACTTTGGCACCAGACATATCTAGCACCAAAGTATAAATATGGAGTTAGGTTTGCGCTGAATTAACGTAGATAAATGACGCTAATTCAGCACAAACCGAGCATACATATGCCCCTAGATGGCTACATTACCTTATACATCAGGTGGAAGGTAGAAAAAAATATCCCCGGAATAAACAAAATACATGTCCTTAGCCCAGCCTTGTACCCGTAAGAACAGGTGTAATGAGGACCAGCAGAAATTAATGCACATTACTAACTTTTCTGGAAGGTGTCAGTGCTGCGAGACTAACCATATTGAATGTTCACAGCCAGCACTGATTCAGACGTGCTGCTACCAATGTTTTTAGTAAAAGACAAATATCCTCTGTGCTTCAACAGATAAAATGGCCTGGAATATTTCCAACCAGAGGCTAATTCATTTCCATATCAATGCTTAACTCTTTCAAAAGTCTTTCAAAAGACACTGAACTTTTTCATCCCTAATGCAGCAATAATAGTTTATTCTGACCGTTGGAAAGAAGATCGTTTGTTCTTCAACCCATTTGCGTGTGTCCTTGGTTGTGTAGAGCCTTGTAAGCGTGGGTCAGCAGCTTGAATTAGAATCTCTTCTGTACCTGTTTCCTGAGGTGGGGTATTGTTTGAGTTAGTCGGGGAAAGATGATGAATCTGGCTTCAGGGTTCTGTATGGTCTGCCGTAGTCCAGTCGGCTGGTGATGAGGGTCTGTGTCAAGGTGTGTCTTGTGTGTAGGGGTAGCCACTTGAAGATCTTATATAGCATGCACTATGTGAGGAAACAGCCAGAGGAGACGACGTTGATCTGTGATTTATTGGTGAGCTTGCTGTCAATGATGATTCCTACGTTTCTGGCATGGTCAGAGGGAGTGGGTGCAGGCCCTGAGTCTAATGGCCACCAGGAGCCATTCCATGTGTTGCTGCTATTGCAAAAGATCACTACTTCCATCTTGTCTGTGTTCAGCTGCAGGCAGTTGTTCTTCATCCAGTCAGCAACGCTTGTCATGCATCTGTGGAAATTGGTTCTGATGATGGAGTCGTCAGTGAGTGAGAGGATGCACTAGGTGTCATCTGCGTAGGAAATTATGTTGAGACTGTGGGAGCTGATGATGTTGGCCAGTCGGGTCATATAAGCACTGAAGAGCGTAGGGCTGAGGGATGAGCTCTGAGGGCCTTCAAAGGTGATCTCCTTGGGTCCAGAGGTGAAAGGTGGGAGGTGGATCCTCTGGGTTCTTTAGATGAGGAAGGAGGTGATCCATCTGAGGTCGAGGAGGATCAAAGCTGCTGTTTCTCCTCAATCGAGAAGGGTTCAGATGTCGTTGGTGGCTGCAACCAGGGCAGTTTTAGTGCTGTGATTGCTGTGGAAGCCTGATTGGGAGGCGTCAATTAGCTAGTTCTGCTCCAGGTATGTCATGAGTTGCTTGTTGATGATCTTTTCCAGTACCTTCGCTGGGAATGGGAGCAGGGAGATTGGCCAGTAGTTTTGGCCAGTAGTTTTGGGGTTTTTTTGAGTAGTGGTCTGACTTTGGCCACTGGATCACTCCCCGCGCGTACAGCGACACCCAGCTGTCTCCGTGTCCTCCCACCCCGCCCTCGCTGCTCCCTACTGGCCATCCCTGGTGTCTAGTGGTAAGTGCCGTCTTGTAATCACTGTGTGTGTTTACCTTGTCCGGAGTTACCGTGTCTTAGCTGTTTGTTTTCTCCGTGTTTTGCCTTGTCTTAGCCGTCTGTTTTCTCTGTTGTTTAGCCCTGTCTTAGCCGTTTGCTTTCTCCGTGTTTTGCCTTGTCTTAGCTGACTGCGCCAACTCACTCGCACCACTCAAGAAGACCTCCAACAACCAAGCCACCAAGAAAGCCACCTGCTTCACTGAAGAGCTCCAGACCTTCAAGCGCATTTGCCGGAAACTTAAGAATAAATGGCTCACCAAACACACACCTGACAGCCTCACATCCCACAAAGACGCCACCCGCAGACACCACCAACTAATCAGACTAGCCAAAAGATCCTCCTTCAAAGACCGCCTAGATAACAACGCACACGACAGCAAAAAGCTCTTCAGCATCGTGAAAGAACTCTCCAACCCCAGCGCCAACGTCAACGACATTCCATCCTCACAAGAGCTCTGCGACTCTCTGGCCACATTCTTCCACCAAAAGATCACCGACATCCACGACAGCTTCAACACCACAGCCGCCCCCACCACGCCAGACACCACCCCCGCTAACACCACCCGCTCCGATCGCCTAACCTCCTGGGCCAACGTCAGCGACACCGAGACACGCAAATTCATGAACTCCATCCACTCCGGATCACCATCAGACCCATGCCCCCACCACGTGTACAACAAAGCAGACGCAGCCATCGCTCCCCAACTACGTAAGGTCATCAACATCTCCTTCAAAACAGCAACATTCCCAGAAAGCTGGAAAAACGCCGAAATCAACGCCCTCCTTAAAAAGCCCAAAGCAGACCCCCAGGACCATAAGAACTTCCAACCCATCTCCCTACTCCTGTTCCCTGCGAAGGTCATTGAGAAAATCGTCAACGCACAACTGACTCGCCACCTCGTAAACAACGACATCCTGGACCCCTCCCAGTCCGGCTTCCGACAAAACCACAGCACCAAGACCGCGCTCCTCGCCGCCACAGACGACATCAGATGCCAAATGGACAACAGCGAAACATCAGCCCTCATCCTCCTGGACCTATCAACCGCCTTCGACACGGTATGCCATCACACTCTGAGAACCCGCCTCTTCGAAGCCGGAATACAAGAGAAAGCCCTCGAGTGGACTACATCCTTCCTCTCCGACAGAACCCAGAGAGTCCGCCTCCCTCCCTTCCGCTCCAAAGCCACCAAAATCATGTGCGGCATACCCCAGGGCTCATCCCTCAGCCCAACATTATTCAACATCTACATGGCACCCCTCGCTCAAGTAGCCCGCCAATACAACCTCAACATCATCTCTTACGCCGACGACACCCAGCTCATCCTCTCCCTCACCAAAGACCCGCACACCGCCAAGTCCAACGTTGCCGAATGGATGAGAAACAGCCGCCTGAAACTGATGAACTCGGACAAGACGGAGGTCCTCATTCTTGGACCCAACCCTTCCGCCTGGGACGACTCCTGGTGGCCAGCATCTCTAGGAACCCCACCAACACCAACCGACCACGCACGCAATCTGGGCTTCATCCTCTCCTTCTCCTACCTCGCCGCCAAGACATGGAACACTCTCCCAACCAACCTGCGACGGACCCAGGATCTACTCGCCTTCAGAAGACTCCTCAAGACCTGGCTCTTCGACCAGTAGCAGCTTACCCCCCCCCCCAGCGCCTTGAAACCATAACGGGTATGTAGCGCGCTCTATAAATATATTGATTGATTGATTGGCGTGTTTCCAGGTGTCAGGAAATGTTGCAGTGGTGAAAGATTTGTTGATAAGGGTGGTGAGTAGATCTATAGCAAATTCTAGTTTACTTACAGCTGATCAGAAGAAGCATTGTAATAGTAAGTCTTGCATGTTTTACCTATTGAATTTGCTGTGTAGCATCAGCAAAAAAAAAAAGAAAAAAGGCGCAAAGATGTGACCCCGACTTCTGACAGGCTCATTGCTTGGAGTGTGCATATGTAATGACATAGGCACACACATGCAGAATGATTCAAACACCATCTTTGTTTGTTTATTTACTAATCAAGGATTTCAAACACCATTTGCAATGGGCAGGTAGTAATCCCATTGGACGTTTTTGGTATGGTCCACAAGAGGTCTTTTGCAAATAGATAGCTCAATGCAGTCTGCTAGGCACAACCTAGCAGGTTCTTTTCTGAGAGATTTACTATAACCAGCATATGTAGCATTCTGTTTTGTCATGTTTGAAAGTCCGGCAAAGTAACTCTCTCTTCAAATGAATTCACAAGCGAGCATAGGCACGGGCTGAGAAAGTGAAGTTCTGTTCAGTACAATTCATAAACAGATCATTGTCTTGTTGTGCTGACTATAGCCAGGCCGATACTTCCACCCCAATAAAATGGTGAGTAATGGATGCATAGGACACCATCTTCTGATATGTCCAGATCATTGAATTCTACAGCGACACCTCGCAAGATGCTGCCCAGCTATTATTGCTGCCTCATCTGTAGGAGGTTTAAAGGTGAAATAATCAGGTTTATGGAAACCATGGTTTACACGAAAAATTCAGGCCCATATTTATACTTTTTGACGCTAAACTGCGCTAACGCAGTTTAGCGTCAAAAAGTTTTGCGCCGGCTAACGCCATTCTGAAGCGCCATGCGGGCGCCGTATTTATTGAATGGCGTTAGCCGGCGCAAGCAGACCGGCGCTGCCTGGTGTGCGCGAGAAAAACCACGTACACCAGGCAGCGCCGGCGTAGGGGGAAAATGGCGCATGGGCGTCTTAAAATGGGGCAAGTCAGGTTACGTCGAAAAAATCGTCGTAACCCGACTTGCGCCATTTATTTTCGACGCCCATCCCCCATCAACATGACTCCTATCATTGTAAAGATAGGAGTCATGCCCCCTTGCCCAATGGCCATGCCCAGGGGACTTCTGTCCCCTGGGCATGGTCATTGGGCATAGTGGCATGTAGGGGGGCACAAATCAGGCCCCCCTATGCCAAAAAAAATTATTAAAAAAAAATAAAAAAATACTTACCTGAATGTCCCTGGGGTGGGTCCCTCCAGCCTTGGGTGTCCTCCTGGGGTGGGCAAGGGTGGCAGGGGGGGTCCCTGGGGGCAGGGGAGGGCACTCTGGGCTCATTTTGAGCCCACTTGTCCCTTAACGCCATGCCTGACCCAGGCGTTAAAAAGCGGCGCAAATGCGCCGTTTTTAGCCACGCCCACTCCTGGGCGTCTCTTTTGCCCGGGAGTATAAATACCACGTAAAGGCCTGGGAGTCATTTTTTAGACGGGAACGCCTCCCTTGCATATCATTAACGCAAGGAAGGGGTTCACGCTAAAAAATGACGCACATTCCGGGAACTTTGGCGCTATTCGCCTCTAACGCCATAGTATAAATATGGCGTTAGTTGGCGTTAGTTTAGCGTCGAATTTGCGTCGAAAAAAACGACGCAAATTCGGCGCAAACGGAGTATAAATACGGCCCTCAGTCTGATTTAAAAATATTCCTTTCATGAATGCGTGTTACTTTTTTTTGCTTCCTACGATTTTGTTTATTCAATACAAATAGAGAGTAAGGGATACATATAAGAAAGTTATTTCCTTATGGAAAGCCTGTGCTGAGGTAAATAGTAAGCTCTGTGCAAGGAAAATCCGAAATTGCAATGAATAACAAGCATTGGCAAAGCCAATAGTCTCACCTATGCAAGAGCTATTGGCTTCTGCAAATGTTATAGACAAGTATACCAGCGTGGCTACTGTTCATCATGGCTAAAAGTTAGTAGCGTAGAGGAGACTCACATGGAATGTCGAAAAGGGGAATGCGAACAGTGGAGCAGAGTGTTGTAGAGTGGAGAGGCAGAAAGTGTCATGTATTGGAGTGGTATAGTGTGGAGTAACAGAGTGGGATACCCTGGACTAGTATAGAGTAGAGTGGACTGGTATAGCGTGCACTGACATAGAGTGTTGCAGAGTATAGTGGCATAGAGTGCAGTGGCATTAAATTCAGCGGCATACAATGCAGCGTCATAGAATGCAATGGCTTAGATTAGAGTGGTGCATACTAGAGTGCAATGGCATAGAGTAAAGTGATGCAGAATGGAGTGGCGCAGAGTAAAGTGCAGCAGAGAGTGTGGTGCAGAGTAGAGTGGCATAGAGTGCAGTGTCATAGAGTAGAGAGGCACAGAGCAATGAAGAGTGGAGTGGCATAGAGTTGAGTGATGCAGAGGGCAGTGGCGCATAGTAGAGTTGAGTGGCATAGACGGCAGTGTCATAGAGAGCAAAGTAGAGACGAGTGGCATAGAGTGCTGGATAGAGTTGAGTGGCATAGAGTGCAGTGGCATAGAGTGCTGCAGAGTAGAATAGCATTGAGTTGTGCAGAGAGGAGTATAGGGCCATACAGTGCAGTGGCATAGAGTGCAGTGGTGTAGAATGGAGTAGCATAGAGTGGAGTAGTGCAGAGTAGAGTGGCTTGGAGTTCAGTAGAGGAAAGTGCAGTGTTGCAGAGTAGCGTGTCAGAGTGCAGTGGAGTATAGTGTTGTAGAGAGAGGTGGCGTAGAGTAAAGTGATGCAGCGTAGAGGGCAGTGGCATAGAGCGCAGTAGTTAAGAGTAGAGTGGTGTAGAGTGCAGTGACATAGAGTGGAGGGGCGTTGAATGGAGTACAATGTAGTAGAGTTCAGTGGCATACAGTAGTTTGTTTCATGGTAGAGTGAAGTGGCATAGAGTGGAGTGGTGCAGGGCAGTGTGCGGTTGTCTATGGCGGCATAGAATGTAATAGTGTAAAGTGATATAGAGCACAGTGGCATAGAGTGCAATGGTGTAGAGTATACTGGAGTGGCGTA
The DNA here is from genome assembly GCF_031143425.1 of Pleurodeles waltl. Lineage (NCBI taxonomy): Eukaryota > Metazoa > Chordata > Amphibia > Caudata > Salamandridae > Pleurodeles > Pleurodeles waltl. The sequence goes on from NC_090445.1 coordinate 1,075,484,450, forward strand.
CAGTGGATTGGTGTAGAATGCAGGGCATAGAGTTGAGTGTTACAGAATAAAGTACATTGGCGTAGGGTGCATTGGCATAGAGTGCAGTGGCTTAGAGTATAGTGTTGCAGAGTGCTGTAGAGTTAAGTGGCGCAGAGGGGAGTTGTGCAGAGTAAATTGGTGTTGACTAGACTGGAGTGGTGTAGAGTGCAGTGGTGAAGAGTGTAGTAGTGGTGTAGAACTGAGTGGTGAAGAGTGCCCAGCTCTCTAGTAACTTCGCTCTGATAGCGGCCCATAGAGACCTCCTCAAACACTGGGGTGCCAAGGGATTGCTGGCAAGGTGGGAAGGGGAGGAAGGAAAGGATTGGTGCATGAAGGTTAAGTGACAGATCTATCGGGCTCAGGGGGGGACCCGGAAGTTCGACAAGGTGTGGGGACTGTGGATGCAATCAAGGGAAGGCAATTGGTAAAATGTCAGGGATGATTGAGCTATGCAGGGAGGGGAGCCTACCAGAAAAAGAGCTCAAAGGGCCAAGGGGGTGGGATCAATTGGAAAGACTCTTGGGCAATAGCTTCAAACAGAAATACAATGTGGTTGTTTCAGCGTGTAGTGTACATTGCTGCACAAAAGTCTGTCCACATACCTTTGGTGTTGGGGGGATTTTTTATTGTTGTCTGTTTTGTCACAGTACAATATATATATATATATTATTTTTTTTAAGAAAATGTGTGGAAATTGCATCACTTAGTGTAATGATTTGTTTTGATCATATTAAGGATTTGTTTCCAAGACACTTCAGGAATAACAAAAAATGTGCTTTATTTATGATCCTAATATACAGTATATATATATATATTCTGAAATACTTAAACAGGTCATTTAAATGATGATGTGTGCTAGAAAAACCTGTTTCCTACCCCCAGTACACAGCATAATTGCCACATAAATCCTCTTACTTTGAAGTCATAAAAAGCAAAGTAAACAAGCACCTTTGGAAGACACTGCCTGGCATTTGACCTTGTCTTATTTGATATGCATTCAGAGTCCTATTTACAGAAAGGGAGTTTGTGGAATGATACAGTAAACACAGTTTAGGCAACAGGAGGGACAAACTGACCCCGGAGAGCCTAAAGCAAAAATATCCAGCAAATAGAAAGCCAGAAAACGTGAGTTACAAACCACAAAGCCAATGATAACCAATGGGCTAAATGCATTTCTTGCTTAACATTCTGAAAGTCCTCAAGATGTCTTTAGCAAACCAGACAGCTGAGCTGTCAGGTAGGCTGTGACACAAAAAAATTACACTGAATTTTGCAAATATATTTGTAAACTGTAATATTGACATTGAGGATTTTTATGAATCTCTAGGAATGGGGGATTAAAGGCATAATTCCTGTTTATTGTGACTAAGGGGTGATAGCCTCGCCTATTGCCTTAAAAGGAAATGCATAAATAGTTTTCTCTCACTCCTGCAGCTGCAAGCACTAAATGGTTACCAAATGCCCTTGCGGTCAGAAAGCACCAAAAGGGAAAGATTCATTTGACTTCGTACAAATAGCCCCCTTGCACAGTCCCGAATTGGTACATTGGTACTGACAAATTGATGGACCTAGCCCTGCCACAGACAGCCTGCAGTTCAAAAAAGCACTGTACTGTGAGCCAGCAACATCATACATCTGGCCTTAAAATCATCCCACTTCAAAACTTTACCTGAAGCCCCTGTCAGTTTAAGGAAAATACAGTTCTGTTCTGTAAGGCCCAGGAGTCTTGGAAGGGAAAATAAGGCTTTAGAAAAGTAAGGCTTTCTTCATTAAGACCAAGGATTTAGTGACGAGAAGGGAATGTTCTCCAAAACCCCAGACCCACGAGTCGGAGAAATAACATGGTAAGGTTCTGGGAGACCCGTTAGCATGAAAAGGTAAGGTTCTCTTCAATAAGACTCATGATTAAGGGAAGGTAACATAAGGTCCTGGAAGATCTGTGAGTCATGAAAAGTGAGGTTTTCTTCAGAAAGACCCAGGAATCAGGGAAGGTGTAGTATAGCTCTCTGTGACCCATGAGTCATGGAAGGTGGGTTTCTCTTTAATATAACCACCTTATCAAGGGAGTTAAGTTCTCTTCTGTAAGACCAACAAGTTGGGAGGTAAGGCTCTCTTCTGTAATAACAAGACAGGGCTTCCAACAATTCAAGGTGATAACAATTGTGCACCATCATAAATGGCATCAATGAGTCCATCCAGGGGCCTGTTTTTTAAGGGGTTAGTACTGTATGTGCGCAGTGTGGCCTTGCTTTAGTGAATGCATGTGAACAGCGAATGCAATTGTCAGGCAAAGTCAGAGATGGAGGAGAGGATAAAATAATGGATAATTTATCAAGGGTTTAATTGTGAGAGGGTCCTTGCGAGGTGCACTGTGGCACAGAAGCCCACAGTGTTTCTTATGGCACTATCGCTGATGCTGCTAAATGCTGAACACAAATGCTGCAGAGCTTTATTTCTCCCCTATGGCTCTTTCCTGCACTACCCTTCACTTCCTTTTTCCTTAACTTACTCTTCCAGATTCTTTTTCATTCCTGTTTTTTTCTATTTTCATATCTTTATCTTCCTCCTTCTTTCTCCCATTTCCACCTCTTGCTTCAACTCTAGCTTTGGTTCAAAGAGTGATAAAGGAGAATGAGTCCCAGTCCCTCAAAAAAGAGTGATGGTTCCCAAACACCTGCACACATTTAGCACTGAAGATTTATGAAAAAACTGCACTGTCCCCTAGTCTTTGAATCTTTTATGCAGATGATGAGCAAGGTTGAGGCAAACCTTGGTTGAAAGGTGTGCATGTCTGCAAATTATTTACATTTCTGATACAGTGCAGTATAATCCAGAGAGCATACTTTACATCTGAACATTTGAATTAATTTATTCTCCTATAACCATAAGTCTCTGAATCCTGCAGGATGGTGACATGTACAAAGATATCTCCCTTCATTGTGGGAAGGGGTCATCTCTGACCACCAGGGCAGGCTGAAGATGAAGACAGGCCTAATTCAGATCATTGTGTAGCTCCTGCCAGTCTTCTCAGCTCCATCGTCTAGTAGAAAGCATTTGGTCGAAAGCAGAAGGCTGCGAGCTGGTACCCATGTCACTATAAGAGCTCTGAAACTTCGTACGTCTTCATTCAAACAACATTTATTCTGGAAACACAGAAACGTTTCTAATTGTCCTTGATTAGTACTACATTTATGAACATTATTAACTTGCATCAGTGTTGTATCACTATATTAGTAACTCAATTGTATGTATTATATTAATTATACTCATTACAGCTGATGTGCTATTTAGTGGTTACATAGTTATAACATGCATTAATATTACAGATGCCCGACTCTTTTTGCTGCAGTTTTTTTTTGTCTGTATTGTTCTTGTTCTATAAATTCTATTAAATAAAATACATTAAATATTTTGAACACAGAAACCCTTTCCAGTGAAACATTTCCATGATGCTCCAGCATACTGCACCACCTAGTGGCAGCTGCTGATATCAGCGTCAATACATCACAAAAGCTTCATCCTTCTGGGATGTAGACATACATTTTGCAGAGGTAGTGCAGTGCCTGGGGCAAATAGCCCTGGCTCTCCCTCCCTTGTGAGTTCATGCATGTCCGGGATACGGCTGTGTCTATGGGGAATGGGAAAGGGGGTACAAATGAATTAAACAAATTCGATATAGAAATAAAGGAAATTTTGCATACAAGCTGTGAATGAAGAGGATTAATTGCAAAATCATGATAAGAATGTGAAGCTCTAGAGTAATATAGATTAAACAGTAAACCCAGTCGGGTACCACAAAGGTAGTGCTCAAAAGGAGACACAGGGGGTCATTCCGACCCTGGCGGTCATAGACCGCCAGGGCCGGGGACCGCGGATGCACCGCCAACAGGCTGGCGGTGCATCCAGGCCAATTCTGACCGCGGCGGTAAAGCTGCGGTCAGAAAAGGGAAACCAGCGGTTTCCCGACGGTTTTCCCCTGGCCTGAGGAATCCTCCATGGCGGCGCTGCAGGCAGCGCCGCCATGGGGATTCCGACTCCCTTCCCGCCAGCCTGGTTCTGGCGGTTTTGACCGCCAGAACCTTGCTGGCGGGAACGGGTGTCGTGGGGCCCCTGGGGGCCCCTGCAGTGCCCATGCCAATGGCATGGGCACTGCAGGGGCCCCCTAACAGGGCCCCACAAAGATTTTCAGTGTCTGCATAGCAGACACTGAAAATCGCGACGGGTGCAACTGCACCCGTCGCACCCTTTCCACTCCGCCGGCTCCATTCGGAGCCGGCATCCTCGTGGAAGGGGGTTTCCCGCTGGGCGGGCGGGTGGCCTTCTGGCGGTCGCCCGCCGGCCCAGTGGGAAACTCAGAATTACCGCAGCGGTCTTTTGACCGCGCTGCGGTATTCTGTCGGGGGAACTTTGGCGGGCGGCCTCCGCCGCCCGCCGAAGTCAGAATGACCCCCACAGTCCTATCTCAGACATTTGCATGAATTTAAGAGATTTGCACCCCAAGATCAGAGGGAAAACACACAAACCAGTGAACCATTTCAGTATATACAGGAGTATCGCAGTAACAGGAGTATGTAGACTTTCGAAAATAAACGTTGGCCGTACTTTGTGAAAGCCCTGCCTGGGAGAGGGTCATGGGCGGAAGTGAAACCCTGTGTGCTGCCTGCAGATGGTTACCCCTTCTTTCTCTGTGCAGGGGGCAAGTGGGCCGCTCTAAGTGGGCTGGCCCTACTCCCTATGCAGAACGTTCCACATTCGCCAGTGAGGCCAGAAACGTGCCCTTTGGAATGTCAGAACCTCCCAGCCCAGGACAAACCTCAAAAGTCTCTTTAAATTCTTCTGCGCTCCAGTTCGCAGCGGAGCAGGGACACTGGCAGCCCACCAAACGAGTTTTTGGGCTGCATCTCTTCCTAATAATGCTCAAGCCTTGGCACCATACCCATCCTGGGTAAGCCCATAAGTGATCATTCAAGCTGAAGGAAAATGCCAGGACACTGGTCCGTCATTAGTCACAGTTACTAGGTGTCCCCCTGAATCAGCCAGACACGAACATGTAGAATGGTGCGTGCTGAGGACAGCGTGATGACGACCGGTCTGAGTTTTTGTCACTATCGTTCAGATGGCTCCCTTTTCCTTTTTACTAGACAGCTTTTCAAGAAGAACCCCCAACTATTCCGAGGTGATATGCGCAAGAGAGTGTTTGTGATCAGCCGGCTGAGCTCTCCATCCAAGACCTCGTGTTCTGTCTCAGATTGAACTGAGCAGCCTGTCATTCATCAGTGCTCCACGCCCAGGGCTCTGAGGAATTCCTTCTCCATCATGCTAGTACTGCCTGCGGTGACTGGAGTCTTGATCCAACCTGCAGAAGACCACGGAAGAAGAGCCTAAAATAACATATTCTAGCTCTGTTAATCTAGTTAAAGGAGCCCTTGATTTTAGGCTAGGTCACTCGGGGTAAATGCCACTGGCCCTGATTCAGACATCAAGTACGGAAAACATGAAATGCAGCCAAGTGATTACCTGCTTCCAAAAACAGTCAGTCACAGACAGAATGTACGACTGAAACAGGTGGTAGAGCCCATAAACACAGAAAAAGCTCCACCACTCGTCAGTGGCCACAAAAGAGGACCCTGAGAAGACAAAGTGACGACAAGGAAGATGCCTTGATAACCCACCAGAGGGTAACATGCACCTCAGAGGTTGAGCGAATGAGCTATAAAGAGATCTTCGAACACTGCATAGGATTCTGAATAACCAAAGCCAACAACTACCAATCAATGCAGAGATGTCAGAGGAGTAGCAAGATTCGATCTATGTAGACCCATGACCATTCTTACCGCCAAGTTTTAGACTATGTTTTAGACTATGTTGATGTGAGACAGGAGATATTTAGGGAGACACAAATAATGGGTATTGCTATAGTCCATTTCGGAGTGGACAAGCCGTGTAACTATGTGACATAAAACCTGGTCACAGGATGTGGTGACAATGGTTGGGGGACAGCTAACGTGGTCATTCAGCTGTGAGTCCATGCAGGTTGTTGATTCCAGACAATGCTCTGTCTTCGTGTGTCCCATGAATAGCCCTCACATTTGACTCTGCATCATAATACACTGAGTTAATTCAACTTTCCCTCAAAGTTTCATTTGGCTGGACAAACCCAGAGCACTTAAGGTGATTCAACTATATAGCAAAAATGTGATGAAATTGCTTGAATTAATCTGAATAACTGTTAATTTCACCCTGGGCATCCCATACCATCTCTTCTAGCTAGTCTGCTTGATTGCATAAAGGGGCCAGCCACATGCAAACCAGCCCTGGCCGTGTTCTTACAGGAACAATGCATCCTGAACTGCCAGACCACATCCCTCTTCCCACTTCATGAACGGGACAAAAGCCACCTCAGTCTGGTGCAGGCGTCATTTGGCCTCATTGATGAGATGCAACTCAGGTCCCTGAGGCCTAGCGAGCATCAAAGTCATAATAGGAGGAAGGCATGTTTGATTTCCATGGGAAATTAGCTGTAGAAGTACTTCAGGAGATGAACAAGACATGTAAAGGAGTAGGTGGCGGCAAGTAAGGAAAGTATTGTAATAAAAGGTGTTATGGGTATGAGGCAAGCATCTGGAGCATGGTCCTTAAAATGTGGTCCACACTTACTGGGAGAGCCTGTGACTGTTTAGAAATGAAATAATATTAAATGATTAATACAAATATACATACATAAGAAAGCACAATGTAAAAGTAAAACATGTTAAAACGCTCTGTAACTGTGAAGGAATCTAAATTTGAAGTACAAATATTACGTGTGTATCCTTAGCTGTATTGTAGGAGCAGCAAGCGTACGCTAAAAGAAATCTAGTTGGGACAGTTGGTGATCTCAAGTGAAGCACTGGTATTCATGGACAAAGAGAGCATGAAGTGGGAGCAAAAAAGGCAAATGTACATACTAAAGTCTAGCATATCACTTAATATTTTAGAAATCAAATCAGACTTTAAAACTCTCCAACTGTCCCATTAAAATAAAAATTTTGATTTTTGTATATTATTTGTTTGTGAATTAAATACAATATTTCTTAGTTTGTGTGATCTATTCTGGTTTCTGTATCTGTGTGTATTGTTTTGAGATTGAAATCATAGACTAGCTATGCTGGGGTCCCTGGCTTCCAGTAGTGATGCAGTAGGAGTCCACAGAACCACTTATCCTGGGGATCCATGGTAGAGAATAGGTTTGACTTCCTTAGAGTATTGAGGGTATTTAGATCCCAACAATAAGTTACTAAGCCCCATGCTGTGGAAACTGAGTATTTTGTTGTGTTCGGGGAAGAAATGTCAGGTTCACCAAGAAGGAATGTACCTCAAATGCACCGGGGAACACCAAGGTGCTAGCAATGCAGTGGAGCGTGACAGATAATGCATTGGGGTACTGGGTGTCAGGGCCTGGTGGTGCCCACCTGGAATGAGCAATCCTGGCTCTTTCTCAAGATTGGATTGGATACCAACATCAACCCAGGCAGAAATGTTCAAATCATCCCCACACTGCAGGAAACGCAACTGTAATGAGGCCAGAGTAGTTTTCATACTTGATTCATGGCATTCTCTCCAGCTCTGAAGGCAACCCCCTAAACTATAGTCTACAGAGATATCAGAGAGTGGCAGAATGGCCACTCCAGCGTGATTTTATCCGATATCAGGCATGCCCACTAAAGAAAATAACTTTTTTTCACAACGGTGTTCAATATAAGCAAAAGATGAGTGATCAGTCTTACATCTCTTCACTCTATGCTTAAGCACAGCCATACGTTCGTAGCATGACATTTTGAGAACTCCCTTGAACTTCACACATGGCAATAAAAGTCTTCCCACATGGGATTCTATATACACCCACAATTTACCAGCTGCAAGAGTAAACAGAAAAGTCAGTCAATTACTCAGTGCACTTTGCGGCCTGGTCAAGCGCTTAGGGTCCATGGCATTGTCTATGATACCCAAACACAGCAATAAGTAACAGAAAGATTACCCATCGACCTTTGGGAAGGGCTTTCCACGGAGCAGCAACAAGTGTTACTCCGTTTTTCAGGCACTTTTGATCATCCGCTTGAGCTAGAAACTATGTTTTGTGTTAAAATCTGCAGATCAAGCAACAGATGGCTTATGTGGCAAATGTGGTAAACTCAAAATTATACAGCAAACGCAGTCACCTCAAAATCACTTAATTATAGTGGCCCTGGCTAAGAGGCATGTCAGGGTTCATGTGAATCCTATATGTGGGGTAGACTCTCCTTAAGCATGTTGCAAAATTATGGTCAATTACATCAAACATAGGTGCTATACAGCACACACTCGACTGCACATATTTGAATGTGCTCTGATGTGTGATAATGGACAAAATGGAGGTTAGTGAAATAAAGCATTTACCTGGGATCACACAATTTAGTCAAGCAGTGAAGTCAGGATAAATCCTAGATTTCCAGTTTTTCAGTGTGCAATTCAACAATTATATGGGTATCTCTTTATGACATTAAAGCTTAATGTTTTTTGCTTTCATTCTTGGAGCATGAGACTAGAGCCTGGGTAACAGGCATGGTCCATATTGGATTTTTGGCAGCTTTACATAGCGTGAACCTTGGCCGTGGACAGAAGAGCATTTCACAACAGACACAGACTACGTTAATATTTTTTCCAGTACAGAGATTTGCCTGGATTCACAGGACACTAAGCCAAGGCAGAGATTCAAGCCTGGCTCCCTATGATGCATTGTGGGCAGCCATAACCACTAGACCACATTGCCTCCTGTAAAAGCTCAGTTAATTTTGGGCTTGAGGTTCCAAAAGGACCTGGAGCTGAGTAGAGTGAGGGATCTGGCTCGAGTTTTCATTAATTTGCCCATCTATAATATCATGCAAAAGACAGTGGAGTTAGGAGGGGGAGAATTCATGCAAAAATGCAAAACAAAAACGTTTGGAAAGTGGGAGGGCTGAAGGGGAAATAGGGATCTAAAGGGAGAGAACAGCTGAAACAAGGTAAGAGGGGTAAAGAAGAGCACATGGAGGGGAGATGAAGGTGTAAGAGGGCAGAATCAGCAAGAAGAGGCTTGGGAAAAGAAAGAGGTTGCTGTACAGGGGTAGAACTGGCAAAAATATTTGGGCAACAAGGGTGAAAGGATAAGTTGAAAGATTAGAAGAAACTGGTATAGCATTGAGGGGAAGATGGATGTAAGCATGGCAGAATCAGAGAGAGAAGGTAAGATGCTTGGGGAAGTCCACCTTGCAAGACTTAAGTGCTGTGAGTCCCAGGAAAGAGGCTAGATTCAGGAAGGAAAAGCAAATAATCCATGGTTCACTGATGGGCCAATTGACAGGCCACTTGGTGAGATTATTTTGTTATTACTGTGGATAAATTGGGCTCCTTGCTTGGGCTGGCTTGGCCAGCTGATGCACAACCCAAACGGCTGTTCAGCCTTAAGGGTGGTTTGCACAGAGTTAGTCTGACTGTGCTCGCAAATCCAGATGGGTCATTGTCATGTGCAGAATGATAATAAGCTGACCTGGGCAAGCACAGTATGATGTGTGCCTCCTCCCACAAAAAAAATAATCCGAAACTTCTGGAAATGAAGGCTAGGCTTGGGGAAATGGCTGCTTTTCAGGAGCACAATTAGAATTGGCCTACTGGGGTAGGTGACTGGATGAAATGGGAGTGCAAAGGAGATGGGGCTGAGGGGGGAAGAGGGCAGCTGAGAAGCAAGGGGTTTCGTAGAGTACATCAATGCACATGAACTGATATGCCAAACACCAAGCTTATGTGAGTTGGTAGCAAGTAGGATCAGGGAGGCAGATCTTGCATTGGAGGCTGAAAGACCAAACATGTTTGGTTAGATACCTATAGAGTGACTGAAGTGACTAGTGTATGGTAGGAATGGTCTTGCTTTCAATTGAGTGGCCTGGCTCTGTCCCTTTGCAATTTGGCAAGTGTCTTCTCAGAGATTAGGGCCATGTGATTTCATTTGTTTTTAAACTATAACTTTCTGGTGTTACTTTAGTGTTATTTTGCAAGTCAAGCACCACCTCCCCCAACCTACCTATTCTATGTTGCTACATTTCCTTTCCCTGTAGCTGTGAACTGTGCAGAGTCTACTATAGTAAGCCTTTTTTGTTTTGTTGCTTTAATATATCTCTTTAGTGGCTGGCTTCCAGTATACCTTTGGCATCTTTTTACCCCTGGCTACAAACTGTTTTCCCTTTTTAGCCATTTTCTTCTGCATATCTTTAAGTTAGTTCAGCTCTTTGCAACTCTTAAAATGGAGTTTGAGAATAATTGCTGTGTTTAGGCACTCAGTGTGCAGGAGTGGCCCAGCCATTGACACTTCTACCTGCCAATATATTAGCCACTGCACCTGTGTATGACATTTGTGTCGTCTCCTCTTCTTATCTTTTGAAATCTGTGCTTTCTGTTGTTTGCTGCAGCTCTTGCAGGTCACTCACCCGATCTAGCATGTATCTGTTTGTGTTTATCCCCCAGGCCTGCTGACAACCAAATGCCATATCTTCAACCTTACTAGCATAAAAGGAGGGCTGAGGGCTGGGGTCACTTGAAGTCCGCTGTATAGTTCTGGGACAATCTGAATGGATTTTTAATTATGCCCTAATCTGGAAACAATTGGTGAATAGTGTAGTAATCATGTCAGTTTTGGAGAGACCTAGGCCTATGTTTTTCAGTCAGTTTGATTAATGTAATGTACTTCAACGTAACACAGTTTTACAGTATATGTATTTATTTTATTCAGATTGTTATTTATATTTGTATCCATTTAGTGATTCCCATGTTAGGTAAATGGAGTTCCTTGCAAAGATGCTTCAATAATGCCAGAAAATTAATGTTCAATTGATGTCACTTCCTGTAATGCCACAACTTAGAAGGGCCTTGCATGTTCCTATTCTAATCGGGGCCCCACAAACCCTAAAACCAGCTCTGCATGCACACAGACTTAGGTGTACACATGCTACAATACCAAAGCTGTAAGCATTCTACAATGCCAAATACACCTTACACTTTAGTTAGTGAGTCCCCAACTCTGGCTTTGCTCAGAAACTCTGGGCCAGATTTACAAGGCCCTAGAGCCTCTTAGCGCCACACTAGCATCATTTTTTTTACACTAATGTGACGTTAAGGAGGCCATTCTCCTTCGCCATATTTACCAAGTGGCATAACGCTTACATTACGCCACTTTGTAATCCCTTGCACCACATTATGCATGCGCCAGGCATAATGTATGCAAGGGGGAGCGTTCCCCGGAAGGGAGGCCCGTAAAAATGGCCCAGTAAAATTTACCACATTTCACTGAGCTATTTTTAGCATCATTTTAATGCCTGCTCAGGGCAGGTGTTAAAATGACGCGCCCATTAATTTAAATGGGCCTCCCTTTACTTTGCAGGATTAGCGCCAAAATTCATGGTGCTAATCCTGCAAAGTACCACCACAGAGTCATAAATTATGACGCTATTGTCCTAACGTGCATCATGGTGTGCCGTATTGTAAATATGGAGCACAAATTGTGTCATTAGGGGGATGAAGGGGGGGCGCAAGAAAAGTGGCGCTTCACAGCTGATGCGCTACTTTCTTGTAAAACTGGCTCTATGATTGCTTTCTTACATCTCGCCTATACACTATTAAACTAAATTATCGTTTCTGCTGGAAAACGGGTCTATGGATTTACCAATATTTTAGTAAAGCAGAACTTCTCAAAGTTATTCCCGTGCCCCAAAGGTGTAGCAAGTCATGATGACGTCAAAAATGTCCTCGTCAGTGAAGTGGCTCTCAGAAGCCATTGTGGCTGGACAGTCTCAGTCACATTTCAGACAGACATGGGACAGGTAGGCGCTACACAGGCAGTATGAGCCTTTCAGAGACGCCAGCCTTTGGGATAAGGTATACTTCAAGCTTTCCTAGAAACCAGAACCTTCTCCCAACATCTCTTGCTTCACATGTTGTAACCACTTTTTCTAATGCCATTCACCCACCACATCTAAGGTGGCAACAAAGACATGTTTAAACATCTCTGTTCAAGCTGTTCCTTTCCAGACTATAGTTATATATTATAACTGATATCTAGAGTTACGAAGTGCCATGTAAACGCTATATACGGAATAACTACTTACTCCTGATGAAGCAGAAAATGAAGGTTTTGATTTATTGACGCATAAACGTAGTGCTGACATAATCATGTGTGATATTAACCGAACTAATAAAGATTGTACGGGGACAAAATGTGCCCTCAGAATAGTTTGCCATCATTTATACGCGTGCTTTATATAACGTGGTGTATTAGAATTGCACTAATCCGACATAATCATAAACGTGTGCTACGATTTGCTTATTTGAAATGCCTTAGCTTAGCATTACTTTAGCGGAGGCTTTGGCCTAGTTGCCTGGTCTCACGGTTTAGATGTTCGTATTTTTCCACTGTGCTATTAAACGTGTATTTCTGCTTGAAGCTGTATTTTTCCACAGAAACTGTTCTCGTGCTTATCTTAAAGTTAGTGCCAGCATGGCATATTTTCTCTTTAATTCAAGGTCGACTTGCAGGTGCGGACAATGGAGGCTCTGAGAGTAAGCTAATCGAGAAACAATGTTGCAAATTACGTACCCATCTCCAAGGATAATGTATGCTTAAGTAAAAGCTTGAGAACTGTCGTTTTTGATTGGTCAATTTGAAGCTAACCTATGAACCCACCAATGGAGACCCTACTGGACTTGAACTGTTGTCTATAAAACCCAGGTGCACGAGAAGAAGGTAGCCATTACGAGCTCTCTCTCTATCTTCGGACATCCCGCCATTTTGACTTCGTAGCTACTATGGCCCATTTTGCTGCGACGCCATTTTGAGAGACTTTGATGCTTTCTCTAGTCGAGAGAAAGAGACTTTAATGATTCTTGCCCTAGAGATTGTAACTTTGATTTGATCCCTTTGCATGAAGTAGTAGTTTTACCTTGCCGCCGTGAGGCAATTGCCCCGTTCACCCCTGCCCCTTTGCCCAGTCCCATGCCGATCGAAACGGTGCCCATGCTGATCGAGAAACGATACCTGTGAGACGAAGAATTCATTGATTGCTGATCGGAATTGGTAATTATGAAAGGAAATTGTAAAATTGCATTGTGTTTCTTTTAGGTAACCAACTGCTGATTTTGATAAGGACCCTAGCTAGGAGTTTTCTAAATTGATGTTGCTAAATTGTTTTTGCATGAAGTCCCACATGCTGATGCTAATTTGAGGTTAGATGAGGATTCCATATGCCGCACGATGCAATTTGAGATCTTGTTATGCTGACTAAATGTACGCAATTAGCCCATTACAGATTATCGTATTAGTGCTTTGCATTGCCATTATCGAATGCCTTGTGATTCAAATGCTACATAGATTACACTTGTTTCGACGATATGGACAGCTATTAATGTTCATTTATGTTTATCATTTGGTGTTGAGACACATCTATATCGTGCTAGCTTTGTTAATATAGGGAAATAAATTCACTAACTTTGCAATAAACTGGTGTGGTTATTCCTGGCTGAAAGGTCAGGGTTCGCCGAAATGTATTCTGGATTAATTGTTAAGTGTTATGTTGTTCAAGGTGTTGCTTATGTTCGTTATTGATTATTGATTTAATGAAGTTGATTGATTAAGAGTACAGAAAGTTCCCACTAAGTCAAAAGATTCATCGACCTAAAGAGCATCCGAACGCAGGTAAATTGTTACCACGTTCCGCTCTATCAGTAGATGGTAGCAGAGGACGGTTACGTCTTTTGGGACCCTGTACTATTAAAGTACATGGTGTTGAATTAACGGTTACGCATTTTGAGGCCTCATTCGAGAAGTTGAATTAGATTTTCTTGGATGAAAATAATTGACAAGATGATGATGGGCTAGGTCCACCGCGACTTTCCCGGGATCTCGGAGCTTGCGAATGGAGAGAAAGGAGATGTGGAAGCAGCGTTGGCGGTACTAGTGATGGTATGAGTGAAGTTAGGGTTTTGCGATTGCACAGCTTATTGCCGCAGAGTGTGTGAAAAGGTTGTGAGGATTTTTCTTTAAGGATAGCGGAGGCGCGACTCCGAGTGTAGAAGTAGAGAAGTCGTCGAACTTCATAGAAATAGCGGAGGTGCGGCTCCGAGTGTGAGAGTAGGGAAGTCGTCGAACTTCATGTGCGTCTGGCGCTTTGTGCATAAAAAGGTCCACGTGGTTGTTGTTGTTGAGGCGGGCCCTGCGAGGTCAAGAGACTCCGGAGTATGTTGATCCATGTTGTGGTCTGGGCGGTTTAGTAGGTTGATCGGGCGTGGTCAACGAGTGGGTACGTGTGTTAGGGAGTGATAGGAACTTCGACTTCGGGCTTTGACAAGATTCTAAGTGCACTAGAACAGATCATTGACAAGTTGAGAGTAGGTCTGCGGGTCAGATTTGCTTGCGAATGTGGGGACTGAGAAAGACCGAATAGCGGCCGAGGCTGGTGAAAGAGATCGAATAGTGGCCGAGGTTAGTGAAAAGTCCCTAAGGTCCTGAAGCGATTATGTTACCCTTCCTGTAGTAAACCGACAGATCTGTTTTAGTTTTTGGTAGCTCGCGATACATGCAAAAAGTTGTTACGGGAGGAACTGATTGAAGGAGGACTAGCCGCGAGGCTTTGTCAGCCGCAGTGTGTGTGAGTGTGACGTCACTAAGAGCCGCGCTGGGATAGGTTGGTTGGAGAGAAGGGTCGCGCACGGATTGGACGCAGTCCGTGGGACTCGATTGGAAGGGGAAAGGCAGGTGAAGAGTATTCCGGGAATTAAAGTCACCTATTGATTACAAACTTTGTGAAACAAAAGTTACCTATTGATTATAAACTTGGTTAAATAAAAGACGAGAAAGATGAAATTCCTTAAAGCATTCAGGAGCGCGATGAAGGGAGAGTCTTACATCAAAGCGAGCGTAGGAGAGGAGACGCCGCCCGAGGGCACACCAGCTTACATTGTAATGGAGGAAAAAGGGGTAGCTCCGTGTCTTTGGCTAAAGCAATGGCACAAGTGGACAGAGAAACATGGGAGCGTAGCATTCCCGATACATGGGACATTCAATATAAGGGTCCTAGAGAATTTGAGATTTACGATGTATGACATGAAGGTGCCTCCAAGGCCAGCACAGTTTGAGGCTCTAGCAATCTGGGAACTCATGGCTAGACAGCAACAGAAGAACAAGTTTGAAACAAGGATGAGGAAGGTAGAAAAGACACTAGCGGATGCTAGGTGGGATAATGCGCAGAAGGTGTGGAGGTCAGATGTATTGCAGGGAATAAAATTGTTCCCTGCAATTACTAAAGATGAAGAGGAGACAGGTAAGAAAGCTACCTGTAAGACAGACAGGAAATGTTCCAAGGATAGAGAGAACAAGGAAAAGCTGAGAAGAGAAGAGGAGTTAGAGGATGAGGAGTTGATAATGCAATTGCTGAACGACCGTCCACCACCTTATGCAGAGAATGGACAAGGTCCAAGTACCAGTTCTGCCCCTCCGGCATCGGTACAGAACAGTGAAACGCAGAATCCAGGAGCACCATCGGGATCTAAGGATCCGAGTTTACTGCTCACCCCGCAGATACCGCAGGTCAGGAGAATGTATCCAGATGTGCCCGTGTTGAAACCAGCAGAACATTATCAGCCGCAGATGCCAGGGTACTACAGCAGTGATAACAGTGGAGGAATGATTCTAGATCCAACCGTAAGGGGCGTACAGAATGGTTACAACCCAACAATGGCACAAGCTGAATCAACTCAGTTTATGATGCCTCAAAAGCAGATGCAGGGAGGAAATGTTCATGCTCAAATGACGGGGAGTCAGATGGGCATGCCGGCAATGATGGCCCATAATATGGGGATGAACATGCCTCAGAATATGGGAAATGGACAAAATCCAGATGCGATATCACTGCCCATTACCGTAGGTCCAGTGGTACCTCTGTATAGTCAGCCTAACTTAGGCATGAACAGTCAGGGACCAATGCTGCAAAATGGGACAGAAAGAAGGTGCATAGAAAACACTCCAGGGATAACTCCGATAGCGACTCAGCCAACTGGGTCTGGGTCCCTGATGGAATTTAGTCCCATATGTGCTCAGTCAACACTGGTGAGGTCGAGCCCCCCACTGATAATACCATTAACATCGAACACTGAAAAGTTGCCGCAACCATCGATGGCAGTCGATGTGAATGCTACACTGATGGGGGTAAATGCGCAACAGCTGACACAGTGGTTCAACAGTCTAAATTCCACACAAAGTTCAGACAGTGGGAAGGGAGACGATTACTTGAGCAGGATGAGGCTGAACATGGAAGCACAAGAATTGGTGGAAGGGAATATGGGTGTGAACAGGTTAGAATCCTACACGGAAGAGGAGTTGAGGTATCTATGTCCAAAGATCACGAAAGAAGTAAACAAGGTACATAAAAGTTTGCAGGAAGTAGCAGACAGGAACGGGATTGACATAGGCAAGACGAAACACTTGAGCAGGAGCTATAGGTTGGATTTTGGGACCACAGATTTTGAGCACATGAGATCAGCAGGCATGAAGGCACACCTTAGAGAATTGTTGCAGAGTGCACAAGTTTGGAGGTGCTTAGACAAGTGGGAAAGCAGATGGGGAAAAAGGAAGGATAAGAGGAGGGACAGTGCCACAGAGCACAATGAGAAAAGACCGCAGAGCAGCGAGACCGTAACCATGTTACCAATGAGGGAGACAGCAGGGGGAAAATTAGTACATGTACCATGGCACAGGAGCGATATTCAGTCTTTTACGAATGATTTTCCCAAACTAAGAGAGAAGCCGATTGAATGGTATCAACAGACTGATAGGTTTGTGAAGCTTGCAAAATGTCTCTGGGAAGACCTGAACACTCTATTCGAGATTGTGGTTCCGGCAGATTTGTGGGAGGATTGCAAAAGAGCTGTAGGTTGGCCGACAAGTGAACCAGAGAGAGACAGAGAGACGGGTGCACCATCACCTATGGTGATGTGTCTGTACTATAAGGTGATTGAGCATTTGAAGACGAAGGTTGCCGCGAAAAATGTGGATTGGCAGAAAATTGATCGAACTGCCCAAGAGGCTAAAGAATCGATTCATAGTTACTATGAAAGGTTGTTGAAGGCGTTCAAGAATTACAGTGGCACGGAAGCAATCGAGGCGAAAGATATGCTTCATTTTGTGTTCAGATTTGTGGAAGGGCTGAGACCAGAGATAAGTCAGATGATAAAGTCGCATTTGATCTGCTGGCAGTCGAAACCGATTGATGAAGTCTTGACTTATGCGAAATACTGTAGGGATGAAATTGAGGTGAAACAGAAAAAGCTGAAAGAGAAGGTGATGATGATGCAGCTTAAGGCGGCTCAGACAGGCTTGCAAGGTCTGCAAGGACTGCAAGGGTTGCCAGGGATGCAAGGGTTCCAACAGCAGGTACCGCAACCGCAGCCGCAGTTGCAGGGAAACATGGCGTTTCAGCAACAGCAGCCGCAGTTGCAAGGAAACATGGCATTTCAGCCACAGGCCCGAGGCAGAGGTAGAGGAGGTTTTGTGAATAATGGTCCAGATTTGAACACTGTTGTGACGGGTGTACAGGCAATGAAAAAGGTGATGCCGTGTCACGTGTGCGGAAACGTAGGTCATTGGAAACGCGAGTGTCCGATGGTGGTGCAAGAAGGTGCAGGTGCAGGTGTAGGTATGGGTCAGCAAAACAATGACGTCAATGCATTTCAGACAATGAGAGGACCGAAAATGAGAGGTCCAAACGCAAATTTTCAGACCATAAATCAATTGCAGGGATTACAACCTATGCAGCCGCAGCAGATGCAGATGCCCTGTGTGCAGATGACGCAGATGCAGCCGATGCAACAGCAGTTACCTTTGGTACCTAATCAGCAAATGCAAATACCTTTGGCACCAATGAGTCAGCAGCAAATGATGGTTCCTCCACAGGTAACGGGTCAGGTAATGAGCACAAACGGCACAGTACAACAGTTCCCATTACACAGTGAGAGTGGAATAAACAATGTATGGGAGAGTGAAAGCTCAGAAGAGGAAGGAGATTGTGTGCTTGCGGCATCTCTAGAAGTTGATCAAAGGGGTCCGTACGTAGAAGGAAGAGTAATGGGTCATCGTGTCTCATTCTTGGTTGACACGGGAGCCACACGTTCAACTGTTAAGAGCAGTGAAGTACCAAATTTGCCACTCTCAGGGAGGACAGTTCAAGTGGTGGGAGTAGCAAACAGGCATCTGACGAACCCAATAACAGATCCGATACCAGTCAACATTGGTAACTATCAAGGGGTACATCAGTTTGTAGTATGTGACTCAAGCCCGATTGCACTGTTAGGAAGAGACCTATTGTGCAAGTTGGGTTGTTCGATAATGTGTTCGAACGAGGGAATAACAATACAGATGAGCAGTGATGGGGAAGAAGAGGACAGTGTAGAGGGTGATGAGATGGAAACAGTTGACGAAGAGTATCCTCTGATTTGTCTTTTACCAATGATAACTGAAGAAGATATCCCAGCAGAATTACGGGAAACAGTCGGAAAGGAAGTGTGGGACATGACAGGGAAAGAGGTGGGATTGATGAAAGGAGTAGAACCAGTAAAAGTGATGGTAAAGCCCAATGCGATCTTTCCCCAGACCCCACAATACCACATGCCACAAGATACCCTCATGAAAGTTGCCCAACTTATTGACGAATTCGTAAAGCAGGGAGTACTGAAAGAAGTATTAAGCAGCCCATGTAATTCACCGATAATGGGACTAATAAAGCCAAGTGGGAAAGTCCGACTTGTACAGGATTTGAGAAAAATAAATGACATCATAATCAAGTGCTGCCCTGTCGTACCGAATCCGGCTGTGATAATGTTTCAGATCCCTTGCGAAGCTGAGTGGTTCTCAGTCATCGATTTGTCACAAGCATTCTTTTCTGTGCCTCTTCATGAGGACAGCCAATTCCTCTTTTGTTTCAAATTCCTAGACAGAGTATACAGTTGGTGTCGAATTCCTCAAGGGTTCTCTGAGTCACCGTCGATATTCAATCAGGTTCTAAAGAAAGACTTGGAAGAGTTAGAGTTGCCATTCGAGTCAACCTTAGTACAGTACATTGACGACTTACTGGTTGCATCAAAGACAGAAAGTGGCTGCACAGCCGATACCATTGCTCTGTTGAACCATTTGGGAGGGAATGGACACAAGGTGTCTCCTTCCAAACTGCAGTTCTGTCAGAAGAAAGTGAAATACTTGGGTCACCAAATAGAAAAAGGGTCACGGAGAATAATGAAGGAAAGAATTACAAGTGTACTTCAAATGAGTCCACCAAAGACAAGGAAGGAGGTGAGGAAGTTTTTGGGAATGGTGGGATACTGTCGCCAGTGGATTCCCAACTTCTCGTCTCTAGCAAAGCCCCTACTGAAATTGACCCAAAAGGATGCCTTGGATGAAATTGAGCTGAAAGGAGACGAGATGGATGCTTTTGTTGAACTGAAAGAATGCATGTGCAGGGCTCCAGCTTTAGGTATGCCTGATTACACGAAGCCTTTCATATTGTTTTGCCATGAGCGTGATGCATGTTCTTTGTCTGTCTTGACTCAAGCCCATGGTGGCGTAAACAGACCAGTAGCATATTTTTCAGCTACTCTGGATCCGGTTGCAGCAGCACTCCCAGGGTGTTTGCGCACCGTAGCAGCAGTTGGTATCAGCCTCACTCAGAGTGAAGGAATAGTGATGGGACACCCAGTAACAGTCATGGTCCCTCACTCAGTTGAGATACTTTTGACCCGCTCCCGAACGCAGCACATGACTGGAGCAAGACTCACAAGGTATGAAACGACTATTCTGGGCTCACCGAATGTGCAGCTGAAAAGGTGCACTACGTTGAATCCAGCTACCTTGCTTCCTGTTGAAAATGCTGAAATTGAGAACGCTGAAGACGTCGAGCATGACTGCCTTCAGGTGACTGAATTTTGCACAAAACCCCGACTGGACATCAAGGATACAAAACTTGATGAAAATGACCAAATTCTTTTTGTTGATGGTTCATGTCTAAGAGATGGGGTGGGAATTTTCAAAGCAGGATATGCTGTATGTACTGTAACAGGGGTCTTGGAAGCAGGATGGCTCCAAGGAGTCTATTCTGCACAAGTAGCAGAACTTGTAGCCCTTACTAGAGCATGTCAATTGTCTGCATTGATGAAAGTCACCATTTACACTGATAGCCAATACGGGTTTGGGATTGTGCATGACTTTGGACAACTATGGTCACAGAGAGGTTTCCTGACTTCTTCAGGATCCCCAGTGAAAAATGGGGAGAGAATAAGGGAGTTGTTACATGCCATTCAAGTGCCAGCTGAAGTTGCAGTGGTAAAGTGCAGTGCTCACACGAAAGGACAGGACTATGTGTCTCTGGGAAATGCATATGCAGATCAAGTCGCAAGATTTTGCGCTTTGAACTGTATATTGCTAAGGGATGATTGGAATACAATAAGTGAACCAGAACTCGAACCAGCTGAAGCATTTGCCTTGAAGGTCGTAGATACAATAGAAGAACTAAAAGCACTACAAAGTAATGTCAGGGAGGATGAAAGAGATTCCTGGATTAAATCACAATGTATAAAGAGACAAGACGAGCTATGGGTTTCACATGAGGGAAAATTTGTTTTGCCAAATAGTCTCTTATCACAGCTTGCGCGGTTCTATCATGGGCAACTCACCTAGGAGGGATGCCATGATAAGATTGTTCAAAACTGATTGGTTTAACCCCAGATTTCGTCAAGCTGCAGAAGCAGTTTGCCATCGATGTGTCACTTGCCAGCAGATGAACCCAGGAAAGGGAACAGTTGTGAACGCGAGCCACATTGGTAGGGCAAGCGGTCCTTTTAGTCGTATGCAGATGGACTTCATTGAGATGCCTGTGCATGGAGGTTTAAGATATGTGTTGGTGGTTGTGTGTATTTTTAGTCATTGGATTGAGGCATACCCCACACGTAGAAACGACAGCCTTACAGTTGCCAGGCTATTATTGAGGGAGTTAATACCACGTTTCGGATTCCCGATCTCTTTAGAATCAGATAGGGGAAGTCACTTCAATAACGAGGTGATGAAGTTACTTTGCGAAGCACTGAACATTGAGCAAAAGCTGCACTGTAGCTATCGCCCTGAGGCATCAGGACTGGTGGAGCAGATGAATGGTACGCTGAAGTCGAGAATGGCAAAAATATGTGCATCAACAAATTTGAAATGGCCTGACGCATTGCCCTTAGTGCTAATGTCAATGAGAAACACTCCGGATAGAAAAACTGGATTGTCTCCGCACGAAATTCTCATGGGCAGGGCTATGAGACTTCCTGCAGTTCCCGCAAACATGCTTTTGAATATTACAGATGATATGGTGTTAGACTACTGCAAAGGTCTGGCTGACGTGGTTCGCTCTTTCTCTCACCAGGTGGAAGCGACCACCTTGCCACCGATCCAAGGTCCAGGACACGCACTGAAAGCAGGTGACTGGGTCGTGATAAAGAAGCACGTGAGGAAGTCGTGTCTGGAACCCCGTTGGAAAGGCCCTTTCCAAGTGATCCTGACGACAACTACCGCTGTGAAGTGCGTGGGGGTTCCCAACTGGATTCACGCCAGTCATACAAAGAAGGTGCTGTGTCCCACAGATGAGGAAGTTGAAGCACTGAAATTACCAGTGCCTGATAAAACAGTGCCGAGTGCTGAGACAGAACAAAAGCGAACTGAAAGCGAACAAGCAACAGCAGGAGAAAAGGAGATATTATTGGAGAACGAAGAGTCCGACTCACTTGGGGAAGACCAAGGAGAAAGTTCAGACAGCGACGACGAAGCTGCAGGTGACAAAGAGCCTGAAGAAGCTGAGGGTAGCAAAAAGCCTGAAGCAGCTGAAGGTGACAAGGAACCTGAAGCAGCTGAAAGTGATACAGAGCCTGAAGAAAGTAACGGTGACGAAGGGCTCGAAGAGAGTGAGAAGGCAGGAGAGCCTGAGCAGAAGGGGGCTTTCCCAGAAACAGACGATACAGAAAAAGAAAAGGAAAACGTGACTGATTCCCCTGAAGGTGGGGACAAAGAAGAGCAGAACGAAAAAGCTCAAACCTCTACAGAAAAGATCGCAGGTCCATCAAATGGACACGGTGCAAAAAGAAGACTAAGTATCTCACCGATAAAAGAAAAGGGTAAAGAAGGTTTGAACGAAGGAGGAAGGCCGAAAGTGAAAGAGAAAAGAAAGGAAGTGACTGTCGTGGAACAATCGTCAAGTGAAGAAAAGGACTTGGCGAAGGAGGAGAGTGCCAGCGAAGCAGAATCGAAGAGAGAAGCAAAATTGAAAAGGAAAAGGATACCAAACAGGAGGTATTCCGGTCCTGAATGGGCATATGCAGTAAATGATGATTGGACTGATGAGTTTGTATCTCTAAGCATCGAGAACGAAGAAGAAGAAGAGATACCAATAGAAAAGAAAAGTTTCATAGACTCTGTTGATTGAAAAGGTAGTAAATGGTATTGCTTGCTGCAATCTAACGTGAGACAACCAACCAGCTGAGACATTGCTAAACCGAATTGAGACAAATGCTGCTAACCGATAAGTGACTGGCCTTTTGAAGAAGACGGTGTGAACATTGTGCTCGTTCAGCTTTGTAACTGAATTGCTAAGTAGTTTCATTTATAAATGCTTCTAGCTCTCTGATTCTATACAGATCATGCCTAGGTACGCTATGCAGAATAATAGAAAGAAATATTGTAAATATGTGTGTATAGGCTTGGTGATTACATGTGTACTAATAATAATGGCAATTGTGTTTGGAATGCATGGAAAGGGTGAGAATGAGACTATTGCTGCTTCTACTATTGTTCCTGTTACTGTCACTGAACTAACACCATTGAAAAGACTAGCAATGGATGAGAGGCTCTTGCATGATAAGAAAGAGCTTTCGTATAACGTTTTCTATCGCTTATTAACAGAGTATGTTGAGACTATGGATGCGAAAGATTGTTATGTGTGTACCCAGATACCAACATCAGTAAAGGAAGGGGTGACTTATCACCACATGCCTCTTACATATGGGATTACATGTAGTATAGTAATGTCTAGGTTTTATGGTCAAGCTAACATACAGTATTTTTACTCGAATTATGATGTTACATTTGCTTATGTTCCTATAATAGCGCAGCTAAGCGAGACTGCAAAATATTGGGATTACAAAATTATGAGGGACTTTTTCGAGCCAATGCAACCTTTTGAAACGGCTCATGCTCATAGGGAGAACCTTACCTGCTCACTCTCTGCCGTAGAAATAAGCTTTTTAGATCGCACAGATGATAGAAGGGCTCAAATGAAAGCGAAATTAGAAAAGGAGCTATACAAGAGGACTTCAGTAGATAATTATGATTTTGCTGCGATAAAGACACAAGGGAAAATTGCTTTAGATGCTTGGCATGTAGGGAAGTTTTGTATATATCGAGGTGAATCTTACTATGATAATATTTTTGTAGGAGCGAGTGAATGCAAACATACGTTTATTTTTAAGGCCAAATGGACATTCATGATGGACGGACTTGACCCTGTCATTCCAGGGGTGTATTACATTTGTGGGCATAATGCCTATTATCGTCTTCCAAAGGGATGGTGGGGAAGATGTTATTTGGGTATAGTGTTTCCAAAGGTTTATCAACTGGATGACATATCGATGATTGAAAAGACACCTGGATCCCATCGTATCCAGAAAAGAGAGACCGCAGCTGCTGTGGTAGGCGATATATTTGGAGCCATGATTCCTTCATTGGGAGTTGTGCTGAATTCCATCAAAATAAGAAAGTTGTCTACTATAGTGGATAACATGTTGACAAAATTTTCAGGTGCTATAATCCTGATGGATGCTGAACTTGCAGCGGAAAGAGCTATGACTCTTCAAAATAGGCTTGCTTTAGACATTCTTTTAGCAAAGGATGGAGGCGTTTGCAAAATGATTGGTGCACGTCACTGCTGCACCTATATACCTGATAATAGTGTGAAGATTAAAACTATGCTTGCTAATCTAACAAAAGAAAGTGCCGATTTGAAAGAACTGAAAGAACCAGGAGTGTGGGAGAAGGTTGGAAAGGGACTTGCTTCAGTGGGACATTGGATTGGGGGAATTTGGAATGGAATATTATTGAAAATAGTAGAAGGAATATTAATAGTGATAATTTGTGTATTTGGAATTTGGGGAATAAAAAGGGGAATAATAATGATTATGGAGAAAATTAAAAGAAGAAAGGAGGAGAAAATAATGAAAAGAATGGCAGAAGAATACAAAGCGCAAACTAGGGGAACTAAAAGGAAAAGGGAGCTGACAGAATTTTAATGGGATAAAATTTGTGGGCTAAATTTGTGTGATGACAAGTAGTCATCAGAGGAGGGATTGATGAAGCAGAAAATGAAGGTTTTGATTTATTGACGCATAAACGTAGTGCTGACATAATCATGTGTGATATTAACCGAACTAATAAAGATTGTACGGGGACAAAATGTGCCCTCAGAATAGTTTGCCATCATTTATACGCGTGCTTTATATAACGTGGTGTATTAGAATTGCACTAATCCGACATAATCATAAACGTGTGCTACGATTTGCTTATTTGAAATGCCTTAGCTTAGCATTACTTTAGCGGAGGCTTTGGCCTAGTTGCCTGGTCTCACGGTTTAGATGTTCGTATTTTTCCACTGTGCTATTAAACGTGTATTTCTGCTTGAAGCTGTATTTTTCCACAGAAACTGTTCTCGTGCTTATCTTAAAGTTAGTGCCAGCATGGCATATTTTCTCTTTAATTCAAGGTCGACTTGCAGGTGCGGACAATGGAGGCTCTGAGAGTAAGCTAATCGAGAAACAATGTTGCAAATTACGTACCCATCTCCAAGGATAATGTATGCTTAAGTAAAAGCTTGAGACCTGTCGTTTTTGATTGGTCAATTTGAAGCTAACCTATGAACCCACCAATGGAGACCCTACTGGACTTGAACTGTTGTCTATAAAACCCAGGTGCACGAGAAGAAGGTAGCCATTACGAGCTCTCTCTCTATCTTCGGACATCCCGCCATTTTGACTTCGTAGCTACTATGGCCCATTTTGCTGCGACGCCATTTTGAGAGACTTTGATGCTTTCTCTAGTCGAGAGAAAGAGACTTTAATGATTCTTGCCCTAGAGATTGTAACTTTGATTTGATCCCTTTGCATGAAGTAGTAGTTTTACCTTGCCGCCGTGAGGCAATTGCCCCGTTCACCCCTGCCCCTTTGCCCAGTCCCATGCCGATCGAAACGGTGCCCATGCTGATCGAGAAACGATACCTGTGAGACGAAGAATTCATTGATTGCTGATCGGAATTGGTAATTATGAAAGGAAATTGTAAAATTGCATTGTGTTTCTTTTAGGTAACCAACTGCTGATTTTGATAAGGACCCTAGCTAGGAGTTTTCTAAATTGATGTTGCTAAATTGTTTTTGCATGAAGTCCCACATGCTGATGCTAATTTGAGGTTAGATGAGGATTCCATATGCCGCACGATGCAATTTGAGGTCTTGTTATGCTGACTAAATGTACGCAATTAGCCCATTACAGATTATCGTATTAGTGCTTTGCATTGCCATTATCGAATGCCTTGTGATTCAAATGCTACATAGATTACACTTGTTTCGACGATATGGACAGCTATTAATGTTCATTTATGTTTATCATTTGGTGTTGAGACACATCTATATCGTGCTAGCTTTGTTAATATAGGGAAATAAATTCACTAACTTTGCAATAAACTGGTGTGGTTATTCCTGGCTGAAAGGTCAGGGTTCGCCGAAATGTATTCTGGATTAATTGTTAAGTGTTATGTTGTTCAAGGTGTTGCTTATGTTCGTTATTGATTATTGATTTAATGAAGTTGATTGATTAAGAGTACAGAGAGTTCCCACTAAGTCAAAAGATTCATCGACCTAAAGAGCATCCGAACGCAGGTAAATTGTTACCACGTTCCGCTCTATCACTCCTCAATCGAAAAGCGCTTTAGGTGGTTGGGAAGCTCTACATAAATACAAATTCAGTACGATAAAATACTTTCCGCATCTCAGAAAGCTTTTATTGCTGACCATGAACCCTGTCACGTGCTTAGCTTACCTGGACATTCTTGCAAGTAATATTTCATGCACATGTTGCTCGGTGGCCCTCGCTGGCTGGTGAGCGTGTCCCCCGCCTTCCTTCGCGCCTTGGTCTACAGCAGTGAAGCCCGAGTCCAAGCCTTGAGGACTCTATGGTGGCTTTTATAGGGAGGAGGACTGGCTTGCCATGAGGGCCGGGCCCGGCAGCCAGTCGTATAATTCAAGGTTACCTCGGTGTGAAAACAAATGCTGGGTTGCTTGAACCGGTAAAAGGCAGACGGAGATGGACTTGTAGCCACTTTGTACCAATCTGTGTTTTTGCTTTCTCGAACCAAAAACAAGGAGAAACAGACTTCAGATGTCAGGTGCTAGGCAATTTTCCAGGAGCCCTGACGGTATAGTACAGTGGTCCTCTGGACTTCTCCCCCAAAGGGAAACTGGATGACTTTGTTCCTGAAATTATGCGGCTACGGCGATTTTCGCATAATTATAGACTAATTTATAGATTTGGGCATTTGCCACACGATCCATCATCTGTCGATGAATCTGCAGATTTTAACAATAAAACAAACAAAAAAATGTTTCTAGCTCAAACGTTTCAAAAGTTACTAAAGGCACGTGTTGCCAGGCAGTGGAAGGCCTTTTATAAAGGTCGACTAGTCACGTTGTGTTTCTTATTTCTATATGTAAGCATTAAACTGGTACTAGTGAGGCTCCCCTAATGCTCAGACAGTATTAACAAGTGTACAAAAGACAAAATAACGAAGTAATACGATTTAAAAATGTGCCGCATTATGCCGCATAACTTGATCAACCCTGCCGCATCGTTTGGCTCTCTCCTGCCGCACAATTCCAGTGGCCCTGTTTATTGGCCTGTCAGGGACGACTACCTTTCGCGATTTTCCCCCCTGGGCCTGTTCGCCTCTGTCCGAGCTGGGCTATGAACATTATAATTACCTTTAAAAATAAACATATAAATACATTTTCAGAATAACGGATTTAGAGCTAAAAGGAAACACGGATTACGTTTACCTTGTTTCTACAAGCAATGGGAAAGCAGTTTAAAAACTATAACATCAGGATTTCTTGTCGAAAAGTAAACTATCTCTGCGTTGCCTTATAGGAGAAGACATTGGATTACAGATGTACTCCTGACACAGTGTTTTCAAGTGTGTGTGCAGAAGAGCTTTATTTTTTAACCTATTACAAATTGTGGACGTGCTTGTCCATGTAATAATGAACTTTTTAGATGCAGTGCCCCATAGCACACTTCTGCCACTAAACATAACAGGTTTTGCTATTAATTTACCGACCACTTAAACTGAGTAGGCCCTGCCCGGAATGAGGTTTCGAACTCGTGACCTCCAGAGCACTGTATATCTTAAGGAAAGCAATTCATCCACTCGTACATCCTTCTGGCTGTTTGGACAGTAATGAAGCACACACTACATGTCGCACATACGGTATGGCCTTCGGGACTTGTAGCTGTTTGCTCTGCTCTTGAGGAGATAAACCTTTGTTATGTACCCGAGTGAAGATACAGGAGTGATAACTGTGACATAATCACTTGGACCCGCCTGCTTGGCTCCCCACACACCTGGTGTTAAGATACCCCCCCCCGAAGTGGTGGCAGAGGGGATGCTGAATCTGCGCTTTCCCGGGCTTCCCAATAGGGTGGTGGAATGGCAGGTGGTGATTGGCTTCGTGCAGTGCTACCAAATATCTGGGCCATTTCAGACCGTCATGCCTACACTGATGTACAGGGAGCGAGACCAGGTCAAAGAAACCATGTAAATAATACTAATATATAAGACATTTGAGACGGGTAAACAATGCCTCTGGTTCCACCCCACACCACCATTCCTTCACAATAGCTTCGATGCTGCCAGCCCATTTCTTGCCCGGTCACCCCTGCTCCTCTCCAATGCGGGCCTTCCTGTAGGTCAAGATTGTACTGTCAGAACTTCTCTGTGCCTCTGCTGACCCGAAGGCCGTTTCGAAAAGCACCATTGTGCTGCTTCTTGGGAGTAGATCAAACGTGCGTTATTGCACTCTTAGAAGCCTGTTTTTAGGGGCTGGAGCTCGATCGTCTGTCTTCAATTCCTGTATGCTAGTGGCTTTCTTCCTTGAGGTGGGCCCTTTCTCTGTTCTTCTACTCGGCCCATCCTCTGCCTTCCACTCACCCCAGCCCCCTGTGTCCCCCGTCCCCTTCTGCACCTCTCTCACGTGGTCACCATTTCACCCCTCCAGCGTGGGCCTTTCTGTGCGCCCTGGCTGCACTGACAGATCTGTGTTTGTGCCTCTGCTGACCTCAGGGGTATTTCGGAAAGCCTAAGTGGACTGCTCCTTACTTTGCTGTCTTATCTGAAATAAAGGAAAAAGGGTAAGCATCCTTTCACCCATTTGGTCCAGATTCCAAGTTTGTTGGAAACACAGGTGCTTTTTATTTCACCAGACAAATGATGATACTCCAGGGTACTTTATTTATCGGGTGCAACAAATAACACCTATTACATGTTTCTGGGGATTAAATTGCAGACTTTGTTGCTTACTGCACCAAAATCCACATAGTATGGTAAATACCATCCAATTCTTCCTTCGTTAAGTTCCAGCAGAACTTTAAAGAAGGGTGAGATATTTAATTAAATGTGGCAAATACCACCTAACTCGGATTTCCACTCTCCACACAAACGGGTTTATGCTGAGTTTGGAAAAAAATGATCCACACTTTTTAAGACACAATGTCATTCCTTGTCAGTAAGGAAAGTAGAAATTTGCTGGCAGGAAATTGTAGCAGGGCACTAATATGCCTCCTTATCTAAAACTAGAAAGAACAAAGGTCTCTGGGATTTAAGAAAAAGTACTGGTCTCGCCTGGAGGGGCGAAGAGAGAATAGAAACATGGGGTGGGGTGGTCCGTTCTTGTGTTGTCATGGCGACAATATACCCAGAGTTGTCTCTCTCATCCTTGCATGTGCATGTCCACTAGGGCCTGAGCCATGACCCAGCTGCAGCACGCCCAACTAGCGCTCATCCCCCTTTGGGACTCTTGGGGAGCATAATTGGGGTTTGGGACACAGACTCCTGAACATACATGTGGACCATTTTGGCCTAGAAATGGTAGGTCAACACTGGACCTTTTTCAGATTATGTTCTTCATGCTCAGTTTGCCAAGCTTGATTCTTCTTCCACCTCTTTGCTCATTCATGTAGTGTCTTGTAAAGGAGTAGTCAGTATTCCTTCCTTAAAATGGGTGCTTGGCTACATCATCAACTCCCATTCTGTCCCATCTGGCATGATTCCACTCTCCCAACAGCTTCTATGCCTTATGCATGTAGTCATGTGGATATGTGATTACCTCCCCCTGTATTTTTTAGGCCTCGTCTACCAACAGCATTTAGATACTTCTTGTTGAAGACCTATTGTGGACAATGCCAAAACTTACAGTGAGATTTGGTTCAGCTGGATGCTCACTATTAGTTGGCAAGGCTGCAATTCTCATCTGCTTGCACGTCATTTAATAGCACTCTTTTGTCTTCTTGTGTTTGTCCCTTCCCTGGAACATAGGTTCTTTACCAATCTTTTGACTAAATGATTTGTGTGCTTCCACTACATACACTGAATACATTCAGGAAATTGCTATTTCGACCTCACCTACCAGACATACAACTTTTAGCTGCCTGTAAGTGAAAGGCTCTTGTAGATCATGCCAAAAACGTACAGTGTACTCAGAGTCCCCCAACTGTGCTCCATTGGTTAGCTTTATTATCACTCTCCTTTGCTTGCATCTTATTCAATGGCTTGTCTTCCTCTGCTTGTGCTTGTTCCTCCCCTGGGATTTTGCCTTTTTATCAGCCTTTTGTTTAGCTTATTTGAATCTTTCCACTGTTCATTTTTAAGAGACTACTTTTTTTCATTACACACTCCATGAGAGTGCGTGTGTTTTTTTACTCTCTCTCTACCTCATTTGCTTCTCTACCCTACTAAATATCTGCCCGTGTTGCTCTCTCCCTCTTGTGCTGCGGTCGTAAACTTCTACCTCTTTGCCCCGCTTCCCTGTTGCTCTTTCCCTTGTGTGCTGCTTCCCCCCTCCTTCTTTATCTCTTCTCCCACACAGATTCTTTTTTTTAATTTCTATTTCATTCTCCCAAGCCCGCTCTCTGTTGCTTCCTCCCACCAGCTCCTCCTTTGCTCACTCACCGCTTGCGGACGTTTTCATATTTATTTATTTTATATATCTGTTATATATGTATTTTTTACCCTTTCGTGAAAGGTTCGGCATCTCCCAGTTGCTGCTGAGCAATTCTACTTGCAGAAATTTACTGTAGCACAACTGAAAATGTCTTTTTTTTTACTGTTTCACGTGGTGTCTGCCATTTTGGATTGGTGAATAAAAAAGAAAAATTGCACCTGCAGGAGTGGTGACGCATGTGCATACATAGCTTGTTCGTGTTTCTTGCCCTGAACTGCACCCTCTGGACAACAGTGCGCATGGCAGACACTAGAAGGTCAAAAATACTACTGTAACTCCAGCCCTAGTATATTTGGGGAAAGAGCAACTTTCACCCAAATATTCCAGGAGATTTATTCCATATCCAGTTCTGGAACATTTTGGGGGAAGTTATACATTCCCCAAGTATTTTTTGGAATAATTGAAAAGTAGTCATTATGAATGGCAGAAAATGCTGTCCTGAAGGGGCAGGTCAGGGCAAATAGTTAGGGCAAAAATCTAGGAATACCACATACATGCATAAATTATCATGCATTCATGTGCCCACTGAATGATGCCAGAAGCCTCATTATGCACAAGAGCAAACCATGACACATTTTTCCTTGTAGCCAATGCCGCACAGCATCAGCAAAAGTGAGTTTTACCAATACTGTACAGCCTTGTCAAAAAGCATTGGCAAAGTCAGACGGACCCAAAGGTGGTTCCTGTTGGCTTTGTCACTGCTTGTTTATTTTGCTTGCACACTCTTTAAGAGTGCATGTGTTTTGTTTCTCTATGCACAGTGTACTGCTTCCTGCCTTAGATCCTTGCCAATGCCTCTCTCTTTGATCTACTGACCTAAACTCCTCCACTGTTTCCACTTCCCTCCTTCCCCACTTTTGTTTGTGCGTGTTTTTTTGGGGGTTTTTGGAGGCCCGTCTACTTCAATTTTCTGCTAGGCTGCCCCTTTCTTAAAAAACACTTTTACACACATTTTTCAATGTACTGCTCTAGGATGAGCGTCTTCAATCTTGCACTGGTAAATTAAAGAAAAAAAAAGTGGCCGCATCACACCGTATGCTCACATAAATTACACTACACAGGACCGCCATAGGATGGTGACACATACATGTGTACACATCATCGTGCTTTTTATGGTCTGGCTTGACAGCTCAGCTGTTGCTAATGATATGAGCATCACTAGAGAGAGGCTTGGCTTCGCCCACATGTTGGGAGCCCGAAGTACATGTTTTGATTAGACAGAACCTGTGTGCTTCCTCAAAAAAGTGCATGCCCTACATGCAGGTTTGATCATTTTTTTTCTTTATCCAGCTCACTGCTCTTGAATTTTCTGGGGCCCACATATGACCTTGTAATACGTACAAGTGTCTTAGGTAGCTAGACATTTATGTGTTTATCTTTTTGTGACAGCAGCACGGAGGGGAGAAGGGCAGTCATTAACCCACATGGAATTTTAGGTTTGGCTTGACAATGCAACATTCACCTAACCTTTTAACTTACACCAATATTAGTTTACAGTTCTTTACTTCCACACAAATATATATTAATTCCCATGCTATTTATTTGTAACGTTAAACTTTACCTTAAAACATTCCTTTAAAGCCAGACCTATTGGCATTGCCACTGCCTGTTATTTTTGGCTACCAATGCTTTTCAGCATAGCCTTTCTTCTATGTTTTTTTGCAGGAACTGATCAACACTGGCAAAGCTAATAGGTATGCAGTGACAAAGCCAAAAGTTAAGACCTATTGACTTTGCCAATGCTTGTTGTGTGGGGGAAGTATTACAGTGCCCCTCCAGATGGGCTCGTGCTGCGTAGCTGGCTATATTTTTAAGTGCTAATTATAATCATAACATGCACGCTTATGTCACACCTCCTCCTCTGCCACATTGCTAGCGCTGATCCTCAAGGCAGTATAAGAGCACCTCCCTGGTCACTCACCCTCAATACCATATCACTTCCTCCACAGGACCACAACAAATACAACATTTTCAACCACAGAGTCCCCACTGTGTTGTTTGCTACCCGTCCTAAATGTGCTTCAGTGCCAGACATAGAGAAATGGAACGCTATTTAAATGCTGCTGTAAAATTCAATACATGAATGAAAGGAAAGGTTGGCGGCTTCCTCTTACTGCGACAGGCTTGGGGGAACATAACTCATGAACCTCCCACACACCTGACAGTACAAAATGTGCACGTGCTTGGTGCAGTAACACACCTGGTGCATTGGTAAGCAGAATCTCGGAGACACAACACCTCCCCTCCGCTCACGCCGCTACGGGAACACTAGGAGGCCCATAAAGGCACACCATACATGGATAAACATTGGTCTCCCATACTGGAGAGCTCATTGAAAGTGCCATGTACTGCTAGATTCTGCCTCATCCAATACTATATTATTCACTGAGCTTACCTGACACCACAGCAAATTAATCCCTTCTTTCACAGAACGGATGTTTACTGCCCCCAATGTCACTTGCTGGATGCTGATATTTTACACGTTATGGTCCTGCCCCACCCTGCTGGGCTACTGGAGAGCAGTGGTAAATCACTCAATCACTAACACATGGGAAACGTGCATATTGGGACTTTTTCACAGAACTAAACATAACCGTGTCACCTCCAGCTTCCTAGCTCTAGGATTTATACTAGCCAAATGATTAATCACCCGAAGGTGGAAGAGACCTGAGGCGCTGTGTTATATGGCTTCACAGGGAGGATGCGCTGGGTCTCTGCAAATACCCTATAGCAACCCAATGGAACACAATACTAGCAGATTTGCATATGCCTCTCATAGACAGTTGCCTATATAAAGGAAGCATCGGCTGAGAGAGCTCTCACCTGTGCTCACATAACCAGACACAAAACGTCAACGAATGTGGTGTCAGATAACATAAGATAACACTGCCCCAATCTGCACACTAGACAATGTAATAAATCAATGGAATTGCATTCCTAGGATCTCTCTATTCTCTCCACAGGTGTATTAGAAAGTCTGTTACCTAACAGTTAATGTAGTCACACACCCTCACACCTGGTAGATATTATATTAAACCAGTACTGGCTAGTTGGTTTTTTCTTTATTATGTTATAATATAAATGATTGATCTGTTAATTGAAGGCACACACAGTTGGCGGTCGCTAAATAGAATGATATAGTATGTAAGTGTACATGTAAAACATGAATCCCACCAACGGATAAATAATGTATCTTGCTTCTGGCGTTATGCACAATGTCGACCATTAAAACGCATGTATCTTATCGGAGATGTTATTAATCAGAATGTGCCGTTAAGTACACTCTCTTGCTGTATTTTCAACCACAAAATTCAAAATCAATGAAAACAGATTCAAACATAAATGAAAGGAAAGGTAGAGAGGCTACTGAGGGAGCTGGAACAGGATGGAAAGTACTTTTATATGTTTAGGGGCAGATTTATGGAAAGTGATGGTCCACTGAGTGCACCGCCACTTTCCCTGCTCCCTTTAGCGCATCCCAATATCGCCACCATGTGTGCACTGTATTTAAAATACGGTGCACCAAGGCGCAGGGAAGGGGGCAATAGCGTTGTTTTTCATGACGCCATTGATGTACTCTGCAGGAGTACTTAGTGGCCCGTTATAAAAAATGGAAGCCCCCTTTTAGCGCCTGCTCTGAGCAGGCGTTAAAAGTGCTGCACAAAATGATGCAAGGAAATCTCTTAGATTTCCTTGCGCCATTCTTTCGGCCCCTCTAACGGGTAAACGCCCTCTTTGCATACATTATGCCTGGCGCAGGCATAATGTAGAGCAAAGGGTTACAAAGCGGTCAATGAATACATTGGGCCACTTTGTAAATATGGTGCTAGGATTTTGGCCTTGCTGTGCTACATTAGCTTAAAAAAAATGACACTAATGTGGCACAAGGTGGCGCTAGGGGCTTATAAGTATGTCGCTCAGTCACTAGCTGGTCCATGAGATCAGCTTAGTATGTGGACTCATGGTGTGGCCATATACAACATACAGTCGCTGATGGGTAGTTATCAAAAATGAAACGTTTTTCAGGAATTATTTCTGAGATAACACCATAGCAGCTCACACTGGTTGTTTCTGCCTTTGACGAGGAAGGTCCACTCAACACGTTTTTAGCATTTGAAGGACCCACTATAAAAAAAATCCACGAATCATCCAGACGTTTGTTTTTCAATCTAACTCCTGTCATTTGTTTCCGATTTTAACAACAGACACGTAATGCTTGGCAGCCCCCATTATTCTCCCTCCTTAGCATTCTTGGGCAGATTTCAAGAGTAGGAAAGGTGCACAATGTGTTGTTAAATTATGTCGATGTATTTGCACCAGTCCTCCAAGTAAGGTAGTAAACTACCACGCTCCTCTCTTCCACTCAAAACATGCCAGAGAACAGTAGTGGGAGAGAAAAATGGCGGCTGCCAAGTGCTACTTTCAGAAGAAGTTCCCCACTGCCCGAGCCTTAAACAATGGACTGGGTTAAACTTCCCATTTCACCAGAACCCGTTGAGAAAAAAACACCTCTAATGCTGATTTCTAGCTATCTATAATTCTGCAAGTTACACATTAGAGGTCCGAATAAACAAGCATTCTAATCTAGCATATATTGTCATACAGTTCAATGCATTCTAGTCCAAATAACATTTTCATAAAATACATTTAATGTACACGTGTCCTGCACAAAAGCCACTTCAGGCACAAGAGGACTCTTGTGAAGTCGAGTGAACTACAGCAAACTATCTAACTTTGTAGTAGGGGCTAAAAACAAAAGTCAGCGCTGTCTCTGTGTATCTTTCTTGTTTTACTCAAAACAGTAAATGGAGGGGTGCCATTTTATGTTTTCGACCTAAACACGCCTGTTTATGTCATATGGCTGCTGTGTTTAGGACAGTGCCTGGCAGTGTCAAGTTTTTGTTGGTGGCTGCATGGGCGGAGTTCCTTGGCAATCGCAAGATCTCTAGGTGCTGTAACTTTCTGAAAGATAAAGGAGGGAGGGGGGCGCGAGATACTGGAAAAAGTTTGGGATCAAAGATTTCTTATGTCTGACTGTCTAATGTCTAAGATTAAGATAGGTTTGGCGCCCGTATGGATTAATTACCAGTGCTTTCTATTCTGAAATACACCCAAGGGGCTGGATTTTATA
Organism: Pleurodeles waltl; assembly: GCF_031143425.1. NCBI lineage: Eukaryota > Metazoa > Chordata > Amphibia > Caudata > Salamandridae > Pleurodeles > Pleurodeles waltl. The sequence continues at coordinate 1,075,520,028 of NC_090445.1, forward strand.
CAAGACCGGAGGCTCATATTATGCAGTCTTTTCTTGATTTAACTTTTACAGCAGCAAAGGAAGAATTACATTTCCCAGATAAAAAAATGACAAAACTACAAATCATAAAGGGACAACCAATAAGACGTTGAGTATAACAATAACTATGTTGACTGTGAACAAGTCCTCTTTTTTTGCTGCTCACAGTCAAGATAAGTACTTTTACATTTGTCTGTTTATTTGGTGTTACGATATTTTTCAATTACATGTTGTTTTAATATTATATTTCCCATATTTCCTTCTGTAACTTTCTATTGTCGTCGGTGCACTAACGCTTTGGTCATCTCGTAACGGTCGTCATTCTGCCACTGGGAGACACGCTGTGCTGCTGTGCTCCTGCGTTTCTCCTCAGGTTTTTCTGCTTGGCTCCAGTCGATATTTCTTGACACATAGCTTTCCCTCTGGTTACTCCCCCTTAGGAGTGGCCTCTTTATATCCCGCCTTCCTACCATTACAGCAGTAGGACTCTGTTTTTTGTTTACATGCCTCCTCCTTTCACAAAGCCACTCCCCTGACTCCCAATCTCTTTTAACCCCTTTTTTGCTGGCAGGAAATTAGACTTTTCATAGACAGATATTCCTTCACTGCAATTTTGCTGTTTTTATTTATTCTCAGTATGTCTGAGAAAGAGGAATCCCAATTAATTAAAGATAATTTAAAGTCTTTTATCAAAGACTGTCCAACAGGTTGTATCTGTTTCTATGCTGGACATTTCCCAAAATTTAGAAGCCTCTTTGGCTAAGATGATTTCTGCCAATGATTTGCCCTCTGTCAGAGGCAAGAAACGTGCGGCCATCCTTTCTGGGTCTTCTAAATGTGTTTCTGTTAAGTTGGTCCTCCCACCCAAGAGGTTTCTAAGTCGAGACCCCCTTCTTCCCCCCTTCATATTATGCAATTAAGAGATAAAGATAATGAAGATACTTTAAGTCACACAGATGACTTTGACGGATCTACGGATCCATATATTTATGGGCCTCCGGAGTAAAGGCAAATAATTTCTCCTTCTCATGGTGGTGTCGTTCACCCTGTGTCTCAAAATTAAGTGGACCATATAGGTGAACCTATGTTCCACCCTTCTTTCATGATACACCCTAATTTTCCCGCCAATCGTGTCGCAGACTATGGGCCTGATTCTAACTTTGGAGGACGGTGTTAAACCGTCCCAAAAGTGGCGGATATACCACCTACCGTATTACGAGTCCATTATATCCTATGGAACTCGTAATACGGTAGGTGGTATATCCGCCACTTTTGGGACGGTTTAACACCGTCCTCCAAAGTTAGAATCAGGCCCTATGTTTCCTTTTTTTTAACGCAACGCAATGGATACGTTTACTAGAAATAAGTTGAAGTTGGAATGCCCCATCCCTCCTTACCCAACAACATCACAGCTACCCCAGTTATTGAGCCAAACATGCTCATGTTTTTCACAAAATCTGGAAAAGACTCTAAAAAGTGGTGGATAGAGCTTGGTCTAACTGCCAAGATGAACTGTTGGGCTTGGTGGGTCCTCTAACTAGGATTTTGGATTTGGCAGAAGAAGCCAAAATGGAACAATCAGCGATAGATCCTGTTATACTTTCCAATTGGGCCCTACATGCTATTTGTATGCTAGGCAATGCTAATACTCCATTATCTCTCGAAAGAAGGGAAAGTCTCCTCCTTAAGATTGACCCGAAACTGGTGTCTTTGGCCTCCAAGGAAGAGGGTCCTTTGGCTAAAGGATTATTATTTGGAGACTCATTTATTAAGGATTTAGGCAAATATGTCTCTACCTTTGCTACCTTGGATAAGGCCCAACATTCTTTAAAAAAAATGTTTTCTTCTCTGGTTTTCTCCAGGGTCGGCAAAGACAGGAGTCGCTTTTCTGGCCATTTCTCCAGGGGTCAATACCCCAGCAGAGACTCCTTCAATCAGCAGAATCAGGTTGACACCTACTCAGGATACAGGCCTCGCTTCTATCCCCGCCAATCAAGAGGATACCGGACCAGATGTTTCTCCAACAAAAGAGAACAATTTTCCAGTAAGTGTTTTCAATTCAGGCCTTCCTCCCGTAGTAGGCAGATTGGCTTTATTTGTAGATTCATGGTTTCCTCTCATGACAGATCCCTTGGTGATTCAATCTTTTCAGGGCTACCTCTTAGAGTTTTATCAACCTCCAATACAATCCCGTTTTCCTCTTCCCCTTGTTTTTTCTCAGGATCAACAACAACTCATCCAAGGCGAGATCCAATCTCTTCTCATCAAACGTGCCATAGAACCAGTCCTTTTTGACTCTTCAGGTTTTCTCAGCACCATCTTCTTAGTACAGAAAAAGAACCAAAAGTTTCAACTCATTTTGAACCTAAAGAACTTCAACAACTTTGTAGTTTATCACTGTTTCAAGATGGAGACTATTCTACATCTCAGAGACATCTTACTCCAAAGCGATTGGTTGGTCAGATTAGATCTTCAAGGCGCCTACCTTACTGTGCCAATTCATCCTTCCGACAGGAAATATTTCCAATTTCAATGGGGAGATTATTTTTATCATTACAAGGTTCTTCCATTTGGCCTCTCCTCCGCTCCTTGGTGTTTCACCAAGATTCTCAGGCCAGTAGCGGCCTTCCTCCAATCTCAAGGTGTGCGTTTGATCCTTTATCTAGATGACTTTCTCCTTATGGCCCAGGACAGAGTTCTTCTTTCTCAGTTACATCTTTGTCAAAATATTCTCCTCAAGTTAGGCTTTCTCATCAAATGTCAAAAATCCACCCTCCTTCCAACTCAAAAGCTGGAATTTCTAGGTTTCCTGATAGATACTACTCAATCTATTCTCCAACTTCCCCAACACAAGGTCACTCTTATAAAGAAGGAAATTCATCAGTCATTATCCCTTCCTCACATCTCTCTCAGAACTCTAGCCAGTCTTGTAGGGCTTCTTGCATCTTCAATTCAGGCGATCTTTCCAGGCCCACTTCATTATCACGCTCTGCAACGTTTAAAGATTCAACATCTTCACAAAGGCCTTGCCTACTCCAACCCAGTTTCTCTAGACTCAGGGTCCAGAGAGGACCTCCTGTGGTGGTTTAACCACTTAGATGCCTGGAACGGGAGAGCAATCTTCTCTGCTGCCCCAGATCTTGTATTAGAATCTGATGCAAGTCGGACTGGTTGGGGCCAAGGTGTGGTCAGTTCTCGACTGGAGGCACATGGTCTCAGAGGGAATCCTTCTTGCACATACACAGTTTAGAGATGCTTGCAGGTACCTTTGCCATCCAATCCTTTACAAAAGAAAGGGTAAGCTGCACCATTCTTCCCAGGATGGGCAACTTAACTGCTGTCAGATATATCAACCTTCTCGGAGGCACCAGATCTAGGATCTTAGCAACCCTGGCAAAACACCTTTGGGAATATTGTTTGCATTGAAACATCTCAGTTAGAGTGGTTTACCTACCAGGAAGATTAACTACAGTGGCAGATTGGTACTCCAGACACCTTTAAGACTCAAGCAATTGGCAACTGCATCCTTCAGTGTTCAATAGTCTTACTTCCATCTTTGGCAACTTGTCAATAGATGTCTTCGCCTCTCGCTTCAATTCTCACCTTCCTTCTTTGTTCAGTTGGAGACCAGACCCTCAGGCCCTAGCTACAGATGCCTTCCTCCAACATTGGCCACTAATTCTTTATGCTTTTCATCCCTTCCTTCTCATTCCTCGAGTCCTTGCTCAAGCATGCAGACAACAAACTTCACTGATTATCATAACACCATTTTGGCAGACACAACCTTGGTATCCAACTCTGTTGGAATTGGCAACAGATCGTCCTGTCTGGCTTCCTTATTTCCCCAACTTACTGCTGGATCCTCAGGGTCAGCAACACTACATGATTCTTGACAATTCACTTGTTCTCATTGCTTTGAAGATTTTGGGTCGTCCTGGAGAACCAGAGGAATTTTAGAAGATGCTATCAAGCTCATCCAACAATCTCGAGCCCCTGATACCTCGAGGGCCTATAAATCTGCATGGGTTGCCTGGTGCAGCTGGTGTATGGACAGGAATTCAGATTCCTTTTAATCTGCTGTAATTCTGGTAGTAAACTTCCTTACTTCCTTGGCATCTCAGGGTAAAGCTTATCGCACTATCAATACTTATAGATCAGCAATTTCAGCTGAATATTACAGAGTCAACGGCAGACCTATTAGTGAACATCCTCTGATTTGGCAGCTATTAAAGGGAGTAAGATATGTTATACCTCCAACTCCTAAATATAATATATTGTGGGATGTTAATTTGGTGTTGAAATTTTACATTGGCTGGCCAGAGAATGGATTACTTTCTCTTAAGCCACTTTCTGCAAAATTAACTATGCTTTTATGTTTGAAATCTGTAAAACGCGTTTCAGATGTTAAAGCATTGGATGTTACCTCTTTCTTTTTCTCTCCTTTGGGTGTTTCTTTTCAGGTTCAGAGACGCAAAAGACTAACTTGGCTTCTATTCATTATCTGTTTTTTCCCTCTCAACCGAAGTTGTGTATTGGAAATTGCTTAAAGAGTTATGTAGCTCGCACTGCCAATTTGAGATCATTCTCATTTTCCCAAATACTCATTTCTTTCCAAAAAACCCTACACCCTGTTTCCTCCCCTAACTTAGCCAGTTAGGTCAAGTATATCATGTCCTTAGCGAGGATTAACATAGACTCCTTTAGTGCTCATTCAGCCAAAGGAGCGATGGCCTCTCGGGCTTCCTGGGTTGGGGCTTCTTTGCAGGATATTCTCAAATCTGGAGATTGGTCTAATGAAAACACGTTTAGAACTTTTTATTGTAAACCGATTTCACATGTTTCTGATTCTGTTGTTTCTATGCTTTGAACATGCATACTATGAGCCTCCTGTCTGTAATATTGCGATTTTCCTAGTCTTGGTGTCAGAAAGGCTAGATTTTATTAAAGACACAGAGGCGAGTATTATCTCACCACTGTTATATTAACCCTTCCCTGTTTCTTCTACTTGCAGTTCCAACTCCCTCTCCCGGTGTTGGCTCCTCCTAGTTCACATGATTTTCTTCCATCCACACAGGAATCCTTCCTCAATGGATCTTCTCTCTAGAATCATTCTGCAACTCTTCAGTTTAAAGACTGTTTTATGGACTTTTTCACATGTTGGCTACCTTTTATGCTGTTTTGTTATTCATTTATACCCCTCTTTAGTTCTCACATTATGAAAGAGGACTTGTTGTTCTCAGTCAACATAGTTATTATACTCGACGTGCTATTGGTTGTCCCTTTATGATGTCACCTTGTAGTTTTTCACTTGTTCTCTAGGAAATGTAGTTCTTCCTTGGCTGCAGTAAAAATTAAAGCAAGAAAAGACTGCATAATACTCGCCTCCGTGCCTTTAATAAAATCTAGCCTTTCTGACACCGTGGCTACGAAAATCTCAATGATTGTCTGTACCATTGAGTTGTACACGTCCATGGCGTTGGGTGGGTTTCCTCTGCGTAGTAACTTTCTGGGTACAGGTCAACTGGAAATCTGAGCTTCATGGGGGATATAGGAATTTTCTATCAGCTAAACCTCCTTTGAGCCAGAGCATGGTAATGGAGAAAGCACTGCATTCTTGTTACCCACTGGATTGGGAGTCAAGTACTCTGGAATGGAAGGAGAGGGTTTCTATACCTAGGCCAGGATCCGTAGTAACATTCTATGGCAGGACCGGAGGCTCAGATCATGCTTTCTCGTTCTTCTCTACTCCAAAACAGCAGCCAATGAAAAATGTGAGAAAAATACATAAAGAACTAAATAAACCAAGAGGCTTTGAACCACACCACCCTTAACACAGTCCTCCAATTATGTCCATTCAACAGCCTCAAAATGGTGAGACACCATCTTGACTGCCTCTTTCTTTGCTGCTCTGTGTTATAATGTTCTTTGCCTTGTACATTATGTTGGTCTGGAATCTCCTCTCAGAGATTCCATGTTCTTACTTAAAATTTTGTATGGTGGAGGTTCTCCACGCTGGCAGTTACCTACAGACTGTAAAGGAGAGCACCACACATGATACAAGAATATGTGCCATCAATAATGCTCAAGCTACTTTTAAGAGAGTACGACGCATCATTTCATTTGATGACGACTTACTGTAATTTTCAGTGTGGATGCTCAGAACGCACATATGGACAAATTCAAGTAAGGCTTTCTGGGCGTGATGGTTTGAATGTTTATATGCACGTGGTTGCGCAAGAGACCCAGCTATTAGGATTTCATAATGGAAATATTGGCTGCCATACGCATAATGTATCGAGGAAATAACTCTTTTTGGCTTGTAACCTACAAATCTATTGTTATTGGCATATATATATGCAGTGACAGCAAAAACGCAGTATGTGAGAATTTAGCTAAGGAGGAGGCTGTCAATAGAACATTTATTACCTCCGCTCAATTTGTTTGGTCTGTTTGGTTGTGTGATCAGAGCTGGCATCCCCATGCACACACGTCATTTGAAGTATTCACACACAGAGACCAATCAGGAGAACGTGCCGGTTGTGTTTACGCTTCACACACATTAGAAGAGAGCATGCTGCTTCCCATGCATGACTAAACGTCACAGTGGATGCACATTGTAATCAAAACCAACTTTCCATAAAAAAATGTTCTACCATGCTCAGCGACGGACATGGCTGCCATCTTGAGGAATTGGGAGAGTCCCTATTAACCTATGTGGACAACGAGGTGTGATTGTCAGATTCTACCTGTTGCTATACCTACGTCCAGTGCATGCTGAGGTGATGGTGTGAATGCTGAATTTTTATTAATAAATATTCATGTATTCTGAATGTTGAGTCTGCATAGAAAAAGGATCAATACAGAAAATAATGCATGATATGGAAAATGTGTCTACTTGAGTGGCCTACAGTAATCACAAAGTGTCCTTATTAATTGCTTATTAAAATGAAATGGCGTGCTCATGTTTAAATTAATGTACTTGTATGTTGTATTAATGATTACTTATTATGTATTTGCTTTATTAAATTGTAGACCTTAAGTTAGCGAGGTCTTGGGACTTGTTGCACAGCCTCATGTTAAGTTGCACTTTTTAAATAATTCACATAAAATGGCTGTTTAGAGAAATTAATACTTGCGTTGTTTCACTGCGTTGACCAAATGCTAGTAGATGGTTTCTTTTCTGATGAGAACTGCTTGTTAGAATATGCTGTATTAGTTATTGATACATTGTAAAGTTCTGTGTGTGAGAAAGCGATGTTCCCGGGAACTAACAATGGATGCACTGACTGAAGGACAGGGACATACAAAATTGTTACCTGACGAGTCCGACGATGGGAGCAGGAGAAGAGGAGCCAATCATCGACATGTGAAAGACAGTTTAGTTATATCTTAGTTTTGAAATTCTACTTTCATTAGACTAAATGTAAACATACGATTCTTTGACCAATAGCAATGTGGGAAGAGTTTTAGATGATTTTAACATAACCCGACTGCACAGAGAAAAGCGCACCATTCCGATTATTCTCATCTTTCAGGCTTATTCCCGTTTTCTTTCACCACCGATGAGGTGTAATCCCTTTGATTCTGCTACTTAGAGAAATTCTATATTTAACTTTATTGCTTAGACTTTTTTGATGCTGAATGTTGAACCTTAGACTATGCTTTACAAATGGTTCGGATAGCTTAGATTCGCATATTCTGAAACATTGCCTTTCATGGTCTGATGCTGATGCTGACCGAACAGATGTCCAATTGACTAAGACAGTCACAGCTTGCTGATCCACATTGAGGAGAGGTATTATTCAACGGTCATTGTTTGATGTAATTTGTCTTTTGATTCTAGGTACCAACTGCTAAATTTTGATAGAGCCATAGCCAGATGTTTTTTTCAAATCTGTGTTGACTAAATTTATTTTGCATGGAGCCCAAACATGCTATTCTAATCAGAAGGTTAGCTAGGAGACTCACAGAAGGTGTTTGCTTAATTATTAACAACAGATGATACTGTTTCTTTGCTGAATCTAAATGTATGCTATTTCTATTGCGCAGTTATTCTTGTTATTGATTTGTACTGTAACTCTAGAGTGCATAGTGATCCATGCATTGGTTAAATTGAGATACTTTAGAAGATTTGGTCAACCAATGTTGTTTCTATATGTGTATAATTTGATTTTGAGACTGTGGTGGTCATTACAACCTCAGCGGTCTATTTGCAAGACCACCGAGGGACCGCCGTGCTGAAGACCGCCAGAGCAGGCGGTTTTCCGCTCGGCGATTTATGACTTCTGGCAGCCCTCCGTCTTTTTCCGGACAGAGAGCCGCCAGCAGCCATACTGGCGGTCGGCAAAGAAGTGAAGGCTGCTCCACCTCCACCGCCACGTCAACAGAACACCGCCCACCGAATCACGTTCCGTGATTCGGCGTGACGGTGTTCTGTTGACAGGTTGCTGACGGCGGACCAGCCCCCATGGATCCCGTCTCCTCCCAGAGGATCAACGGACCAGGTTAGTTGATTGTCTGTTAGGGGAGGAGGGTGGGGGGGTGTTGTGTGTTGTGTGCGTGAATGGATGCACTGACTGAAGGACAGGGACATACAAAATTGTTACCTGACGAGTCCGCCGATGGGAGCAGGAGAAGAGGAGCCAATCATCGACATGTGAAAGACAGTTTAGTTATATCTTAGTTTTGAAATTCTACTTTCATTAGACCAAATGTAAACATATGATTCTTTGACCAATAGCAATGTGGGAAGAGTTTTAGATGATTTTAACTTAGCCCGACTGCACAGAGAAAAGCGCACCATTCCGATTATTCTCATCTTTCAGGCTTATTCCCATTTTCTTTCACCACCAATGAGGTGTAATCCCTTTGATTCTGCTACTTAGAGACATTCTATCTTTAACTTTATTGCTTAGACTTTTTTGATGTTGAATGTTGATCCTTAGACTATGCTTTACAAATGGTTCGGATAGCTTAGAGTCGCGTATTCTGAAACATTCCTTTTCATGGTCTGATGCTGATGCTGACCGAACAGATGTCCAATTGACGAAGACAGTCACAGCTTGCTGATCCACACTGAGGAGAGGTATTATTCAATGGTCATTGTTTGATGTAATTTGTCTTTTGATTCTAGGTACCAACTGCTAAATTTTGATAGAGCCATAGCCAGATGTTTTTTTCAAATCTGTGTTGACTAAATTTATTTTGCATGAAGCCCAAACATGCTATTCTAATCAGAAGGTTAGCTAGGAGACTCACAGTAGATGTTTGCTTAATTATTAACACCAGATGATACTGTTTCTTTGCTGAATCTAAATGTATGCTATTTCTATTGCGCAGTTATTCTTGTTATTGATTTGTACTGTAACTCTAGAGTGCGTAGTGATCCATGCATTGGTTAAATTGAGATTCTTTAGAAGATTTGGTCAACCAATGTTGTTTCTATATGTGTATCATTTGATTTTGAGACTGTGGTGGTCATTACAACCTTGGTGGTCTTTTTGCAAGACCGCCGAGGGAACGCCGTGCTGAAGACCGTCAGTGAAGGCGGTTTTCCACTCAGCGAATTCTGACTGCTGCCAGCCCTTTGTCCTTTTCCAGGCGGAGAGCCGCCAGCAGCCATACTGGCGGTCGGCGGGGAAGTGGAGGCTGTTCCACCTCCACCGCCACGTCAACAGAACACCGCACACCGAATCACGTTCCGTGATTCGGCGTGGCGGTGTTCTGTTGACGGGTTGCTGGCCGCAGACCAACCCCCATGGATCCCGTCCCCTCCCAGAGGATCAACGGACCAGGTATGTTGATTGTCCGTTAGAGGAGGGGGGTGGAGGGGTGTTGTGTGCGTGAATGGAGGTGTGCGTGTGAGTATGTAGAGGGGGTGTGTGAGTGCGTATATGCATGCAGGGGTATGTTGTGTTTGGAAATGTGTGCGTGTCTGTCTGTATGTCTGAATGGATGTGTGCGTGTATGTCTGTATGTGGGTGTGCGCGTAAGACTGTGTGTGTGGCTGTTGGCATGTTTGGTGATATGTGTGCGGGTATGCGTGTTGGTGGTGTATGCATGCGTGTACGGTGTGTGTCTGGGTTGCGATGTTGGTGGTAGGGGTGGGGAGGGGGTTCCTGCCACCTTTGGGGAGTGGCAGGGGGGTGGGGGGTGTGCGGGAGGAAGTGGGGGTGACCCCTTTCAGTGCCAGGGAAGGAATTCCCTGGCACTGATAGTGCTTTCCGCCATGGATTTCATGGCGGTTCCCAACCCCATGAAATCCATGGCGGTCAGCCGGGTCCTGATACCGCTGGCGGTCTTGTGACGGCCGCCGGGCTGGAGACCCAAATCTCCAGCCCAGCGGTCGTCTCCGCCCTGGCGGTCGGATCGGAGAAGTGGCGGATGACCATGGCGCCATGGTCATAATTCCAATTTTTTTACCGCCAGCCTGTTGGCGGTAAGACCGCCACTTCTCCACCAACCGCCAGGGTCGTAATGAGGGCCTAAGTTACGTAATATTAGCATTGTTAATATAGGGGAAATAAACATTCTAACTTTTTCATAAAGGAGTGGTTATTCATGGCCAAAGGGGTCATGGTGCGTGAGGTTACTGACTCTAATGATTATTGATACCATTGATTGATATTGTTATTGATTTGTATTGAATTTGAGTCTTATGGTGGGAGTTACTCTAAGAGCAGTCAAAAGGTCCATCAAACCTCTAACGTGTCCCCTTGTAAACTAAAGATAAGAACTCAAATAGGTCAGAAGCGGTAACAGGGATGGTAGTAGAGTATGATGGTTAGTTTTCTTAAGATCCAATCGTAAAGGCCAAGAACTCGTTGTTTTCCTAAGATCTCATCACCATAAGGTTAGTCATTTGCATTTGCCCACTAGAGAAGGTAAGGTAGTAGGATGGTTATGTCTTCCTAAGAGGTCATCACAAACATTTGCCCTTGAGAAATAGCAGGTACCCAGAGATTGTAGGAGGGTAATGGTTAGTCCCCTAAAGATAGAAAATAATTCACAGATTGGGTAAGAGAAATTGGGGAAAGTTCAGATCTTCAGATTCAATGATACTAAGTGGAGAGAAAATGTCCCCCTAATAACTTAGGATGACTTTCCCAGAACCTAGGATCTTGGCAATGAGTGTTTGAAGATGTTCTCAATGTTTCAGTGACAGTGTGAATGGAATAGGTTTTGCACTTGCACAGCTTATGCAAATCGCAGGTGAATTGTGATGTTTGTGAGGATTTAGGGAGTTTGCATACTCCAAATGAAGTTGTTGAAGGAGTTTGTGTACTCCGAAGTTTGAGATTAGGGAAGTCGTCAAACTTCTCATGTGTGTGGCGCTTTGTGCTAAAAAATTGTCCACGTGGTTGTTGGTATATGGATCCTGCATGGTCTAAGACTCTGGAGTATATTGAAAGTATGTAAGAGTGCGTGTTAAAGTGAGTGAAAGGTTTTTGACTGAGATCTGGCGAGTCCTATGTGTACCAGGACAGACCCACTGATCAGTTGAGAGTGAAATTTGCAGGCCAAATTATGCTTGTGAATCAGGTAAACTGAGAAAGAAAGAGTAGCTGCTAGAGCGAAAAGCCATCAGTGAAAAATCCGTAAGGTTTCTGAAGCGATTGTGTTACCATACCTGTAGTAAACAGACAAATTGGGTTTTGATTTTATTTAGTGCTCGCAATAATTTTGCACTAGTTTCACGTGACTCTGAGTTTAGGAGGACAAGCCGAAAGACTTTGTCAGCTGCTGTACGAGTGAGTGTGACGTCACTGGAGCTGCGCTGGGATAGGTCGGTTAGTGAGTAGGGTTGCGCATGGATTGGTAGACAACCGTGAAGCGCAATTGGTTTAGAAGGTTGGCAAAAAGGATTTTGGGATTGAAAGTTATCTTGATTTGATTGAAAGTAGTGTAAAATAACTGAAGATGAAAATTTTCAAAGCTTTAAAGAGTGCCCTAAGGAGAGATACATCTATTCCAACGAGAATAGGAAAAATTACACCACCAGAAGGTACACCTACCTATATTGTATTCGAAGAGCAGGGTGCTGTGCCATGTCTTTGGCTGAAACAATGGTGCAAAGTGACAGAGAAAGATGGGAGCTTAGCGTTTCCTGCCCATGGAACATTTAATTTGAGGAGTCTAGAGAATTTGAGGAAGGTACTGAATGATTTGAAACCTCCTCCAAGACCACTACAGTTCGAAGCCTTAGCTATTTGGGAACTAGTGGCTTGACAACAACAGCAATTGAAATTCGAGAGAAGAATGAGAAAGGCTGAGAAGACACTAGCAGAAGCTAGATAGGATAGTGATCAGAAATATTGGAGAGCCGAGACTTTACAGGGAATTAAAGTGTTTCCTGCAATTACACAGGAGAATGAGAAGGAAGCTAGGAAAAGAACCAGAAAGATGTATTCATATCCTTCTAATGACACAGAGCAGAAATCCACAGAATCTTGGAAGTCTTTGACACGTGATGAAGAGTCAGATGATGATGAATTCATTTTACAGTTATTGAGGAATCATCCCCCGCCATATGCAGCGCATGAGAGAAGCTCAAACACCAGTGTAGATCCTACAGCCCCAATATGAGTTGAATCAACTCAGAGCCAGATACAGGTTAGTCATAATTCTCCAGTTACCTTTGGAGTTAAGAGGTCTGTGCCGCAAATGGATATTCCAAGAAGTTACCCTGATGTACCTATTGTAGATACAGCAAAAAACTTGATAGTGCCCAACAGGACAGGTTTACCAGAAGCCAACATTGGTCCAGATAGAGTGTACCCTGAATTTGATGTCCCATAACAGGATCACAGACAGAAATGTTCACCTTGACAAATCAGAATACAGGAATAGTGCACCCACGAGAGCCAAATGTCAGACCAAGCCAAGATGCAGTGTCAATACCAGTTAACATAGGTCCAGTTATAACATTGTTTGCCCAGGAAAATAACAAAAACAGTGAGCAGAAGTCTCTGAACCTGAGTGTAGAAAGGGAAACACAAAAGCGAGAATGACAACTCCCATGAGACCAATATTTAATGGAACAGGTCCGTTGATTGATTTAAGTCCTTTCAGGACTCCTCCAAATAATGAGGTGAGATTATACATAGATCTAACTCCAAGCTTGGTGACACCAGAAACCCCAAATCTAACATTACAGCAAGTGCCAAGTGTGAGCCACAATAATGTTACGTTACAAGGTTTGACAGCTCAACAATTAACTGAGAGGTTGAGTAGCACTCAAGGAGATCCTAATGGAGGAAGTGCCCTGAATTTGACCAGAAGACCTTATAGAGAGAACCACGGGTTAGACAGGATTGATACTTTCAAGGAAGACGAGTTGCGATACTTATCTAAGCTGATTACTAACAAAGCAATAATAGTGCATCAGAAATTAGCAGACCTAGCACAGAAATATAACATAGAGGTTGAGAAAACGAAGCACTTGAAGAGGAGTTGCAGATTAGATTTTGATTCAAAAGATTTTGAGAACATGAGAATATCAGGAATGAAAATTCACGTTAGGGAATTAGTACAGAGCATTTAAACATGGGGAGCATTAGACAAATGGGAAGGCAGATGGGTGAAGAAAAGAGACAAGAAAAAAAGGATTCTGCAAATCTTACTGCAAATGTGCAGCAGGTTGAGGACCCAGTGAAAATTCTACCTATGAGAGAGATTCCAGGAGGGAATTTTGTCCATGTCCCTTGGAGTAGAAGTGACATTCTGTTGTTTACATATGATTATCCCAGGTTAAGAGAGAAGTCAGTGTAATGGTACCAACAGACAGACATTTTTGTGAAACTCGCAATATGCCTGTGAAAGAATTTGAACACCCTGTTAGAGATAGTAGTTCCAGCAGACTTATTGGTTGAATGCAAGAGGAACATAGATTGGCCAAGAGAACCTCAGAGAGATCCAGCAACAGGCGCACCATCTCCTGACGTAATGAAATATTACTATAAGGTGATTGAATTTTTGAAAACGAGAATTTTGCCCAAGAATATTGACTGGCAGAGAATAGACAGGACAGCCCAGGAAGCAAAAGAGTCAATACATGCATATTATGAGGGATTGTTGCAGGTGTTCAAACATTATAGTGGTACAGAAACGATTGAGCAGAAAGACATGATTAATTTTGTGTTCAGATTTGTTGAAAGATTGAGACCTGAAATTAGCCAGATGATTAACAGTTGATTTGCTGACAAGCAAAGCCGATTGATGAGGTATTGCGGTATGTAAAGTACTGTAGTGACGAGATTGAGTTGAAGCAGAGAAAGTTGAAAGAAAAGGCAATGGTAATGCAGATTAAAGCAGCATAAACAGGAATGCAGGGAAATTTTCTGCAACAACGGCAGCAGGGAAATGTGGTGTTTGAGAATCAGGCAAGAGGTAGAGGTCATGGTTGATTTGGAAATATGAACTGTCGGCCTGATTTGAATACTGTGGGGGTTCAGAATGATGTGCATGGAATGAAGAGATTGTTGCCATATCATGCTTACAGAGGGCTCGGGCATTAGAAGCAGGAGTGTCCGATGTTGGTACAGGAGGGTGTTGTTCAGCAAACAAAGGACATCAATTCTTTTCAAAACATGAGAGGACCAAGAATGAGAGGTCATAATCCAAATTTTCAAAACAATGTGAATCAGATGCAAGGTTTTCAGCCCATGCAACAGATCCAAATGCCATGTTTGCAGATGCCCCAGTCGCAGCCAATGCAATCACAAGTTCAAATGGTGCCTAGTCAGCAAATTCTTCAAATACCTCAAGCCCCAATGGAGCAGCAGCATGTGATGCTTCCTCAGCAGGTCACAGGTCAAAGGTTTAATCAGAGTATTCACACAGTGCACCAATTTCCCGTACACAGTGAGAATGGAATAAACGATGATTGGGTGAGTGAGAGTTCAGATGAAGAGGAATGTGTGCTTGCAGCTTCCCTAGAAGTAGATCATAAAGGCCCATATGTAAAGGGAAAAGTAATGGGTCACAAAGTTTCATTCTTGGTTGACACAGGAGCTACACGCGCTACAATAAGAACTGCAGAAGTTCCAAGCTTGCCCCTTTCAGGGGAAACAGTCCAGATTGTAGGGGTCGCAATTCAATAGTTGACAAACCCAATTACAGAACCAGTTTAGATTAAAATTGGCAACCTTAAAGGATTACACAAATTCGTAGTTTGTGACTCAAGTTCAGTATCCTTACTAGGAAGAGACTTGTTGTGTAAAACAAGATGCTCAATTACTTGCTCAAATAATGGAATTGAAATTCAGACAGTGATGATGAAGATGACCCAACTCCAGAAACAGATTGTGAGACAGTAAATGAGGAGTACCCTTTGATTAGCTTCTTTCTGTTTTTTTGCAGCGAGAGATCTTCCTTCTGACTTACAGGGAACTGTTAAAATGTAAGTGTGGGATTTTAAAGGAAAAGACATCCATCCAATAAAAGGAGTTGAGCCAGTTAAGGTCCCAGTTAAGCCCAAAGCGATTTTCCCCCAGATTCCTCATTATCACATGACACAGGACACAATTGAAGGGATTGCACACGTAATTACAGAATTTGTAAACCAAGGAGTTTTGAAAGAAGTGTTGAGCAGTCCATGTTATTCACCAATAATGGGATTGCGAAAGCCCTACAGGAAATTTCGAATTGTTCAGGATTTGAGAAAGGTAAATTACATTGTGATTAAATGTTGCCCCTAGTGCCAAATCAAGCAGTGATTTTGTTCCAAATCCCATGCAGTGCTGAACGGTTCACCGTAATAGACCTGTCACAAGCATTCTTTTCTGTACCTTTTCATGAGGATAGTCGATTTCTTTTCTGTTTCAAATTTTTGGATCAAGTCTACTGTTGGTGTAGGATTCCTAAAGGCTTTTCGGAATCACCTTCTATTTTCAACCAGATCTTGAAAAAGAACTAGGAGTCATTGGAAATGCCTTTCTCGTCCACATTGGTACAGTACATTGATGATTTGTTAGTCATAACTAAGACGAGAGAAGCAAGCAAGTATGATACAATTGCCTTACTTAGTCATTTAGGAAAGAATGGACATAAAGGCGGTCATTCCTACCCTGGCGGTCCGAGACCGCCAGGGTAGGGTACCGCGGATGCACCGCCAACAGGCTGGCGGTGCATCCAGGGCAATTCTGACCGCGGCGGTACAGCCGCGGTCAGAAACGGAAAACCGGCGGTGTACCGCCGGTTTTCCGCTGCCCAGGGGAATCCGGATTCCGACCCCCATACTGCCATCCTGTTCCTGGCGGTTTTGGCCGCCAGGAACAGGATGGCGGTATGGGGTGTCGTGGGGCCCCTGGGGGCCCCTGCAGTGCCCATGCCACTGGCACTGCAGGGGCCCCCGTAAGAGGGCCCCACCATGATTTTCAGTGTCTGCTATGCAGACACTGAAAATCGCGACGGGTGCTAGTGCACTCGTCGCACGCCTTCAACTCCGCCGGCTCCAGTCGGAGCCGGCTTCCTCGTTGAAGGCGCTTTCCCGCTGGGCTGGCGGGCGGCCTTCTGGCGGTCGCCCGCCAGCCCAGCGGGAAAGCCAGAATCACTGCGGCGGTCTTCTGACCGCGCAGCGGTGTTCTGGCGGGGGTACTTTGGCGGGCGGCCTCTGCCGCCCGCCAAAGTAGGAATGACCCCCAAAGTGTCCCCAGCAAGATTGCAGTATTGTCAGAAAGAAGTGAAATACTTTGGTCACCTAATTGAGAAACTATTTAGGAATTAGTAATTAGGAAAATATCCAGAGAAAGGGTCACAGCCATATTGCAGATGAATCCCCCAGCCACCCAGAGAGATGTCAGGATGTTTTTCGGAATAGTAAGCTATTGTCACCTGTGGATTCCCAACCCTTCAATCATTTCAAAGCCATTGCAAAAGCTGACTCACAAAGAAGTTACTGATCTCTTAGTGTTAGATCAAGCTTGCATGAAAGCTTTTTTGGGTTTGAGAGAGAGTCTGTGCAAAGCCCCGGCTTTGGGAATGCCTGACTACACAAAACCCTTCACTTTGCTTTGTCATGAGCGCGATGCATGTTGATTATCTGTCTTGACTCAAGTCCATAGTGATATAAACCGCTCAGTAGCATATTTTTCAGCTACTTTGGACCGGGTTTCAGCAGCTTTACCAGGCTGTCAGTGTTCAGTCGCTGTGGTGGGATTGAGTGTCACTCAGAGTGAGAGCATTGTGATGGGATACCCTCTGACTGTTTTGGTCCCTCACTCCATTGAGGTTTTACTCACACAAACCAAAACACAGTACCTTACAGGTGCCAGGCTGACCTGCTTTGAAATCAGCATCCTGGGGTTCCCAAATGTGTCATTGAAAAGGTGTACAGCGCTTCACCCAGCAACCTTACTCCCAAAAGAGAATGCTGAAATTGGCAAATTGGAAAAAGTCAAACATGTTTGTCTCAAAGTATTTCTTTTCTTTATTCAGTATGAAAGAATTCAACCATAAAAACAAATAAGCAAAGTAATACATAATCCAATTAGCAATAAAAACAGTGTATAAAAGTGTCCATCATTTAGAAACACATAAAACATCAATATTAAGAATTAAAAAGCAATTCTTAAAAGTACTCTACATTACTGCGCCAAGTTATAGCTCCCCTCAGGAAAGATCTCAGCCCCCACCACAACAATACATCTGAAGCCATTCGCAGCCACAAGAAAGCAGGGCGATATTGCACAAAACCCTTGGGCCTCAACAGGGAGAATAGAAAACGACGCCTAAAAGGTGAATAAAAAACACAAAATAATGTAAAATGGGTCAGAGTCTGCAAAGACAGCCCGTCAAAGGGACATGGTCTAATAGATTTTTCACCATACTGGCCTAGTAGGAAACATAGATTACTTCTATTAACCCCAAGGCGAAATCGGGTAGTAAGAGACCTTTCCCTCACATCATTTATCTCTAAGAGATAGGGCTCAGGGCCCGCCCCCATCTTAAGCATAATAAAATCCCTGACCGATTTTTTTCCCTAAAACCTTTCCCTCTCTTTTGGCCCCCAGGAATCTCAAAAATGTATCCTTTACCCAGTTTTTATCACAGCTAGTCAGACCCTCAGGAGTGTCAAACAAGTCAGGCCGCCCCAGATCATGGGCCGCCTTTCTTATATAAATCAACCAGGGGATATTCTTTACGTGTCACAAGCCAGACAGTCCCTTAAAATCTCTCTATTAAAAGTGGCATGCTCATTACTCCAAATAGAGATCCATAGCAAGAGGGGAGCCAGCTGAATGATGTCTTGTACAAACTCAAGATCTAATTCCAAATGAAGACAAAAACCAGAGGTATTTTGGCCAACTCCCAATAGCCTTCTGCAGAAACGGTTTTCTTCTACAGCGGGGGCTCGGGTATCCATATACCTCCAAAGTGCTGCTCCATACAGCAGGACTGGGAGACATTTACGCCTGTAGATTTCAAGCAATGACTTAATGGGTTTATTTCCTACTCTAGCAGCAAAATCAATTGTAGCACCAACTGTAGCATGGAAAAGCGTTCCCCTTCTTGCAATACAGGGTTTCCATGTACCTTTATCATCAAAGATAACCCCTAAATATGGGAAGTCATGAACCCTGCTAATAATTTGCTTTTTAATCTTCAGCTCCCCCACCCTGCTCAAAGGGCTACCACATACCATAAAGTGTGATTTTTGATAGTTAATCTCTAAGTCCAGAGCTGACAAAAAAGAAACATAGGCTCTAACTACTTCACGGAGGCCGTTCATAGTGTGGGCCATCAGGACCGCATCATCCACATACGTCAGTACAGGGACATTATTACCATTCACCTTAGGGACATCCCTACAGTGTTCCACCAAGAAGTCAAACAATCCGTTTGTATATAAAAGAAAAAGAGTAGGGGCCAGGACACAACCCTAGCGTACGCCCCTTGTGAGCTTGGAAGCATCTGAACACTCCCCATTTGTCCCCACCCTCACATCTGCAGCCGTTCCTAGGTGGAGGTACCAAAGCAACTCCACAATATTAGGATCATCCCTATCTGATTAAGTCTCTCCCACAATATAGCCCGATTTACCTTATCAAAGGCACAGCTGAGGTTCATGAAGGCAAGGTAGAGAGTGCCCTTCCTAGTGTGAGTATATTTCCCAATCATCATCAGCAGATTAAGGCACTGTTCCCGAGTGCCAAGCCCTTCCCTAAAACCGTACTGGGCCCGGCTCAAAATTTCATTATCTGCCATCCAGGCCTCAATACGCCTTAAAATAATCCGGCCCATAATGTTCGCTGAAGAATCAAGGAGGGAAATAGGGCGATAAGACTTAGGATCATTCCGGTCCCCCTTTTTAAACACTGGGATAATACAGGCCAATCTGCAAGAGGCAGGAATTCCCACAGTGACTGCTGCATTAAGAACATTTAGCCGGATAGGCGCCCATAGCTGGGGACAGGATTTATAAAGATCCATAGGGATCGAATCCAGGCCCGGGGCTTTATTACTAGCACTACCCTGGAGTGCATCGATAACCTCCTGAAGTGAGAACCTAATAGCTAGATTGGGAATCACATCATACTCATTATCCCAGTTATTTCTTAGGGGGCTTCCCTGAAAAATTCTGCAAAAATAATTTACCCAGGCCTCCAGGGCAATATTACAGCCCAGACCCTCAGATGTTTCAGTTTCAAAAGAACCCCTATTTACCACCTTCCAGAACAGACCGGGGTCCTTCAGGACTGTAGCGCGCTCCAGTTCCTCCCAGGCTTTTTCCTTAAGTTTTAGCTTACTGTCCCTCAGAGCCCTTTTATACTTAATCCTTGCTTCTTTAACAAGGGCCCTATCTCTGGGGTATTCTCTTAGGGCCGTCTTCATGTTTTTCCTAGCATCATTACAGGCCTTGCCGAACCACCCCCATCTATGCTTACTGGGGCGATTACCTATTGAAAGTAAACAGTCTTTAAATGCTATGTTTATATTGAGTATTGCAGCCATAACTTCCTTTGGACTGGCAGTCTCTGCCAAAAGTATACTTGTGATCAAATTTAGGTTGTCCCCCACAACCCTTTCTACAACTTGCAGGGAATCTACCTGTTTCCAACCAACTCGCCTGCCCTGATCTTTTATCCTCACTCATACAGGCCCGCCCCGTCCTAGTTTACATAAAGCCCCTGGGAGATTAAAGCAGACTGTGAGGGGGTTATGATCGCTAATACACTTCCCTAACACCTCTCCTCCAATCACCAAATCTTTCAGTAGTGGGGACACAAAAATATAGTCGATTGTTGAGCCAGACCCCCTACCTACAAAAGTTGGGAGCTGGTAAGTGTCCACTACTTCCTTCAATATCACAAATGTTCAGAAGGCCCATCTTCCTTAGTCCCTTGATCAGAACCCTACCTCTAGAATCCTGTACACCTTCCACTGAGTAATCCTCACAGTCATACTCAAAAGGATTTACCACTGTGCTAAGTCGTCCCAACTTTGCATTGAAATCTCCCGACACAATAGCACAGAATTCCAGCCCCACCTCCTCCATTCTACACTTCAGTACCTGAAGAACTGAGAAGAGGGCCCTGATTTGGCACCCCACATCCCAGACAGCATTATAAAAATTTACCAAGAGGACGTTAAAGTTGTTTGAAAAAATTACCCAGACAGGCAATATACCCTTTTGGTTACAGTTCATTTGGAATGCACACACTATTTGGAGAAGCGGATTAGGGTAACCAGACCACCTTTCATACGGCCTCCAAGGGACCGCACAGCCGGGACTGCAAATCTATCATATCCATCCCATGCAGCCTGCCCATCCGACCAGGTTTCCTGGAGCATGATAATATCGTAATTAGCCAGGCACCTGACCCTTGCCTGATCAGATAACTTGTCATCATACCCTGCAACGTTCCATGAAATAAGGCCACACTGTGTGATCTTCCCCTCCTGCACCACCCTTGACATATCAATATTCTGGAATACTGCCCGGTTCGCTGTCTGAGTCATAGTGCATTGTCAATCCACCCCTTCCAAGTCAGGATCTCTAATGACATCAGCTCTCCTACTGGTTGGCTGCAGGGCGTTCTGACCTAGGGGGGGATTCCTACCGATTTTCAAGGAAAAACTCAGCACCCTGTTGCATATGATTATAAAAGTAACCCAAGGGGGCCATACCAATTTTTCCCCCTCTTGGGGAAGCTGGGCTATATGTGGAGAGAAGCCGTTGGGCCAGGCCAGGATATCTGACATTTATAATAATACAATCCTCATAATCCTCTTTTTTTTTCGGCCCGACCCAATCAATTCTTCTAACAAAATGTCCTTGAGATCCTTACATGAAAAATCACAATTTTTACCCAACCAATGGCCAGTCTTATTTTTTAATTGGGCCGTAGATTCACTAGCGCCAGGGGCCAGAGCAGGAACGTTAGTCAACACCACCACATAAGAGGCACAGGCCGGGGAGCTCCAAGCAGACCAACGAGGAGCTTTTCTTCAACAGGTACTGATTATGATTTCCACCATTCTGTGGGCAATCCCCCCAACTGCCACAAATCCACAGTCAAGTTGCCTGCCACTACTAGATCTGGTTTCTGCTCTCCCACCCATTGGTTGGGCAGTAGGTGGATCCGGCACAGACTCAACACAGGCACCCTGTGCCCCAAGATTTTCAAGTTTTTCCATTTGCCGTGGCACTCTCCACAGGGCCCCAGAAGCTTCTTCCTGCAGGATCACCTCCTCACTTGATTGATACAAACAGCTAGGGGCCACAGGTCCGCCTGTAGATTGACTGCCCCTCCCCTGCTCACATAACCGTGAGACTGCTTTTTCTATAGCCAGTAATTTCTCCACAACAGGAGACAAATTAGCCTCAATCATCTCCTTAAATTTTAACAATAAGTTAGTTGCATCACATCCCAAGGGCTGGCAAGAGTTAGGACCACTATTCAGCCCCTTAGAGTTTCCAAAAGAAATGATTTCACTTTAGTCCCCGTTTTCTTCAATAACTTTTTCTTTCTCGGGGGAGGGCTACAGTTATCCAGGGGGCAAGCCGGGGGAGAGGTCCGCAGGAGCCTCTTACTTCTTCTCGAAGGCCCTGGACCACCAAGATCCCCCATTAACACAGTATGGGCGAGCTCAGGAGCGGCACATTGATCTCTCCCAAGATGAGCTGCCTCCTCATCCAGGCCCTCAGAGGGATCACCAACTACTGAAACATGGCGCCAGTCATCCATCTCCATGGAGAGCCTCCCCTCCGCCAGATCAATTTCCTTGGTCACAACCCCAACGGCTCTTGCAAGGAAGGAGTCCAATGTGGTATTTGAGCTACCCTGCCTTCCACCACCACTCAGGGCTCCAATTTGCTGACCCTTTTTTCTGTCCATTTCACAAGAGGGAAAACCTCACTAAGTAGGTCAGCAAGAGTCACAAATTAAAATACAGTCACTAACCTATATCTCACAAGTGATCTCCGGCACTGGAAAAAGATAGAATAAACACAGACTCACCATCTACACAAGAATAAAGGGGGGTGGCCCAGCCCAGCCTCTGTCGGTCGATGACGGGCGAAGGACGGGCCTGCCCTTAGCCCGCGCGCGTCCTGCGTGGCGGGAAGAATCCTTGTGCCATAAAGTGCTCCCGGGGCTTGCTCCACCCCCTGCCTCCCGCGCTTCTGGGACACGGAGTCCCTGTCCCTCCAGGCCAAACAAATGCTTGTCCCGCGCGGCAGGAAGAATCTATGCACTATAAAGCGCTTCCCTGGGCTTGCTCTGCCTCTCGCGATTCTGGGACACGGAGTCCCTGTCCCTTCAGGCCAAACAAATGCACAAAGTAACTGATCTGAGCACAAAACCAAGGCCTGATATTAGAGATACCCGATAGGAGGAAAATGACCAAATTATTTTTGTTGATGGTTCCTGTTTAAGAGACAACACAGGAACACTGAGAGCAGAATATGCTGTGTGCACAATTTATGGTATACCTGAAGCATCTTGGTTTCGAGGAGTATATTCGGCACAAGTGGGGTAACTAGTAGTCCTTACTAGAGCATGCCATGTTTCTTCACAGCTTAAAGTTACCATCAATACGATCAGCCAGTATAGATTTGCAATAGTCCATGATTTTGGCCAGTTGTGATCACAGAGAGGTTTCCTGACCTCTTCTCGTTCCCCTGTTAAGATTTCTGAGAGAATTCATGCTATTCAATTGCCTGTGGTGAAATGGAGTGCACACCGGAAATCACAAGATTTTGTGCCAATGGGAAATAGATATGCGGATCAGCGCAGCGCATAACTAGCCAAGATCTTTGGCATTAGCCTCTCCATACCACTAAACCAAAAAAGGGATATCATTGCTCCATGCAATAGGGCATCAAGGCAGTTTTGTGACCTGGTTGCACACCCCAAGGACATGACCTGTTAGGGGAGCACGTATATCGCTCTAAAAGGCTTATTTAGGCTTAGAAAGTGATAACGCATATAAACTACCACAAAGTATAGGAATGGTCGAACATTTGATAACAGCACATTTTCTACTGTTCTGAAGCATTTCCTAGCTCATTAACCATTAATTTCCAAGACAAATATCACTTGCTTGCTTGTATGCTAAAGTACGCCAAATGATGTTTAAAACACTCCCCGCGGCATTTAAACACTGTTTTCATTGACTTCAATCCAGATTCAAATATGAGAATTATCTGCCTTAGGGGAGCACGTATATCGCTCTAAAAGGCTTATTTAGGCTTAGGAAGTGATAACGCATATAAACTACCACAAAGTATAGGAATGGTGGAACATTTGATAACAGCACATTTTCTACTGTTCTGAAGCATTTCCTAGCTCATTAACCATTAATTTCGAAGACAAATATCACTTGCTCGCTTGTATGCTAAAGTACGCCAAATGATGTTTAAAACACTCCCCGCGGCATTGAAACGCTGTTTTCATTGACTTCAATCCAGATTCAAATATGAGCATTATCTGCCTTAGGGAAGCACGTATATCGCTCTAAAAGGCTTATTTAGGCTTAGAAAGTGATAACGCATATAAACTACCACAAAGTATAGGAATGGTGGAACATTTGATAACAGCACAACGTGCGCGCTTGCCAAAGGGGCCTGCGCGATGGGGGAAGGAAAGGTGCGAGCGCGCGCCTTACAGGGAACATTGAGTATGGCTGTTCTTGACAAGAGTAAAGCCAACCATACCTTAGCTTTAGAGACAACTACTACACTCACAGAAGTAGAGAAGTTTAGGTTAGACGAGAAATATCTGCTCATAGATGGCACACAAGGAGAACGTTCTTCTAACGGTTACTATTGCTTATTAAGTGAGGATGTTGAGACGATGGATGTGAGAGATTGTTATGTTTGCACGCAGATTCCTTCATCAGTTGAGGAAGTAGTTACTTATCATAGTTTACCCCTTACTTACAGGATAAGTTGTAGTCTGCTACTAACGAGATTCTATACCAGGAGTACATTCAGTATTTCTATTCCAATTATGAAGTTGTATTTTCGTTTGTACCTTTAATGAAGTACCTGAGTAAAGTAGCTAAGGAGAACACTATAGAATTAGTGAAAGGATTCTTTTAACCTATGTTGACCTTTGGCATGGCTTACGCACAGAAACAATTTAACATGCTTGCTTATACCCATAGAAAAGAGCTTCTTAGATCAGACAGATGACAGGAGAAATGCATTAAAGGAGAAATTAGGAAAGGGCTTAGAGAAAAGGACATTTAGAAATGATTATGCATTTAGTGATATAAAAACTCAAGGAAGGTTAGCTTTAGATATGTAGCACGTAGGAAAACTTTGTGCATATAGGTCTGAATCTAGAACTGATATGTTGTTTGTGGGAACGAGTGAATGCAGACGTGTTTTTGTTTCAGAGTAAATGGACGTTCTTGTTTAATGGACAGGATCAGGCAATTCCAGGAATTTGTTACATCTGTGGACCAAATGCGTATTACTGTCATCCAAGAGGATGGTACGGCACATGTTACTTGGGGACAGTTTTCTCAAAGATATTTCAGCTAGAGAACTTGAGTAAATTACCTAAAATGACTGAATTACATCATGTTAGACAAAAAGCGAGAATCATATACTGGCATAGTTGGAGACATATTTATAGCAATAATTCATTCAGTAGGAGTTATTTTGAATTCATTGAAAATTCGAAAGTTGCCTACTATAGTGGATAACATGCTGACAAATGTTTCAGGGGCCATGCTCCTAGTGATACAGAAATGGCTGCGTTAAGATCTATGACTCTTCAGAACCGCCTTGCGTTAGGCATTCTTTTAGCAAAGGATGGCGGAGTTTGCAAAATGTTGAACACAAAGCATTGTTTCTCGTGTATTCCTGATAATAGTAAATAAATTAGAAGCTTGATAAGTAATCTGACTAATGTTAGTGCTGATTTGAAGAGTTGAAAGAACCAGGAGTTTGGGAAAAGGTTGGCAAAGGATTTACTTCAGTTGGAAATTGGCTTGGCAATCTAGGAAAAGGGATAATATTGACAATAATACAAGGGATAATGATTATTGTGATTTGCATAATTGGAGCATTGAGAATATGTAAATTGTATCATGTGATCAAATTAAAGAAAAGTAGTAATGATCAGAAGAGGGAAGAAATTAAAATGGAAAAATTATTTAGGGAAAATTCGAAACGAAAAAGAAGACATAGGGAGGACAATGTTTAGCGGAGCAAAAATTTGTGTGGGAATATGTAAGTGTGATGACATATTTAGTCATCAGAGGAGGGATTGTGAACGCTGATTTTTTTACTAATAAATATTCATGTATTTTGAATATTGAATCTGTATAGAAAATGAATTAATATAGAAAATAATGCACAACTTGGAAAATGTGCCTACTTGAGTGGCCGACAGCAATCACAAAGTGTCCTTATTAATTGCTTATTAAAATGAAATGATATGCTCATGTTTAGATTAATGTAGTAGTATGTTGTATTAATGATTACTTATTATGTATTTGCTTTATTGAATTGTAGGCCTTAAGTTAGCGAGGTCTTGGGCCTAGTTGCACAGCCTCATGTTAAGTTGCACTGTTTAAATAATCCACATAAAATGGCTGTTTAGAGAAATGAATTGTTTCACTGTAAAATCTGAGTTTCCCGTTCACGTCGCGGCGCCGGGTGGTTCACGTCGCAGAGTGCAGCGGAGGAGGACAGAGCACGAACGCTGCCGAACGCTGCCGCTACTGCCCCCACCGTCATTGCTGCTTTTGGGGGGCCTGAGGAGAACTTTGCCGGTGGTTCACGCCTGGAGCACGGAGCACGGAGTTTGGAGCCCGAGAGCTTGGAACTCACTGCGGTGTGCGGTGCAGTGTGCGGCTTTTGGAGTCGGAGGATTCTGTGCGCCTCGGCTGGGTTGGCATTCCGGCAGGGGCGCCCCCCCTCCCTGCACCTTTTCACCGCTGTGTTGTTCCTGTGCGGCGCGGCGCGGCACGGCACAGCGGGACCAGGCGTGACCTGGGCGCCGGAGGAGCCAGAAGCCGGAGCCGGAAGGAGAAGGAGTCAGAGGGAGTCAGAAGGAGAAGGAGTCCTGCCATCCCCCTGTGGACCTCCTGTGACCTCCTGCGGCCCCTCCTGAAAAAGACGCTGAGCGGGAGCGCAGACCGGGGTGAGACCAGGACCGACCGGGAGAGACCGGGTAAGCAGCCTTCCAGGGGGGGGGAGGTCCCTGTTCATACACTGTATACCTGTTATACGGGACCCTTCCTGGCCATTGAACCCCTCTCCTGCTCCTGTTCCTACCCTCGGCCTGGCCCCGGTTCCAGCTCAACCGCGCCACGTCCGCGCCACGTCGTCTCACCCTGCCTCACTCAGCCTCACCCAGCCACAGCAACAGCTCTAGCCACAGCCACCCCTAGTCGGCCCTACTTGGCCCTTGGCCTTGGACTTGGATCTGTCGTCGTTGTTGGTGGTCTCTTCTAAAGATTGAGCAAGGAAGGAACCCAGTAAGGAACCAAGGAGTCGAGGGGAGCGGTGAGCAGTGAACGGTGAGCAGTGAACGGTAACCGGAGGATGGTTGGGACAAGAGGAAAAACAAAGAAGGCTAAGGAGGCCAATAAGGCGCTCACTCACCTAGCGGAATTCCAAAGATCAGAGCAGGAGCTCAAGAGTTCACAAGGTCTAGGGTTAGACCAGAACCAGGATCAGGATCAGGATCAGGATCAGGACCAGGACCAGGACCCCAGAACCATCCAGCAATCCCAGGGGGGATCCACAAACCTAGGTGAGGACACAGCAGAGGGTGTCCAAGTCGGGTCTCCCGCCAACAAAACCGATTCCGACCCAGGAGAAGTGTCAGGTGGGACATTAGAAGCGGTGACACCGCTTTGCTTGCCAGCCCATACTGACTCTGATGATACAGGGGGTGCCCTACTGAACGCAGGAGAAACTGTAGGCGAAACTGTGGGGGGCCTTCTAAGTCCTCCGCGCAGGAGACTTAAGTATACACCGACGCACCCGGGCCCGGGTGGATCCACGGGAGGAAGGAAAACTAGACCAAAAATAAACACTATTACTAATTATTACAACCAAGTGAACTTGAACTCTGAACAGCCGCAAACGCAAAGTCCCAAAGCCAGTGGCCTCCGATCACAGCCACCGGGGGGAGTGGGTGGCTACAACATGGGGGGGGGCGAACTGGAGCTACCAGTGACCGGGCTCCAGGACACTCGCCTACTTCAGCAGCAACAGCAACCGGTTGGTTTATCGCAATTATTCTGCCCAATGAGTAATCCTCTAGGGGACGGTGAAGTGGAGTTAAATAACCCCCCAAAGTGGAGCAACTTTTCGGGAGAGCAAAGAAAAAGCAACGATTTGCCTTATCCTGACCCCCAAAGGGGACTATTGAACTCCGGGAATTTTTCACTAACATTCTCTCCACAATGTGCCCAAGCAGAATTCATAGCACTCCAAAATGTAATGGGTCCAGTAAAAGATTACTCGCCATCTAAACAGACCCATAAAACTCCAGCGCCACAGTTTCACTGCGGAAGTCAAATTGTTAAAACTAATTTAATGCTGGGCAGATCCAACAGTAGTTCCTTCAGTCTGGAGCTGTCCTCGCTCGACAACTCCGTTATTGGCAATATAGACCCTCAACTAAACAGCATAACATCAGAAGATCTAAACTTCCTGGAATGTAGTATAATAAAAGGCCACAGAGGAAAGGAAGGTAAGAATCCAGAAGGTCAGATAACCAACGAGCAAAGTGGAAATAGAGATGACCTCTCATTAGATCAACCAATTCTTAGTATCATGAAAGTTATATGTACAACACTGGGCTCAATTGCAACAGCGATTATGGCCCAGTCTCAAAAATTTGACGATCAACTTGAACTGACCAAACAACTTACATCCTCAATACAGTCTATAGATTACAGGATGGCTCTAGTAGAGGGCGTAATCAGGGAAAACCTGTTGCATCAAGCAGTGGCCGATAAAATGGACAAGTTGGACGGACAAGTCTGTGGACCACTGCTGGAAAAATTATTGGAAGTCCCAAAAGTAATCAAAGACATAATCGAAGACTGCAAACATAGCCTTAAAAGCACACATGGGTGCAATCACGAGCTAGGAAAAACAGAATCTAGTTTAATTGAATGGCCAACAGACAGAGAAAATATAGAAAGGCACTCCGGCCCAGGACGAGAGAACTATCCAGATGCAAAAAATCAGACACCTAAGAGGGAGAGAACAAACGGAAGTCCTGAATTTGGAATCAAAGTCCCAAACACAGTAGAAAAAAGGCCACCGGGTAAAAGGCCTCAACGAACAGGCAGATGGAAAAACACATGGAAGAAAGCTAGAGAAAAAAAAAAAGCACCAGCAGGAAAGGTCTTAAACATGTTACAACAGATAGGCCCAATAGGTGAAATCAGGAATACAGGTGATGAGATCGCCCAACATCAGTATAAAGATAAAAGCATTAAGTCGGAGTTTTTTGAGGAACCCACTGATAAAGTTTTTAAATTTATAAATAAAAATCCCGGATTACTGTGCGACACAAGTTGCACTCACCACTCCCATATAAACCGCATACCCACTGGCCCCAGGGGACACCAAGCATCTGGGCATGACTTAGACAAAGAAAGGTGGTCTGGAAAAGATCCTGGAACAAATCATGGGACAAATGAGGCAAACGAGGTAAAAGATCCTCCAGCCAACGAACAACCCAAATGGAGCCCAGGAACATCCAAACCTATCATTGGTATCGATAAGCACCTCCCAGTTACAAAAACTGAACATTTAGTTCAGGTACACAACTTAAACACAGTAGAAGACCACTACGGAAAATGCCAGCAGCCTCCGAACTTCATTAGTGAGGGGGCAGAACAAGATAATAGCAAAGGCGGAAATAGAAGGGTAGCGACCCCAGAGTTTATACGAAGCGAACAAAGTATAAGAACAAACATGTGCGTGTACAATACAACAGCCCCAATTCCCGCACCCCGGACAAAGGCAAAATATTGTTCTCAGGGCAGCCCTGGAAATTATAACCTTAGTAACCAGCCTGGGTGGATCATTGATTCGCCTGCACCATCGCGCCCAGCACTGGACCTGGAAACCAATAAAATCAAAGGAAAAAGGGACAATTGGCCTCCAAAAAAGCAACCCGACGAAGAACAAAGGAACAAAGAACTGCAACTGGGGAGGGAAAAAGGCCAGGTAAATCGAACATCTATTAGTCGGGCAGTTACCACTCAAGACAGACAAAATGAGAACACCCAATTCCAAGGAAGACTGTCGCAGGAAGGTGGCGGGCACACTGAGATCCGGTCTGAAACAACTAAAAAGCCTGAAGCCACGATCTTGTTTATGCCTGAGTACTCCTCAAGAGGAAGTCACGACATCCTGAACAGGTCTAACATCTTATTTCTTGTCAACTCCCTGCCAGCCTTACAGAATGTAACAACTAAAGATCTCCTCTCAGTAAGATTCATACCAAAAAAAGAATTAGAGAACGGGGAATTAACAGAAACAGTCTGGGCCTCACCTTGGATAGCGGAACAGATCTTAAAATGTTCAAACACGATGAAGACCTGGGGACTATCCATCGCTACTCCGCAAAAAGAACTATATCCAACAATACTTTTTGAGAAAGCTTCAAACCGAAACATGATGCGTAGGCAAGAGGCGAAAGGCAATTTTGGCTCGATACTTCAGGGAGCAATCAGCTCTAAACAACAACTCCCTGAACGAATAAACTTGAGTAATATGAGGTTTTGCCTGTTGGCTAATTCCCCTAGAAACAGTAGGGGTAATCCCCCACAGTTACAGAATTGCAAAGAGCAATCTTTTAGAAGCTCGTAGCAAAAAATGGATAGCTTGAACATAAAAAATAAAATCAGTCCCATATTAAAAATTCTAAGCTGGAACATAGCAGGTTTAAAAAACAAAATGGAAGATAAAGACTGGGTTGAATTTATTAAAAAACAAGACATCAGCTGCTTTCAAGAAACTTGGTCTACTCATGCTATTGACCTAGATGGGTTCTCCACCTTCCACTTACCTGCTATTAAGCAAAAAAAAGGAAGACCCTCGGGAGGTCTGAGTATTTGGATCAAAACTTCATTACTGAGGAACTCCGTAGTAACTCACACCGTACAAAGCAAGGGAATCCAGACGCTTGCAGTCAAACACGAGGAATGGTCACTCGAAATAGTAAATTTGTATTTCCCACCTATCAGCCGGGCTCAAGGTATGCCAGGGGTGCGGCTCCTTAAAGAACATATCCTAAATAAAAGAACCATGGATCGGAGGATCCCAGTACCAGGTCACACGAATAATCGCTCTCTCCAACTTTGTAAAACCTTTTTTTTGATATGTGGCGACTTCAACACTAAACCTCATTCTATCCTCTGGGATGAACAAGTAGCAGAGGAAGATTATGCTTGGAATATCCCAACGCCTCTTATCCAACGTTGTAATGACTCCAAGAAAGGAGAATTAATCTTTAAAGCATTAATAGAAGGAGGATTTTGCACATTAAATGGGAGAACAAAGTCAGATAAAATCTTTAAATCTACCTTTCGAACTGGAAAAAGGCAAAGCATAATTGACTAAATGGCAATAAACATCGAAGCCTGGCACTATGTCATCGATATGGAAATAAGGGACAGAATCGAGAGTGATCACGACCCACTGCTAATGGAGATAGTCCATCCGGACACGAGCCCAGGGAAGGCGGAGTCTCCATTCAACGGAAATAGCCTAACAATAACTATGAGACCAAACAGGAAAAACATATTAAGGTCAAATGAGGATGAACCTTATATGAGTGTTCCCAGCCAAACCTGGGTGTCATTACTTAGCACGTTCTTAAACCCATTAGTTAATGACGCTATACCCCTCCTGTACAACTTTAATCATTTGCTATTGCAAACAAAAAAGGAAAAGATCAAGCATCCTCAAATCAATCCTAAAATGATGGAGGGCTGGTTCGACGATGAGTGTTTAAAGCTAAAAAAGACCTTATCACAAGCACTGAAGAACCGGCACTTGAACGATTCCAATGAGCAACATTTTCATGGATGTAGGCAACAGTACAAAAAACTATTAAGATACAAAAGGAAGATATTTCCACATAAACTTTGGAAAACTTTACTGCAAGCAATAACGGCAGGGAACTCCAAAAAGTTTTGGGAGATTGTCAGGTGGGGATGCGAAGGTCCTCCGAAAAACCTAGAACTGAATATCAACCCTCAACTTTGGGTAAAGCATTTTACTGCCTTGTATCAGGAAGTGGCCAAAACAGCACCAGGGATGACCAATAACCCAAACATCCTCACTCAAGGGCTGGCAGGCAGAAATCAAAGATTAAGTAAAGTACTTCCTCTTCAAAAGACCCACGCAGCATCTTCAAATCGTCTTGTTAGATCGGTAAACGGAACCCAGAATGTACTAGTCTCCAACGAATTTCCCTGCACAAATTCCACGCAAGTAGCCTATGTCATTCCACGTGCAACGAAGTTAATATCGGAATTCAGCGAAAAAGAGATCAAACAAGTTATCCTTCTCCAAAAGCCGCATAAGGCTGCAGGCCCAGATGGCATCCCTTCAGATGCTTACCGTAACCAGCTAACGTCATGGTTACCTGCTCTAGCCCGTCTATTCAACAGTGTTTGGCATTATGAGGTAATCCCTCCTTTTTGGAAGGAATCAATAATCGTTCCAATTCACAAAAAAGGGCCTCGGGACATGGTGAGCAATTATAGACCTATCTCGCTGCTTGATAGTGTTGGAAAGATTTTTGCCAAATTGATCCAGTCGCGTCTAGACCAATGGCTAGAGGATGGAGATTAAATATCAACACACCAAGCTGGTTTTAGGCGAGGCCAAAGTACAACAGACCAACTTTTTAAGCTAAACATGATCTGTGCTAAATACGCCACCCTTAAAAACTGTCCATTATACCTGGTCTTTGTGGATCTCCAAACAGCCTTCGACAGCGTAAATCGCCAAACATTATGGCAGTTATTGTCGGACATGGGCATACAGGGAAAAATCTTAAGGCTGCTAATTCTATTGCATACAGGAAACACTGCCAGGGTCAGATATTCAACGAGAAATGATTATACAGCCGAAATTCCAATTGAGCGAGGTGTAAAACAAGGCTGCGTTTTGGCCCCAACCTTATTCAACTGTTATATAAATAAAGTAAGTCAGGTTTTGAAGGAATTAAATCTGGACGTGCCAAAACTAGCCAATGAAAGTATACCTATCTTGCTCTTTGCTGATGACGCCGTACTACTGGCAAGAACAGAGATAGCAATGCATGGACTACTTAGGGGCTTCGAATCTTTCTGTACCTCAAGGAGCATGGTAATCAATGAGGGGAAAACAAAGTTTATGATTCTCAACCAAAAACAGACGTTGCAATCGACTTTTAGGGCAAATAATAAGCCTTTGGCCCGAGTGGCCACTTATGATTACCTGGGCTGCAGATTAGATGAAAAACAGACATGGAAACCACAAATCTACAAAAGCAGAATTTCCTTGGCCCAACAAGCCGGAGCAGTTCTCAGATTTGCAAAAGCTACAGGCAATCACTCCGTGAGCTCCGCACTGCTTGCATATAAAACAAAAGCAAGAGCCACAGCACTTTACAGCGCAGAGATCTGGGGATTCAGAAAGATTCCATCAATACAAGTAACCGAGAACAAATTTTTACGCCGATTACTTTGTCTAGGCAATGCTACACCAATGAATGCAATAAGAATTGATCTACAGATGAGAAAGGTTGAGGACTACATCGCTCTGGCTCCATTAAGATACTGGATCCGTATTTGGACAAAAGAGGCTCTTAAACCATTTAGAGACGTACTTAAGGATATCATGAAGTTGCAAAACCATCGGAAACTGCCCTGGTTCAAACATATTTCAACTATCCTGGCTGCTATTGGCCAGGATGACTTTTGGCTCCATCCAGAAAAAATCGGAAGGCCTAGTCTAACTGTTATAAAAAAGGCATATTGGGAGCGAAAGACAGAAACTATGTGCGAGTCTCTTAGCCCTTTATTCAAGCGGTATATTTTGTTTAACCAAGAGCTTAAACCAGCAATATTCATAGATAGTATTTATCCGGAGGAAAAAAGGGCTCTCTACTTTAAATTCCGTATGGGCATACTACCAGTGACAGCGGTGGTTAACAGATGGCAATCCGCTCCTCCGGGTAGATTAGAATGCTGTCCATGCCTTCATGGCGGTCCGGAAACACTTTCCCACTTCCTTTTATGATGCCACTTTACGCTTAGACTCCGTAAACTGTACCTTCGTCCACTTTTCAGATCTTACGGAGTTAGGAAGTGCAAGGAGGCGGAAGCGCTATGTATGCGTTCAGATGAGAAATACATTGTGATAAAGGTCTCAACTTATATCTTGGAAGCATGGAAACTTCGTTTATCAATGCACCCACAGTTGGTACAGGCATAATAGTCTATGTTATCCCGTAGCTATTTAGCCTGGGAAATCGGTGCAGGGTAGTGAAAAACTGGGTTAGGCCTCGGGCTTTTATTAAATGGTTGGAAGGCAATGCAAGGCCCCAAATGATTCGTCCCATAATAAGACATTTTAAATATCAGACTTATAATGTTTTTCTAGAATAAGTTAAGTTTTTATGTAAATTATGGTCAAATTAGGTTTTACGATAATACATGGTAAATTGGATACATTTTTGGCACATGTTAAATCAAAAATTCAAGCATATTTTTCTTTTATTGAGATGTTTTATTCGATGTGATTTTTATTGAGTTTGATGGATTGATATCTATTGTGTGATTATTGTTAAGGCCGGGTAGGCTAATAACAATTAAATAAATGGTAAATGGAATTGTTTCACTGTGTTGACCAAATGCTAGTAGATGGTTTCTTTTCCGATGAGAACGGCTTTTTAGAATATGCTGTATTAGTTTATTGATACATTGTACAGTTCTGTGTGTGAGAAAGCGATGTTCCCAGGGACTAACATGGATGCACTGACTGAAGGACAGAGAGATACAAAAGTGTTTACTGACGAGCCTGACGATGGGAACAGGAGAAGAAGAGCCAATCATCGACATGTGAAAGACAGTTTAGGTATATCTTAGATTTGAAATTCTACTTTCATTGGACTAAATGTAAATGTATGATTCTTTGACCAATAGCATTGTGGGAAGAGTTTTAGATGATTTTAACTTAGCCCGACTGCACAGAGAAAAGCGCGCCATTCCGATTATTCTCATCTTTCAGGCTTACTCTTGTTTTCCTTCACTACCGATGAGGTGTACTCGCTTTGATTCTGCTACTTAGAGAAAGTCTATCTTTAACTTTATTGCTTATACCTTTGATGCTGAATGCTGATCCTTAGACTATACTTTACAAATGGTTCGGATAGCTTAGAGTCCCATATTCTGAACCATTCCCTTTCATGGTCCGATGCTGATGCTAACTGAACAAATGTCCAATTGACGAAGACAGTCACAGCTTGCTGGTCCATACTGAGAAGAGGTATTATTCAATTGTCATTGTTTGAAATAATTTGTCTTTTGTTTCTAGGTACCAACCGCTAAAGTTTGAGCCATAGCTAGATGTTTTTCCAAATTTGTGTTGACTAAATTGTTTTGCATGAAGCCCAAACATGCTATTCTAATCAGAAGGTTAGCTAGGAGACTCACAGAAGGTGTTTGCTAATTATTAACAACAGTTGATGTTGTTTCTTTGCTGAATCTAAATGTATGCTGTTTCTACTGCTCAGTTATTCTTGTTATTGATTTGTATTGGAACTCTAGGGTGTGTAGTGATCTATGCATTGGTTAAATTGAGATTCTTTAGAAGATTTGGTCAACCACTGTTGTTTCTGTATGTGTATCATTTGATTTTGAGACTAAGTTACATAATATTACATATTTTAGCATTGTTAATATAGGGAAATAAACATTATAACTTTTACATAAAGGTGTGGTTATTCATGGCCAAATGGGGTCATGGTGCATGAGGTTACTGACTCCAATGATTATTGATAGTAATTGATTGATATTGTTATTGATTTGTATTGAATTTGAGTCTTATGGTGGGAGTTACTGTAAGCACAGTCAAAAGGTCCCTCAAACCTCTAACATGTCCCTTTATAAACTAAAAATAAGAACCCAAATAGAGTCAAACACGATAACAAGGGGCACACCAAAATTAAGTGGAGTTACAGTTTAAAATATTTTTATATGACTTTGCATCGCACAACTACAGTGCTCAACGTGTAAACTTTACTTGAAGTTAAAGTGTCTGTTGCAATGACGAGTACACCTAAACAAAGTGAAACTATATTTTACCACAACCCAGACTTCAAACTAAATCATATGTGGATTGTGCTCAATGTGGTGATGGGCACACCTATCAATTACAATAGAGGATACATCAGAGTAATGGTTACGCAGCTGAAGTGTTGTTAAACAGTGGAAAAAAAACTATTAACCCCTTCGCTGCCAGGCCTTTTCCCCCTCCTGTGCCGGGCCTTTTTTTGCCTATTTGGGGCAGTTCGCGCTTAGGCCCTCATAACTTTTTGTCCACATAAGCTAACCAAGCCAAATTTGCGTCCTTTTTTTCCAACATCCTAGGGATTCTAGAGGTACCCAGACTTTGTGGGTTCCCTTGAAGGAGGCCAAGAAATTGGCCAAAATACAGTGAAAATTTCGTTTTTTTCAAAAAAAATTGAAAAAGTGGCTGCAGAAGAAGGCTTGTGGTTTTTCCCCTGAAAATGGCATCAACAAAGGGTTTGCGGTGCTAAACTCAGCAGCTTCCCAGCTTTCAGGAACAGGCAGACTTGAATCAGAAAACCCAATTTTTCAACACAATTTTGGCATTTTACTGGGGCATACCCCATTTGTGCAATTTTTTGTGCTTTCAGCCTCCTTCCAGTCAGTGACAGGAATGGTCATGAAACCAATGCTGGATCCCAGAAACCTAAACATTTCTGAAAAGTAGACAAAATTCTGAATTCAGCAAGGGGTCATTTGTGTAGATCCTACAAGGGTTTCCTACAGAAAATAACAGCTGAAAAAGAAAAATATTGAAATTGAGGTGAAAAAACCATCAATTTTTCTCTACGTTTTACTCTGTAACTTTTCCCTGCAATGTCAGATTATCGAAAGCAATATACCGTTACGTCTGCTGGACTCCTCTGGTTGCGGGGATATATAGGGCTTGTAGGTTCATCAAGAACCCGAGGAACCCAGAGCCAATAAATGAGCTGCACCCTGCAGTGCGTTTTCATTCTATACCGGGTATACAGCAATTCATTTGCTGAAATATAAGGAGTAAAAAATTGCTATCAAGAAAACCTTTGCATTTCCAAAAAGGGCACAAGATAAGGTGTTGAGGAGCAGTGGTTATTTGCACATCTCTGAATTCCGGGGTGACCATAGTAGCACGTGAATTACAGGGAATTTCTCAAATAGATGTCTTTTTTACACACACTCCTATATTTGGAAGGAAAAAATGTAGAGAAAGACAAGGGGCAATAGTACTTGTTTTGCTAATCTATGTTCCCCCAAGTCTCCCGGTAAAAATGGTACCTCACTTGTGTGGGTAGGCCTAGCACCCGCGACAGGATATGCCCCAAAACACAACATGGACACATCACAGAAAACAGAGCTGTTTTTAGCAAAGTGACTACCTGTAGATTTTGGCCTCTAGCTCAGCCGCCACCTAGGGAAACCTACCAAACCTGTGCATTTCTGAAAACTAGAGACCTAGGGGAATCCAAGGAGGGGTGACTTGTGTGGCTCGGACCAGGTTCTGTTACCCAGAATCCTTTGCAAACCTCAAAATTTGGCTAAAAAAACACATGTTCCTCACATTTCTGTGGCAGAAAGTTCTGGAATCTGAGAGGAGCCACAAATTTCCTTCCACCCAGCGTTCCCCCACGTCTCCCGATAAAAATGATACCTCACTTGTGTGGGTAGGCCTAGCGCCCGCGACAGGATATACCCCAAAACACAACGTGGACATATCACAGAAAACAGAGCTGTTTTTAGCAAAGTGACTACCTGTAGATTTTGGCCTCTAGCTCAGCCGCCACCTAGGGAAACCTACTAAACCTGTGCATTTCTGAAAACTAGAGACCTAGGGGAATCCAAGGAGGGGTGACTTGCGGGGCTCGGACCAGGTTCTGTTACCCAGAATCCTTTGCAAACCTCAAAATTTCGCTAAAAAAACACATGTTCCTCACATTTCTGTGGCAGAAAGTTCTGGAATCTGAGAGGAGCCACAAATTTCCTTCCACCCAGCGTTCCCCCACGTCTCCCGATAAAAATGATACCTCACTTGTGTGGGTAGGCCTAGCGCCCGCGACAGGATATGCCCCAAAACACAACGTGGACATATCACAGAAAACAGAGCTGTTTTTAGCAAAGTGACTACCTGTAGATTTTGGCCTCTAGCTCAGCCGCCACCTAGGGAAACCTACCAAACCTGTGCATTTCTGAAAACTAGAGACCTAGGGGAATCCAAGGAGGGGTGACTTGCGGGGCTCGGACCAGGTTCTGTTACACAGAATCCTTTGCAAACCTCAAAATTTGGCTAAAAAAACACATGTTCCTCACATTTCTGTGGCAGAAAGTTCTGGAATCTGAGAGGAGCCACAAATTTCCTTCCACCCAGCGTTCCCCCATGTCTCCCGATAAAAATGATACCTCACTTGTGTGGGTAGGCCTAGCGCCCGCGACAGGATATGCCCCAAAACACAACGTGGACATATCACAGAAAACAGAGCTGTTTTTAGCAAAGTGACTACCTGTCGATTTTGGCCTCTAGCTCAGCCGCCACCTAGGGAAACCTACCAAACCTGTGCATTTCTGAAAACTAGAGACCTAGGGGAATCCAAGGAGGGGTGACTTGCGGGGCTCGGACCAGGTTCTGTTACCCAGAATCCTTTGCAAATCTCAAAATTTGGCTAAAAAAACACATGTTCCTCACATTTCTGTGGCAGAAAGTTCTGGAATCTGAGAGGAGCCACAAATTTCCTTCCACCCAGCGTTCCCCCACGTCTCCCGATAAAAATGATACCTCACTTGTGTGGGTAGGCCTAGCGCCCGCGACAGGATATGCCCCAAAACACAACGTGGACATATCACAGAAAACAGAGCTGTTTTTAGCAAAGTGACTACCTGTAGATTTTGGCCTCTAGCTCAGCCGCCACCTAGGGAAACCTACCAAACCTGTGCATTTCTGAAAAGTAGAGACCTAGGGGAATCCAAGGAGGGGTGACTTGCGGGGCTCGGACCAGGTCCTGTTACCCAGAATCCTTTGCAAACCTCAAAATTTGGATAAAAAAACACATGTTCCTCACATTTCTGTGGCAGAAAGTTCTGGAATCTGAGAGGAGCCACAAATTTCCTTCCACCCAGCGTTCCCCCACGTCTCCCGATAAAAATGATACCTCACTTGTGTGGGTAGGCCTAGCGCCCGCGACAGGATATGCCCCAAAACACAACGTGGACATATCACAGAAAACAGAGCTGTTTTTAGCAAAGTGACTACCTGTAGATTTTGGCCTCTAGCTCAGCCGCCACCTAGGGAAACCTACCAAACCTGTGCATTTCTGAAAACTAGAGACCTAGGGGAATCCAAGGAGGGGAGACTTGCGGGGCTCGGACCAGGTTCTGTTACCCAGAATCCTTTGCAAACCTCAAAATTTGGCTAAAAAAACACATGTCCCTCACATTTCTGTGGCAGAAAGTTCTGGAATCTGAGAGGAGCTACAAATTTCCTTCCACCCAGCGTTCCCCCACGTCTCCCGATAAAAATGATACCTCACTTGTGTGGGTAGGCCTAGCACCCGCGACAGGATATGCCCCAAAACACAACGTGGACACATCACAGAAAACAGAGCTGTTTTTAGCAAAGTGACTACCTGTAGATTTTGGCCTCTAGCTCAGCCGCCACCTAGGGAAACCTACCAAACCTGTGCATTTCTGAAAACTAGAGACCTAGGGGAATCCAAGGAGGGGTGACTTGTGTGGCTCGGACCAGGTTCTGTTACCCAGAATCCTTTGCAAACCTCAAAATTTGGCTAAAAAAACACATGTTCCTCACATTTCTGTGGCAGAAAGTTCTGGAATCTGAGAGGAGCCACAAATTTCCTTCCACCCAGCGTTCCCCCACGTCTCCCGATAAAAATGATACCTCACTTGTGTGGGTAGGCCTAGCGCCCGCGACAGGATATACCCCAAAACACAACGTGGACATATCACAGAAAACAGAGCTGTTTTTAGCAAAGTGACTACCTGTAGATTTTGGCCTCTAGCTCAGCCGCCACCTAGGGAAACCTACTAAACCTGTGCATTTCTGAAAACTAGAGACCTAGGGGAATCCAAGGAGGGGTGACTTGCGGGGCTCGGACCAGGTTCTGTTACCCAGAATCCTTTGCAAACCTAAAAATTTCGCTAAAAAAACACATGTTCCTCACATTTCTGTGGCAGAAAGTTCTGGAATCTGAGAGGAGCCACAAATTTCCTTCCACCCAGCGTTCCCCCACGTCTCCCGATAAAAATGATACCTCACTTGTGTGGGTAGGCCTAGCGCCCGCGACAGGATATGCCCCAAAACACAACGTGGACATATCACAGAAAACAGAGCTGTTTTTAGCAAAGTGACTACCTGTCGATTTTGGCCTCTAGCTCAGCCGCCACCTAGGGAAACCTACCAAACCTGTGCATTTCTGAAAACTAGAGACCTAGGGGAATCCAAGGAGGGGTGACTTGCGGGGCTCGGACCAGGTTCTGTTACCCAGAATCCTTTGCAAATCTCAAAATTTGGCTAAAAAAACACATGTTCCTCACATTTCTGTGACAGAAAGTTCTGGAATCTGAGAGGAGCCACAAATTTCCTTCCACCCAGCGTTCCCCCACGTCTCTCGATAAAAATGATACCTCACTTGTGTGGGTAGGCCTAGCGCCCGCGACAGGATATGCCCCAAAACACAACGTGGACATATCACAGAAAACAGAGCTGTTTTTAGCAAAGTGACTACCTGTAGATTTTGGCCTCTAGCTCAGCCGCCACCTAGGGAAACCTACCAAACCTGTGCATTTCTGAAAACTAGAGACCTAGGGGAATCCAAGGAGGGGTGACTTGCGGGGCTCGGACCAGGTTCTGTTACCCAGAATCCTTTGCAAACCTCAAAATTTGGCTAAAAAAACACATGTTCCTCACATTTCTGTGGCAGAAAGTTCTGGAATCTGAGAGGAGCCACAAATTTCCTTCCACCCAGCGTTCCCCCACGTCTCCCGATAAAAATGATACCTCACTTGTGTGGGTAGGCCTAGCGCCCGCGACAGGATATGCCCCAAAACACAACGTGGACATATCACAGAAAACAGAGCTGTTTTTAGCAAAGTGACTACCTGTAGATTTTGGCCTCTAGCTCAGCCGCCACCTAGGGAAACCTACCAAACCTGTGCATTTCTGAAAACTAGAGACGTAGGGGAATCCAAGGAGGGGTGACTGGCGGGGCTCGGACCAGGTTCTGTTACCCAGAATCCTTTGCAAATCTCAAAATTTGACTAAAAAAACACATGTTCCTCACATTTCTGTGGCAGAAAGTTCTGGAATCTGAGAGGAGCCACAAATTTCCTTCCACCCAGCGTTCCCCCACGTCTCCCGATAAAAATGATACCTCACTTGTGTGGGTAGGCCTAGCGCCCGCGACAGG
Organism: Pleurodeles waltl; assembly: GCF_031143425.1. NCBI lineage: Eukaryota > Metazoa > Chordata > Amphibia > Caudata > Salamandridae > Pleurodeles > Pleurodeles waltl. The sequence goes on from NC_090445.1 coordinate 1,075,561,223, forward strand.
ATATGCCCCAAAACACAACGTGGACATATCACAGAAAACAGAGCTGTTTTTAGCAAAGTGACTACCTGTAGATTTTGGCCTCTAGCTCAGCCGGCACCTAGGGAAACCTACCAAACCTGTGCATTTCTGAAAACTAGAGACCTAGGGGAATCCAAGGAGGGGTGACTTGCGGGGCTCGGACCAGGTTCTGTTACCCAGAATCCTTTGCAAACCTCAAAATTTGGCTAAAAAAACACATGTTCCTCACATTTCTGTGGCAGAAAGTTCTGGAATCTGAGAGGAGCCACAAATTTCCTTCCACCCAGCGTTCCCCCACGTCTCCCGATAAAAATGATACCTCACTTGTGTGGGTAGGCCTAGCGCCCGCGACAGGATATGCCCCAAAACACAACGTGGACATATCACAGAAAACAGAGCTGTTTTTAGCAAAGTGACTACCTGTAGATTTTGGCCTCTAGCTCAGCCGCCACCTAGGGAAACCTACCAAACCTGTGCATTTCTGAAAACTAGAGACCTAGGGGAATCCAAGGAGGGGTGACTTGCGGGGTTCGGACCAGGTTCTGTTACCCAGAATCCTTTGCAAATCTCAAAATTTGACTAAAAAAACACATGTTCCTCACATTTCTGTGGCAGAAAGTTCTGGAATCTGAGAGGAGCCACAAATTTCCTTCCACCCAGCGTTCCCCCACGTCTCCCGATAAAAATGATACCTCACTTGTGTGGGTAGGCCTAGCGCCCGCGACAGGATATGCCCCAAAACACAACGTGGACATATCACAGAAAACAGAGCTGTTTTTAGCAAAGTGACTACCTGTAGATTTTGGCCTCTAGCTCAGCCGGCACCTAGGGAAACCTACCAAACCTGTACATTTCTGAAAACTAGAGACCTAGGGGAATCCAAGGAGGGGTGACTTGTGTGGCTCGGACCAGGTTCTGTTACCCAGAATCCTTTGCAAACCTCAAAATTTGGCTAAAAAAACACATGTTCCTCACATTTCTGTGGCAGAAAGTTCTGGAATCTGAGAGGAGCCACAAATTTCCTTCCACCCAGCGTTCCCCCACGTCTCCCGATAAAAATGATACCTCACTTGTGTGGGTAGGCCTAGCGCCCGCGACAGGATATGCCCCAAAACACAACGTGGACATATCACAGAAAACAGAGCTGTTTTTAGCAAAGTGACTACCTGTAGATTTTGGCCTCTAGCTCAGCCGGCACCTAGGGAAACCTACCAAACCTGTACATTTCTGAAAACTAGAGACCTAGGGGAATCCAAGGAGGGGTGACTTGTGTGGCTCGGACCAGGTTCTGTTACCCAGAATCCTTTGCAAACCTCAAAATTTGGCTAAAAAAACACATGTTCCTCACATTTCTGTGGCAGAAAGTTCTGGAATCTGAGAGGAGCCACAAATTTCCTTCCACCCAGCGTTCCCCCACGTCTCCCGATAAAAATGATACCTCACTTGTGTGGGTAGGCCTAGCGCCCGCGACAGGATATGCCCCAAAACACAACGTGGACACATCACAGAAAACAGAGCTGTTTTTAGCAAAGTGACTACCTGGAGATTTTGGCCTCTAGCTCAGCCGCCACCTAGGGAAACCTACCAAACCTGTACATTTCTGAAAACTAGAGACCTAGGGGAATCCAAGGAGGGGTGACTTGTGTGGCTCGGACCAGGTTCTGTTACCCAGAATCCTTTGCAAACCTCAAAATTTGGCTAAAAAAACACATGTCCCTCACATTTCTGTGGCAGAAAGTTCTGGAATCTGAGAGGAGCTACAAATTTCCTTCCACCCAGCGTTCCCCCAAGTCTCCCGATAAAAATGATACCTCACTTGCGTGGGTAGGCCTAGCGCCGGCGACAGGAAACACCCCAAAGCGCAACGTGGACACATCCTAAATTTTGGAAAAAAACAGAGGTGTTTTTTGCGAAGTGCCTACCTGTAGATTTTGGCCTCTAGCTCAGCCGGCACCTAGGGAAACCTACCAAACCTGTGCATTTCTGAAAACTAGAGACCTAGGGGAATCCAAGGAGGGGTGACTTGCGGGGCTCGGACCAGGTTCTGTTACCCAGAATCCTTTGCAAACCTCAAAATTTGGCTAAAAATACACATGTTACTCACATTTCTGTGGCAGAAAGTTCTGGAATCTGAGAGGAGCCACAAATTTCCTTCTACCCAGCGTTCCCCCAAGTCTCCCGATAAAAATGATACCTCACTTGTGTGGGTAGGACTAGCGCCCACGAAAGGAAAGGGCCCAAAACACAACGTGGACACATCACATTTTTTTATAAAAAGCAGTGCCTACCTGTGGATTTTGGCCTGTAGCTCAGCCGACACCTGAGGAAACCTAGCAAACCAGTGCATTTTTGAAAACTAGAAACCCAGGGGAATCCAAGATGGGGTGACTTGCGGGGCTCTGACCAGGTTATGTTACCCAGAATCCTTTGCAAACATCAAAATTTGGCCCAAAAAACACTTTTTCCTCTCATTTCGGTGACAGAAAGTTCTGGAATCTGAGAGGAGCCACAAATTTCCTTCCACCCAGCGTTCCCCTAAGTCTCTCGATAAAAATGGTACATCACTTCTGTTGGTAGGCCTAGCGCCCACAAAAGGAAATGGCCCAAAACACAACGTGGACACAACATATTTTTTCACAGAAAACAGAGGTGTTTTTTGCAAGGTGCCTACCTGTGGTGTTTGGCCTGTAGCTCAGCCGGCCCCAGGGGGCGGGGGGGCAGAAATGCCCTAAAATAAATTTGCCCCCCCAACCCCCACCCTCCCCCGCCGGGAGCGACCCTTGCCTACGGGGTCGCTCCCCCTGCGTGACATTGGCACCAAAAAACAAATCCCCGGTGCCTAGTGGTTTCTGCCCCCTTGGGGGCAGGTTGACCTAAACTCAGCCAATCTGCCCCCAAGGGGGGCAGAAATGGCCTAAATACAATTTGTCCCCCAGGGGAGCGACTTTTGCCTGATGGGTCGCTCCCCATCTCTAAAAAAAAAAAAACAAAGAAAAAAAAAAAGAAAAAAAAGAAAAATTCCCCTGGCGCCTAGAGGTTTCTGCCCCCCCCCCCCCCCCCGGGGGCAGTTCGGCCTAATAATAGGCCGATCTGTCCCCCGGGGGGGCAGAAATGGCCTAAAATAAATTTGCCCCCCCAACCCCCACCACCCCCCCGGGAGCGACCCTTGCCTACGGGGTCGCTCCCCCTGCGTGACATTGGCGCCAAAAAACAAATCCCCGGTGCCTAGTGGTTTCTGCCCCCTTGGGGGCAGATTGACCTAAAATTTGCCAATCTGCCCCAGGGGAGCAGAAATGGTCTAAATACAATTTGCCCCCCCAGGGGAGCGACCCTTGCCTGATGGTCGCTCCCCATCTCTAAAAAAGAAACAACAAAAAAAAAAAACACAAAAAAAAAATTGCCCTGGTGCCTAGAGTGTTCTGCCCCCCCCCCCCAGGGGCAGTTCGGCCTAATAATAGGCCGATCTGTCCCCCGGGGAGCAGAAATGGCCTAAAATAAATTTGCCCCCCCAACCCCCATCCCCCCCCCGGGAGCGACCCTTGCCTACGGGGTCGCTCCCCCTGCGTGACATTGGCGCCAAAAAACAAATCCCCGGTGCCTAGTGGTTTCTGCCCCCTTGGGGGCAGATTGACCTAAAATTGGCCAATCTGCCCCCAGGGGGGCAGAAATGGTCTAAATACAATTTGCCCCCCCAGGGGAGCGACCCTTGCCTGATGGGTCGCTCCCCATCTCTAAAAAAAGAAACAACAAAAAAAAAAACACACAAAAAAAAAATTGCCCTGGTGCCTAGAGTGTTCTGCCCCCCCCCCCCCCCGGGGGCAGTTCGGCCTAATAATAGGCCGATCTGTCCCCCGGGGGGGCAGAAATGGCCTAAAATAAATTTGCCCCCCCAACCCCCATCCCCCCCCCCGGGAGCGACCCTTGCCTACGGGGTCGCTCCCCCTGCGTGACATTGGCGCCAAAAAACAAATCCCCGCTGCCTAGTGGTTTCTGCCCCCTTGGGGGCAGATTGACCTAAAATTGGCCAATCTGCCCCCAGGGGGGCAGAAATGGTCTAAATACAATTTGCCCCCCCCAGGGGAGCGACCCTTGCCTGATGGGTCGCTCCCCATCTCTAAAAAAAGAAACAACAAAAAAAAAAACACACAAAAAAAAAAATTGCCCTGGTGCCTAGAGTGTTCAGCCCCCCCGGGGGGCAGTTCGGCCTAATAATAGGCCGATCTGTCCCCCGGGGGGGCAGAAATGGCCTAAAATAAATTTGCCCCCCAACCCCCACCCCCCCCCCCGGGAGCGACCCTTGCCTACGGGGTCGCTCCCCCTGCGTGACATTGGCGCTAAAAACAAATCCCCGGTGCCTAGTGGTTTCTGCCCCCTTGGGGGCAGATTGACCTAAAATTGGCCAATCTGCCCCCAGGGGGGCAGAAATGGTCTAAATACAATTTGCCCCCCCAGGGGAGCGACCCTTGCCTGATGGGTCGCTCCCCATCTCTAAAAAAAGAAACAACAAAAAAAAAAACACAAAAAAAAAATTGCCCTGGCGCCTAGAGTGTTCTGCCCCCCCCCCGGGGGCAGTTCGGCCTAATAATAGGCCGATCTGTCCCCCGGGGGGGCAGAAATGGCCTAAAATAAATTTGCCCCCCCAACCCCCACCGCCCCCCCGGGAGCGACCCTTGCCTACGGGGTCGCTCCCCCTGCGTGACATTGGCGCCAAAAAACAAATCCCCGGTGCCTATTGGTTTCTGCCCCCTTGGGGGCAGATTGACCTAAAATTGGCCAATCTGCCCCCAGGGGGGCAGAAATGGTCTAAATACAATTTGCCCCCCCAGGGGAGCGACCCTTGCCTGATGGGTCGCTCCCCATCTCTAAAAAAAGAAACAACAAAAAAAAAAAACACAAAAAAAAAATTGCCCTGGCGCCTAGAGTGTTCTGCCCCCCCCGGGGGCAGTTCGGCCTAATAATAGGCCGATCTGTCCCCCGGGGGGGCAGAAATGGCCTAAAATAAATTTGCCCCCCCAACCTCCACCCCCCCACCGGGAGCGACCCTTGCCTACGGGGTCGCTCCCCCTGCGTGACATTGGCGCCAAAAAACAAATCCCCGGTGCCTAGTGGTTTCTGCCCCCTAGGGGGCAGATTGACCTAAAATTGGCCAATCTGCCCCCAGGGGGGCAGAAATGGTCTAAATACAATTTGCCCCCCCAGGGGAGCGACCCTTGCCTGATGGGTCGCTCCCCATCTCTAAAAAAAGAAACAACAAAAAAAAAAACACAAAAAAAAAATTGCCCTGGCGCCTAGAGTGTTCTTGCCCCCCCCGGGGGCAGTTCGGCCTAAAAATAGGCCGATCTGTCCCCCGGGGGGGCAGAAATGGGCTAAAATAAATTTGCCCCCCCAACCCCCCCCCCCCCGGGAGCGACCCTTGCCTACGGGGTCGCTCCCCCTGCGTGACATTGGCGCCAAAAAACAAATCCCCTGTGCCTTGTGGTTTCTGCCCCCTTGGGGGCAGATTGACCCAAAATTGGCCAATCTGCCCCCAGGGGGGCAGAAATGGTCTAAATACAATTTCCCCCCCCAAGGGAGCGACCCTTGCCTGATGGGTCGCTCCCCATCTCTAAAAAAAGAAACAACAAAAAAAAAAACACAAAAAAAAAAATTGCCCTGGCGCCTAGAGTGTTCTGCCCCCCCCCCCCCCCGGGGGCAGTTCGGCCTAATAATAGGCCGATCTGTCCCCCGGGGGGGCAGAAATGGCCTAAAATAAATTTGCCCCCCCAACCCCCCACACCCCCCCCCGGGAGCGACCCTTGCCTACGGGGTCGCTCCCCCTGCGTGACATTGGCGCCAAAAAACAAATCCCCGGTGCCTAGTGGTTTCTGCCCCCTAGGGAGCAGATTGACCTAAAATTGGCCAATCTGCCCCCAGGGGGGCAGAAATGGTCTAAATACAATTTGCCCCCCCCCAGGGGAGCGACCCTTGCCTGATGGGTCGCTCCCCATCTCTAAAAAAAAAAACAACAAAAAAAAAACACAAAAAAAAAATTGCCCTGGCGCCTAGAGTGTTCTGCCCCCCCCCCCCGGGGGCAGTTCGGCCTAAAAATAGGCCGATCTGTCCCCCGGGGGGGCAGAAATGGCCTAAAATAAATTTGCCCCCCCAACCTCCACCCCCCCCCCGGGAGCGACCCTTGCCTACGGGGTCGCTCCCCCTGCGTGACATTGGCGCCAAAAAACAAATCCCCCGGTGCCTAGTGGTTTCTGCCCCCCTAGGGGGCAGATTGACCTAAAATTGGCCAATCTGCCCCCAGGGGGGCAGAAATGGTCTAAATACAATTTGCCCCCCCAGGGGAGCGACCCTTGCCTGATGGGTCGCTCCCCATCTCTAAAAAAAGAAACAACAAAAAAAAAAACACAAAAAAAAAATTGCCCTGGCGCCTAGAGTGTTCTGCCCCCCCCCGGGGGCAGTTCGGCCTAATAATAGGCCGATCTGTCCCCCGGGGGGGCAGAAATGGCCTAAAATAAATTTGCCCCCCCAACCCCCACCGCCCCCCCGGGAGCGACCCTTGCCTACGGGGTCGCTCCCCCTGCGTGACATTGGCGCCAAAAAACAAATCCCCGGTGCCTAGTGGTTTCTGCCCCCTTGGGGGCAGATTGACCTAAAATTGGCCAATCTGCCCCCAGGGGGGCAGAAATGGTCTAAATACAATTTGCCCCCCCAGGGGAGCGACCCTTGCCTGATGGGTCGCTCCCCATCTCTAAAAAAAGAAACAACAAAAAAAAAAAAACACAAAAAAATAAATTGCCCTGGCGCCTAGAGTGTTCTGCCCCCCCCGGGGGCAGTTCGGCCTAATAATAGGCCGATCTGTCCCCCGGGGGGGCAGAAATGGCCTAAAATAAATTTGCCCCCCCAACCTCCACCCCCCCACCGGGAGCGACCCTTGCCTACGGGGTCGCTCCCCCTGCGTGACATTGGCGCTAAAAAACAAATCCCCGGTGCCTAGTGGTTTCTGCCCCCTTGGGGGCAGATTGACCTAAAATTGGCCAATCTGCCCCCAGGGGCGCAGAAATGGTCTAAATACAATTTGCCCCCCCAGGGGAGCGACCCTTGCCTGATGGGTCGCTCCCCATCTCTAAAAAAAGAAACAACAAAAAAAAAAAAACACAAAAAAAAAATTGCCCTGGCGCCTAGAGTGTTCTGCCCCCCCCCGGGGGCAGTTCGGCCTAATAATAGGCCGATCTGTCCCCCGGGGGGGCAGAAATGGCCTAAAATAAATTTGCCCCCCCAACCTCCACCCCCCCCCCCGGGAGCGACCCTTGCCTACGGGGTCGCTCCCCCTGCGTGACATTGGCGCCAAAAAACAAATCCCCGGTGCCTAGTGGTTTCTGCCCCCTAGGGGGCAGATTGACCTAAAATTGGCCAATCTGCCCCCAGGGGGGCAGAAATGGTCTAAATACAATTTGCCCCCCCAGGGGAGCGACCCTTGCCTGATGGGTCGCTCCCCATCTCTAAAAAAAGAAACAACAAAAAAAAAAAACACAAAAAAAAAATTGCCCTGGCGCCTAGAGTGTTCTGCCCCCCCCCCGGGGGCAGTTCGGCCTAAAAATAGGCCGATCTGTCCCCCGGGGGGGCAGAAATGGGCTAAAATAAATTTGCCCACCCAACCCCCCCCCCCCCCCCCGGGAGCGACCCTTGCCTACGGGGTCGCTCCCCCTGCGTGACATTGGCGCCAAAAAACAAATCCCCGGTGCCTTGTGGTTTCTGCCCCCTTGGGGGCAGATTGACCCAAAATTGGCCAATCTGCCCCCAGGGGGGCAGAAATGGTCTAAATACAATTTGCCCCCCCAGGGGAGCGACCCTTGCCTGATGGGTCGCTCCCCATCTCTAAAAAAAGAAACAACAAAAAAAAAAAACACAAAAAAAAAAATTGCCCTGGCGCCTAGAGTGTTCTGCCCCCCCCCCCCCGGGGGCAGTTCGGCCTAATAATAGGCCGATCTGTCCCCCGGGGGGGCAGAAATGGCCTAAAATAAATTTGCCCCCCCAACCCCCACACCCCCCCCCCCGGGAGCGACCCTTGCCTACGGGGTCGCTCCCCCTGCGTGACATTGGCGCCAAAAAACAAATCCCCGGTGCCTAGTGGTTTCTGCCCCCTAGGGGGCAGATTGACCTAAAATTGGCCAATCTGCCCCCAGGGGGGCAGAAATGGTCTAAATACAATTTGCCCCCCCAGGGGAGCGACCCTTGCCTGATGGGTCGCTCCCCATCTCTAAAAAAAGAAACAACAAAAAAAAAAAAACACAAAAAAAAAATTGCCCTGGCGCCTAGAGTGTTCTGCCCCCCCCCCCGGGGGCAGTTCGGCCTAATAATAGGCCGATCTGTCCCCCGGGGGGGCAGAAATGGCCTAAAATAAATTTGCCCCCCCACCCCCCCCCCCCCCCGGGAGCGACCCTTGCCTACGGGGTCGCTCCCCCTGCGTGACATTGGCGCCAAAAAACAAATCCCCGGTGCCTAGTGGTTTCTGCCCCCTTGGGGGCAGATTGACCTAAAATCGGCCAATCTGCCCCCAGGGGGGCAGAAATGGTCTAAATACAATTTGCCCCCCAGGGGAGCGACCCTTGCCTGATGGGTCGCTCCCCATCTCTAAAAAATAAAAAAGAAAAAAAAAAAAAAAACACAAAAAAAAAATTAGCTCTGGCGCCTAGAGGTTTCTTCCCCCCCTGGGGGCAGATCGGCCTAATAATAGGCCGATCTGCCCCCAGGGGGGGCAGAAAAGGCCATCCCAAAAAATTGCCCCCCCCTGGGAGCGACCCTTGCCAAAGGGGTCGCTTTGTTGCGTGACATTCGCGCGCAAAAACAAACTCCCTGGTGTCTAATGGTTTCTGCCCCCCTTGGGGGCAGATTGGCCTTATCAAAATAGGCCAATCTGCCCCTAAGGGGGGCAGAAATGGCCTAAATATATATTGCCCCGTAGGGGAGCGACCCTTGCCTAAGGGATCGCTCCCCACCTAAAAAAAAAGAATTCATCACAAAAAAAAAAAAAAAAAAAAAATGGTCCCTGGTGCCTAGAGGTTTCTGCCCCCCCTGGGGGCAGATCGGCCTAATAATAGGCCAATCTGCCCCCAGGGGGGGCAGAAAAGGCCTTCCTAAAAAAATGCCCCCCTGGGAGCGACCCTTGCCCAAGGGGTCGCTCCCTTTTGCCAATTTCAAGAAAACAAAAAAAATCCCTGGTGTCTAGTGGGGTTTCAAAAGCCGGATTGCAAGCAATCCAGCTTTTGAAACCTGTGAGAGACTTCAAAGGGAAGGAAATACATTTCCTTCCCTTTGAAGCCTCTCGGGGCCTCCCCCATGGGATTGAAAAAGAAATGCAAAAGCATTTCTTTTTCAATCGCGCTGGAAGCTCTGCTTCCAGCGCGATGGGGGAGACCCTGTGACTAATCAGCGCGCGCTCGCGCGCTGACGTCACAGGGGGGGTTGGGGGGGGTCGGGGGTGGGAGGGGAAGGGCTTCCCCTTCCATCCCTGACTTGGGGGGGTGGGGGGGAACCCCACAGAGGGAGCGAGAGCGCTCCCTCTGGGCTGTGTGCCGAGGACGTAGTGGTTACGTCCTCGGCACAGCAGCACTGTGCCGCAGGACGTAACCACTACGTCCGCGGCACAGAAGGGGTTAATGTGTGACCAAATAGGTTACTCTGTTACTCGATTTCAAGTTTAGATTCTTACTACACTTTACACCTTGACACTCCTAAAATGGTCTGTCGGGAGAAGGGAAGAAAGGATTCGTGCCCACGGTGTCATCAATAGTGTTGCGTGTAATGCATATTCTGTTTAAGAAAATTATAAGCAGATAAATAGCAGTCAGAATTGGATAATGAGACATGGATGTTAGTCCGTGACCTGTCGTTCTTCTGGTGCCCTTCATGTTTAGATTGATATGTACGTACATACAGTCCTAAGTCTTTACAGATATTAGTGTCCAACAGGGTATAAAAAAGTTTACGAATGAAATAAAGAGAAGTTCATTATGAACGTTAAAGAAATGTCTATGTTTTTTTCAGTCACATGCCTAACAGAAACGGAAACAGTCATCGGACTAGTCCTTTACATCACATATTTTGTGGTAAATCCCAACAAATGTGCTTGAAAGACTAATAGACAATTAAAACATAATTTTAGCTCTAGCAGTAGGAACGAAGAGAACAGAAGTTTTAAACTTACAAAATACAGTTTATTGAGAGTTACTGAACATGGTCAATAAGCATGAGTGTCACAAACTGGAGGAGCGCTCGCAAGGTTGCTCTAACGTGCACAGTTTTGTGGGAGAGTCACATATATCTGTATTTTTGATGGAACCCAGAAA